>NW_022106471.1:1244514-1247255 GCF_000313985.2 Echinops telfairi | reverse complement strand
AAGCACTAATTTCGCAGCAAACCTTCTCATTCCCAAATCTTCCATTAAATTTCTCTGAACCAAGCTCCAAGATAGTGCAGATAACTTCCCCATCTCTTCAGCGGTCTGTCATCGAGCGCAAGTGCATGAATTTGTCAACATTTTCTTCTGTTCCAGAAGTTGACGGACATCAGAATGTGGTTTGCCCATTGACATTTCACCTTTTTGAAATGAGAAAACCACTCGTACACTTGAGTCTTTCCCATAGCGCTGTCCTTGTAAGCTGTGTTCAACATCACAACAGTTTTCACAGCATTTTTCCTGAGCAGGAAACAAAATTTCACAGCCATATACTATTCTCTTAAATCAGCCATCACAAAAAACGAGGTTTGAGCAAAACTGCTTTTACAGAAAAAAATTCACTGTGACCAGAGGGAACCTTCCCAGGCAATGCCACTGGGTGCACTAACTCAGAGTGAATTTCTAGATGATCGCCTAGTGGGGAAAATGTGTACTACGAAAGCTCCTCCCAGCGGAGATTGTTTCCATTTTTTTTGGTGGGGGGTACTCCCTTGTATAAAATGCCTGCACAATGTCCTTATTAGAATTAGGACAATCATTCTAGGGAAACGTTGAATTCTGGTACTTCTGTACCAAAGCTTTTTGGATGTCATTGAAGACAACAAAGGAGCAAGTTACTTTATTTTCATGTTTAACAATAGGGGTCTGTTTATGGAATTCATTATTTACCTGCTCAATTGGAGAATGAACTTCAGATTGTCATTTTCACTACTAGAACATTGTTTTTTTGGGGGGAGGGGCTTGTAAAACAAGACAGTTTATTTACTGTCAAGTAAATCTTCTGAAGATGCAACTTCTCTACAAAGAACAAATCAAATAATATGAGTGAGAAACTACTGGTGAATGCCCATCAAAAGCATTTTGGAGGTACTTTCTTAAAACACACACATACACACACCCACACACATTAATTTCTCTCTTTTTTCGTGCAAACATAACACAGAAAAAGACCCACTGTGTAACCATTTCCGCATGTATAATTCAGTGACTTGGATTACGTTGTCAAGTTGTGCAATCACTCTTGCTCCCCTTTCCAAATTGTTCCACCCCCACATCACCACTGAACATAAACTCACTGCCCGGAAGCTTCTCATCTGACCTCTGAAGATGCTGTTGTCAGTTTGATCTCACATGGATAGATAACTCTTAAAACACACACAATGCTCAAGGCAGGCATCCTTGACCTATTAAGCAAAGCTATTGTTTAGTTCAAAGAGAACTTCAGGGGATGGTTTTGGTTTGAGTTGAAGGTTCAAAGGTAGTCTCAGGACAATCGTTTGAAGGGGTTCATCAATCTGCATGACTCTAAGGGGTGTGGTAGTGACCCCTTCCCCCCAAAAAGGACAAAGACGGGTCCAATTTTAATTGATGAGCTGAGCTGACGTGGGGCCTTTTGGATGGATGACATGAACAATCTTAATCCCATTTTTAAAAAAAAATCTCTTTTGCACTTTTTTGCTTTTAATTTATTTTAGGCACAACCTTTCAGTTCATTGTCTACTGAACAACCTGGATCAAGCCAGGGGTGGGAATCCTTATATAGTTCACAGTGTTAATGACTACATTCCTCATGCGTTCTTTCTTTAATGTTTTGGCAACAAAGAGATTCCTGGCAAAGGACACCATGAATTTAAATTCCGTGTCCTCGCCGAATGATGCCACCTTGGAATTAAGTTCCATAACAACTCCTATGTTAATATCAACATCACAACAGCACTGTCTGTATGGCATTATGCTGACTGATTTTGACCTGTCTGGATTGAATTTTCAAGAATGTTGTCAATGTAAAATAATTTGTTTTCCAGTATTGTGTCTGATAGGAGCACCATGTCCAGAAGTTCTTTGCTCACATTAAAACAAAAACAAAACCCAACAACAACCCCCCTTAAAACCTCCCCAAAGGAAACAACAAACAGTATATATTGGAATTAATGAATAAGTATAATGTGTTGTGTATTATTTATATCAATGCTTCCATTAGCTATAAGAAAGGATATAACAATGAGCTAATGGTTTCCACCGAGTTTGTCTTGAATGTTCTGAACCCCACACAGGTAATCCCGGGCTTATAAACAAGTTCCAGTCTGTCTGTCCAAGTCTGTCTCTAAGTTGAACTTGCATGTAAACCAGTCACGTATGGTTGCTAACTAACATCCGTTGGTCAAATACTTGTCTTAGTATGCAGTGTACCTTTCCTATACTTAAAAAAAATTAAGGAAACTCTTCCAGAGACACTAGAACATTTTTAATAATAAATCAGTAATAATAACAATGCTAAATGCAGCACAAAATAGCACTTACTTGTGATTATGAACCTTGCATTTTCAGTATCCTAGGTTTTATGGATGCTGCCTTGTCACTATGGATCGTACGGAAGTCCATCTGCCTCAATTCATAATACTGAGCAATGGTCTTTCCAGTAAACGCTGTTGTGACAAAAACAACTGAATTTATTAGTTCACTGATTAAAAAAATAAATCTGAATTCTTCTCTGTATTGGTCACAATTTTTTTGGTATCCTTTCCCATAATAGGGCCTTTGGTTGTCTGTATGTTAAAAAAATCTAGTTTATATACCATGAATTCTCACCTGTTTTAAGTGTGCAATTCAGTAGTTTTTGTATATTCACACAGTTAAGGAACCATCTAATTTTTTTTCAGATTTACATAATGTTTTTTTTT
>NW_022106471.1:1242139-1243747 GCF_000313985.2 Echinops telfairi | reverse complement strand
CCAAGGTTTATCACCTTAGAAACCCATAGTGGGCAGTTCTACTCTGTACAGGATGCTATGAATCCAAATGAACTCCATGGCAGTGAGTTTGGTTTGAATTTACCACCATGGTCACTTTGCTCATGAGCCCATCAGGCAATGGCAGGAGTGGCTGGGGAAAGAGGCTAACTGGTATTCACATTCATACAATGTGTCATCCTATCCACTTGACGGTTAAAATCCTCCTTGGCTGAAGTCACCCTTTGTTAAACATTCACATAAAAGACAAACATCTCCACTGATCTGGTCTATTCAGCGAGGTTTATCCACATACCTCTTCCTCATACCTCCTCGCCATGTCTTCCAAGTATGTTCTTTCCAAGTCTCTAACCACCCAGCCAAACCATTGACCACAGCGCATGAATCAATATACAATCACACATCTGACCGTCTCTCCTTCCAAACAAAATAAACAGCCAAGTGCACTGCTTGAAGTTCTGCCCATTGGGAGGTTTCCCTTGACCACTGTCCTTCAGGGAGGTCCCAGGAAGGGGCTGAAGCGATGCCACCGTGAACTTCTGAGTGGGGCCTGCCTATCCTGCCGAACTATCTGTAAACAAATGTCCTCTTCCTCAATCAACTGATCAAGGAATCTTCATGAGGCTGTAGGTATAGATGGGAAGGGGAGGGAGGTCAAGTGAGAGGGCAGGCGACTGAGCCACGCGTGTAACTCACTGTGCTTGTAAGTCCTGGTTCATCCATACAGTTGATATTTGTTTATGAATGACTAAGAAGTTGGCATCATTTTGCCCTGGTAAGCTCTACAGCATACCTGGATATATTTAAAAAGCGTGTTGAAGCATGGGCGTAGAGGACAACAGCATTTGGCCATTGGTGTACCCTCATATGCCATCCCCCATCTGTTCCCCTTACATAGCTGCCTCTGTATCCACTTGTCAATTGTTTGTGACTACTGTTATTGTACACGGAATAGCATTGACTCTTGTTGCCTTTTATTCTTAAGTAGCTCTCAGTGTCTTCTTTTGCCTTGGTCACGCTGCGCTGACCTCCCTCTTGTGGTGTGTTGTCTTTCCCTTCACCCAACTTAATGCCTGTCTCCTATCTAGGCTAGAGCCTTGATGGAGTTGTCGGGTAAGTGCTGGACTCTTAACTGGAAGGTTGGAGGTTCAAACATTACCAGCCGATTTCAGGAAGAAAGATGAGACTGTCTTTACAAAGCCTATCGAGTGAGGTGGAATTCTCTTGATGGTCATGAGTCTCAAGTGATTTTTTTTCCTCCCCTCCCTTCTCATTCCTGGTAACCACCAAAAACCTTTTCTTGACATTTTCTTCTGTGCCCGAACCTTTTCTTGACATTTTATAATTAATGGTTTTATACTTGTCCTTTTGTGATGGACTTATTTCACTCAACATAATGTTCTCCAGGTTCATCCATGTAGTGTGAGATATTTCATGGATTGATTATTCTTTAATATTATATGGCATTCCAGTGTGTGTAGTATGGACCATAGTTTGTTTAGCCATTCATCTGTTGAGGGATGTCTAGGTGGTTTCTTTCTTTCTTTTGCTACTGTAAGTCATGCTGTGATAAACGTGGGTGTCGATATA
>NW_022106471.1:1239435-1240472 GCF_000313985.2 Echinops telfairi | reverse complement strand
CAGTTCACAGCATTGACTGCTCTGATCTGAGGCCTCCCAAGATTACAATCGATAGTAACCAGACACAAAAGGAAACTGGGGGGAGAAGACCACCCCTCTCATCTTTCTCCTCACATCTGTGTTCATGTATCATCTTCCCCTCTCCAAACATAAGCAGCTCACAGGGCCTCGTAGTTTCCTGCGGTGTGGACTCCCTTAGAACCGTCTATGGACCAGCAAATAAGCAGAGCTATTAAGGCAGTGGACCTTCTTCAAAGAGTCCACCTCTTGTCTGAGACTAACCCAGAGGGTAGAATTCCTGTCACATCCACCTAGGCTGTAACAGAGTTCTTAGAAAGTCACCGGCCAGAACTTGGCCATGCATTTTTGCCGGCAAGCAAAACTTCCCACTGAAGATGGGAAAGCAAGGGGGGTGACAGAGACCTGTTTGGCTTATGACATGTCTGATTGCAGCAGTCAACACCAAGTTCTAGTAATTCGGTCTCGTAGACCCAGCGATCCCATAAAACATTGTTTCCCCACATACCTCTGTTCAATGACAGTCTGGCGTAGCTGATGGTTTTATTTAACAAAATGTTACTGCATTACCTGCCATGCCTCAGGCCTCAGGCTAAGCGTTCGCCATACATAGGTGCACGGGGCAGCGAAGCTCAAGACTCCGGCATAGGACTACAGCGAGGGAGGAGTCCTGCTAACGACTGCACCACAGTGAGCAGTGTTCTCAACAGAAGTGTGTAGAAAGCTCTGTAAGTGCACCGTTGTTCTAGCTTCCCTGCAGTCAGCACTGACTCAAGGCGGCTGCATGTAGAGAGGGCAATGAGCCCATCGGCCTGGTTCTGTGCCACCTTTGAGCTTTGATGTATTTGAGCCCATGGCGTTAGCTGTTGTGCCAGTCCATCCATCTCACTGAGGGCTTGTGCTGTTGCCACCGACCTCTCGTTTTATCAGGAAGTGCATTGCTGTCGGTGGGAGGGGCTTTCTTTGCACTTGGGCTTGGCTTCCCCAAGAAACTGGCTCAATAAAGGAGCAGAAGTCTG
>NW_022106471.1:1229804-1237665 GCF_000313985.2 Echinops telfairi | reverse complement strand
CAACAACAACAATGTGAGTCGGGACGGACCGGATGGCATCTCGTGATGCAGAATCAACTTCAGGGCGCTGAGCTTGTCTGTTTGGTTGGTTTGAAACAACGGCGGAGCCTCTGTGCCTGCTGGCCCTGCTCTCCAAGGCCGGCCTGAACACCACCCTACGTCCGAGGGCAGGTCCCACTCCTTTGTAGGGTGGCCTCCTGGGACTTTCACCCTTCGGATGTGGCCCGATTTGCCACCAACCCTCTGGAAACGACTCCGTGACATTTTCTCCGTCCCCGCGGTCCGTTGCAGGTCATGGAGCACAGGGGGAGTGGCCTCTCTTGCATTGGACACCTGTATTCCTAGCGCTGGCATGGAGGACTGGACTACGGCACCCTGGTGGCGCAGCAGTGAAGCGCTCAGTGCTTCCTGTTGAGCTGGTAGTTCAATCCCAGCCCGCGGCCCTGGGGAAGAGCAGCGTGGTGACCTGCCCGGAACGAGGAGGGGTGAGCACACCCCATGGGGCAGTGCCCCTGGCTGCGCAGGGTGGCTGGGCATTTGGATGGGTCCCGTGGCACACTTCCCTTCAAGGCTCCCGTTAGATCTTTTCACTCCAAGAGCCCGGCTGCACATTCACCGTGTTGATAAGCTGTATCTCAACAGCCCCCCCCCTCCTCCCCACGGCCCCAAGCTGTGGAGGCAGGCAGGTGTCTGTGCCCTCTTCCCAGGTAAGCACCTGAGGTGCAGAAAGCATCGGTAACACCTTGGGCAACACCGTCAGCAAGAGGCAGGGCTCGAAGCCAACTCCTCCCACAGGGACTGGCATCTCGGCACTCTCGTGGGGGCCTGCGTGGACCCCGGCAGGAGGGAGAGTCCGGCTGCAGGGAAGGGGTGCCCACGCTGATTGTTTGGGCAAGACATGGTTGAGGTGATGTTGGCTCCTCTCAAACAGCCCCTCTGAGATGTCACATTCTCAGACCCTGTCCTCCCTGCAACGTGCAGGGCAGACCACCAGCGGAAGGCTCAGCTTCGGTTCAGGTGAGCCGTCCCCATGCCCAGCGGTGTGCCCATCTCCCCTGGGGAGAGGCTTTCCAGCCCTGCCCCTCCAGAACTGATGGATGAGCCATGTTCTGGTAGAAGGTGCTCTTCTGGTCCTAGGGGACCTGTGCACTGTTTCACATGGCCTGATGTGTCGGTTGGACCCAATGCGCCTGGAAAAATCACCCTCCCCTCTCTCCCCCTTGTTTGTCTTTTGGCATACGCACTGTACTTTGATTTCCAATGTAAAATCCGATTCCTGAGGAAGCCCTCTCCCACTTGGACATGACCCTGAGCCTCAGCCAGGTGGCCTTCTGTTCAGGCCCATGCCCGCAGGGGTCTTCTCTCGTTCTCTGCTTTTGATCACCCAGCTGGAAAGGAGGCGTGGGCTCTGGGTGTCCTCAGCAATTGACCCCTCCTGCAGTTGTGAGCTCCTTGACTGTGGACCAGGCTGGGATCCCTGCATCACGTACGGCACTCCCACCCCACCCCCAGCTCTGGGCCTCACACCTCTCCCATACCACCTGCGTGATGCCGTCAGGAGGGCGGTCGGGATTGGATTAGAAGGATCTGGAATTTTTTATAAGCCGTCCAAGTCCACCCCAGTGACTATTTCAGTGGATCTGGGTGAGAGGCCAGTCGTGCCCCAGTGAAACCAGCTTAAGTGGTATGACCACGGGCACACCACTTCTTATTTGGGAGCTGGGAGACTGGGGCAGGAATCGCAGGGGTGCCTGTTAAAAGCAGCATCTTGTACAGAGAGCAATTGATGAAGATGGCGTTTGAGAAGACCGAGGGAGAGACCTCTGGGCTGGATTCCAGGGCTGGCAGAACAAGGCTCTGAGGCAGAGGGGACAGTGGGCGAGCCTCACGAGTAAGGCCCTTCCAGCCATAGTCTTTGTGACTCCTACCAAATGACTGGGGAGGGCTGTGTGTGAGGTCCTGTGGCTCACCCAGGGGGCTGGGTAACTTTCTAGGATTGTAAATAAGGGGCATGACACCTTTGTGGGGTGGAATTGCATGCAAAATAAGGTGTCCGAAACCCTACCGTGGAGAGTGGCCAGTTTTGCCATCCTGCGAGGCTTTAAAACGAGCCATCCCAGAGACCACCGAGATGGCCCAGGAGTGGAGTTGTAGCCTTTGGACCTGGGATCCCTGCACCGAGAGGCTCCTTGGTCCAGGAAAGAGAACCGTGGTGCTGGAGACGGTGAGGGAGGGCAAGAAGCAGTGGCACAGGCACAGTGGCAGCATACAGAGGCTGGCAGGAGACAGAGTGGTGGGCGCCTGGGTCACAGAGGGAGAAGTCCAAGCACCTTTTGGCAAGAGGCTTCTTGGAAAGTGGCATGCCTTTGGGCACCCACTGACAAAGAGTTAAAAAAAACCCCCAAAACTTTGTAATGCTTGCCTGAGCAAGGTGGGGGCTGGGTGGAGAAGCAGAGGGGCTGGAGGGCGAGGTGTGTTTGAGGGCACAAGAGAGTGGAGTCTATCCTGATTGAAGAACTGTATCCTGAGCATTTCCGATCCTGACTTGTAAGCTGTTACTTCTGTAATAGACCCTGTAGCTGTATTGTCTGTGAATTCTGCGTGGCCATGGCAACACATTATTGAACCCAGCAGAGCAGAGGGTGCCTGGGAGGAACACCGGGTGTCAGAATGGGTGAAACGTTGGAAGGTGGAGGCGTGTCTGAGTTCCGCCTCCCAGGAGTTAGCCTTGGGTGTCTGGTTATGTTGTTCTCAATCCTCTTTGCTCCTTGTGAAGTGAGAGAAGGCCAGATGCTTCTATCACACCCTCCGAAGTGGGTCAGAGAGGAATTCAGCCACATAGAACAAATAGGAGTCTGAGGCTTGGCCTAACAGGAACTCAAAGGTTTGGTTTGAGATGATCTGAACTCTGGATTCAAGCTGGCCTCTGCAAGTCCCATGGATACAGGAAGGGAAGGTCTGGCTGCACTCCAAGTGCATAGGTCTTCTCCTGAGAGGCTCCGCCCCACCCTGCAGCCCAGTGCACCTGACTAGAAGTAGGAACAGGCCCCCGCAGGCAGAAGGAAGAGGGCTTGGAAGTCAGGAAGAGGAGAAGGTGGGGTGGAAAAGCCTCTGGTTTGATAAATAACTCAAGAGTGAAGAGGGCCATTGGGCCCACCTGCACAACAGATTCTACATGCTCAGACCTCAGAGACTGGGGACCACGACCTCCGGTTGGTCACCCAGCATCTGACCTCACTCTGCTGCTTCTTCAGGAACTCCTTACTGGTGGCACCTGTGGGATCCACCTGTGTGTAAGCAGTGTCCAGACAGACCGAACCCCGGGGACGCAACCGCAGCGAGGCATTACAAACAGGGTTGATATTTTTGTTTGGCACCATTTTTTTAGGATTAGAAATTGGGTGTAGTTGGGTAGGAGGAGGTGGGTGGGTGAAGCAAGGGGTAGGCCTGGATTTTCTTCAACCAAGCTGAGCAAGTAAGATCTGAATAAATGCTGGCTCTCAATGGAAAGGCCCCGTTTCCGGAAGGAGCAGCGCCGGCAAGTGGGCCACCCACCAGGCTGCTTGCTAACTACTACATTAGCAGTTCAAAGCTTTAAAGCTCCCAGCTGCTCCACATGGAAAGATGGGGCTTTCCCTCCCATATTTACAGCCTTGAAAACCGCCCTACCTCTGCCCTCTAGGGTCACAATGAATCAGACCTGACTGGATGGCAGGGAGGGTGGGTTTTTTTTAGTTTATTTACTGAAGGTTATTAAATTAGACTCTGTGTTGATCCACTTCTCTTGCAAAGCCTCTGTACGGCTTTCCCTCACATCAGCCTCATGTCAATGGATCCCTTTGAAGAATTTTATAACAGTGATGATCCTTACACTTGAGCATGTACTAGAATTTCTAGAGGGCTTGTTAAAAGAGATCCTGGGGCCCCACTCTCAGAGAGGAGTAGGTCTTGGGGATTAATTTCCCTAACATGTTTCCTCATCTGGGGGTGGCACCGGGAGAACCCAGACTATAGGACTGACTCTCTGCCTTCCAGCATCACTATTTGTATGTTGCCTACCAATAGCCCAGAGTGATTTTCTGCACATCAGGCTGCCTTCCAACTCTGCTCTTCATTATTTGGGGCCAAGCGTGTGTACATTTCCCCCTGTATTGGTGAGCATATTGCTGGGTGCACAGATGAAATAATTCTGTTTTGAAAAGAATATTAGAGAAGTTGGTTTTTCAAGTCGAGAGGGATCAATTATGGCTAATTTTAGGATCTCCACATTTTGCACCAGACCACCTAATTTGTTCTCAGAGCTCCCTTCTGTAGAGAGAGATCTAAATTTGCTTCAGCAATATCCCAATCTCATTAAAGACCCAGTCAGGGAGGGGAAGAAAATAAAGTTCACTCTTTCATGCTTCCAAATAAGGCACACAGGACAACTGAACACTGATGTACATTACTGGAAAAACATGTTTTTATATTTCTCGCTATTCTTTAAATAACTATAATCCAGATACTAAGGAAAATAACGCTAATCACATGAACATATCACAGAAATCAAAATTAATTTACCACACAAAATAAATTAAAACATTAAATAGTAACCTTTTCAGTGCAACATATACAGAAGTAGGAGTAACAATTTCTAAAAAAAAAAAAAAAGACCAACAATAAACAAGAAAAGCATTGGGCTGGTTATATAATGAAGAGAATGAAAAGTTGAACATTTTATAAGTTATTACACTAGGAAGAGGGGTTGTTTTTCAGTACTCTCTCTGTGTGTGTGTGTGTGTGTGTGTGTGTGTGTGTGAGAGAGAGAGAGAGAAAGAGAGAGACTCAATCTTCCAGAAGTCTGGCAACCTCAGCAGCTAGAGAGAACGAGGTCGTGTGTGAGAACATGAAAATAAAACATGGATGTCGCCTCGTTTCTGTGCTGCCCCCTGGGTCCTTTGAGCCATCTCATCAACCCCTTTCTTTAGCTGGGCAGGTTGGGAGATCAAACCCCCGGTGTCTGAGGCCTGTCTGCTCCTGTCGAAATGGTCTGAAAAGGCAACCACTTGGCACGTGTGCACGAGACGGCTCTGCCCAACCCAGCTTGAAGCTGCGGGACAGTTTTCTCCCCCTGCACGGAGCCATCTCCCGAATCACCGAGTCTCCCTCCTCACCTGTGTGGGTGCCTGGCAATCCCACCTCCTCGTCCATGCTCAGGAAAAAGGTTGTTGTTGTTTTTTTTTGGGGGGGTGGGCGTGCACGGGGCACCGTGCCCACTTGCTCTGCTGGGACCCAACTGTAAGTTGGTCTCTGGTTGAAGGTCCATGGGTGTCCAGTGCGTCCCTGTCCTCCAGATCAGGGCTGGCTGCGGCAGATCTTTGCATCCAGAGGATGGTTCCTGCCGCGAATGCTGACAGAAGCTGTGGGAGGATCCAGGCTGTGCAACAGATCTGGCGGTCCCCTCTCCCCGTGAACTCTCTATTGTCTCCCCAAGACACTGGGACTGGCTGTGTTCCTTCTGCAAGGACTGTGGCTTCCGACCAGGTCTCCGGAACAATTCCCTGATCACAGCGAACACTTAGCTTTCTAAAGGGCAGGGAGACATGGGAACCTGCAGGGATGGATTATAACATGCATCTTTTAACTCCAAAAAGGGAGGTGTTGTTCGATTTAACAGCTAACCAACACCCCCCAGAAAAACAACCACAACAACCCAAACCCACCAAAACACCGGCACTACCATGAAATGGCACAGAGATCTAATACCAGTTGGTCGTTGAATGTGATGAGCTATCAAAAGGAAGCCAGGCTCCTATCTTGGGGCGCGGGTATAAGTCCGGCCAGCAGGGCTGCTCTGCCCCGCTTCTGCTGCCCCCCTTTCAGACTCAGCGGCTCACAAAGAACTGATTGGAAAGGCACTTCTTGGGAGGCACCCAGGTGACACGGGTGTGCCAGGCACAAGGAGGGCAGGACTGCAGGGGTGACTGCTGGATATCGACCCAGCACCTTCCTGACACTAACCCTAAAGCTCCCACAGGGAAGCCAGGCTCCTCTTTGCTTCCACTGTCTCCCCATCCCCTACTTCCTGCACCTCAATTTCAGGCAAGCCTGGACCATTCCATCCGGTTGGTACGGAGAGCCCACCTCCACAAAGCACACGTGCCACGAGAGGCCACGTTTCTGCAGGGCGACGAGCGCTCAAGCAGCCTCTCACGGCCGGAGCCGAGCGTTCCTGAAGGAAACACTGTAGGTGAACTCAAGTCAGAAACAAGGCCTCATGTCTGTTGATGGCACACTCTCAGGACAGCCCTGCTGGGACAGGTGAATGCACATGGGGATCGGCACCCCAGTGTCAGCTGGATGGGTCTCTGCACTCTCAAGATGCACCACGGAAGCCTTAGCCCGCAAATCTGCCGCTGTGGGACGGGCCCCAGGCACGCGAGCTTTCACACGCACACCCGGTGCTGTGACAGTTAGGCGGTTGCAGGCCCTGGCTGATATGCTGATGCCATTCCTGCTCTTTGTGCTTCCAAGACAGACATGGGCCACACAACGGTCTGAATCTGACTCACGACCAATTCTTAGAAACAGGCAGGCCGGGAAGGAGCGGAGGGGCGGGTAGCATTTGCTGGCAGCATCGTTGAGTCCACTGGACGGATCTTAACAGCCCCTTTCGTACTGTGAGCAGCTAGATGCACTGAAGGGCTAATAGGTAGAAATCGTTCATTGTTCGAATGCTGTGACGGAAGAGTTCCCCCACACACAGAAAAATTGATGGAGCTCACGGCTCTCCTGTTGTCAGACTGCAAGGAGAATCCCAGGCCTCTGAACCGTTCAACTCCCTGCTGGAATCCCATTTCCACCCCAGAGTCCGAATCTGAGCAGGGAGGGCATATTTTCAGCAGGAGCTCCCACCAGAATGACCTGGCGTGAAGAACCCGAGAAATTCCTTGGAGGAGATGAACACTGTGTTTCTGGGGGGACCACTGGGTTCCCCGACACAGACCTGAAGGCCTGGGGAGGATGCACCCAGCCAGTTCAGGAGAATCTCTGAAGGGAGAGTGAGGCCCCCCACCCCAGGCGGAGATGGCTTGTTTAAGAGTTTCTGTGAATAAAACCAGTATCCTGAAAAGAGATCACTGGGATTATTTTTCCAAACACTTAAAAATAAATAGACAAGTTCAATTTCTCCTTTTAAAAATACAACCAACAACCAACAACCTGGAAAACCGATGATTCGTTCCCGCTTGCATGGACTCGGCCTGCAAGGAGCGGCGAAAGCTCCGTTTCGAAGGCCACTCTCTGGGCTGGCTCAGCCAGGAGTTACCCAGCTCAGCTACTGCTGAGTCAGCCCCAAACCAGGGCCACCTGAGCCACTGGGCCCTGTGGGTTTCCAATGGGCAGACCTGTCTTCCACGGCGCCTCTGGGGGGACTCGAACCTCCTACCTTTGGGCCCACAGTTGGGGGGCATTAACTGCTCGCTTGTGCCTGCCAGGACGTGTCAGAAGGTGTGAAAGGGCACACGCCTTCTGCTGGATGTCTACCCGGAATGTGCCCTCCCTCCCTGCGGGTTTATTGAACGATGGTGTCTGAAAGAGCATGACCCCTGACCCCCAGGCTTTGTCCCCGTCAGTAACGTGTCCTCTGGCTCCGTCCCCGAACTGCTGGGTGGCCTTTCCCGGGCCTCAGCCGTCCCAAGGAGACCGGACCTTTCTCAGCCATCAGTGAGAGTACAACACCTCCGTCGTTCGGGAAAAAGTGTGCCGGGGTTTTAGGCTTTCGACACTGGCCAAAGAGATGAAACACAGAGTCACGATCCACCGGATACGTCAGACCATCCCTACGGGCCGGCCACGGCGAGCCTGGGGCAGTCGTCGGGCG
>NW_022106471.1:1224943-1229704 GCF_000313985.2 Echinops telfairi | reverse complement strand
CGGGCGGCCACGGCGAGCCTGGGGCAGTCGTCAGGCGTCGGCAGGTCGAGGGTCGAGAGGATGCACGATCCGGCTCCTCTCCGACTTCGCCTCTTCACGTGACAGGCAGCAGTCACCCTCCTCTCCACCTTCCTCCTCAATAAGCCGATGAGGAGGGACCGGACTCTCCGGCCTTGGGCAGGATGCTGTGATAAGCAGCTGCCCCCATGAAAGAGCAGCCCAGTCCTGCGTCCATGACTGGCAGAGACAATGACACACACGTGCAGGCCACACCACACGGACGGACAGACGCCCACCCCTGGTCTTCATAAACAGGGCTTGTGCCGTTCTCGAGAAATCTGTTTTGACCACGTGGTCTGCCGATCGGTGCGAAGCTGACAAGGGCTCTTGAGAGAGCGGTGGAGGCTCCCAAATAGACACGAGGCTGCGCAGGCAAAGCAGGAAGGAGCTGCTGGCCTGCCTCTCCCAGGAGTCCCACTCGGGGCAGTGCTGGAGAAGTCCCCTCGGCTCGGGTGGCCCCAGTCCACCTGGCTGAACTCCTCTTCTGGGCTCCTCAGACCACTGGGCAGAAGGAAAAACACCGTTAGTCACTGTGGCCCAGCCCCTCACCTTGCTGGGAAAACAAGTTGGGGACAGAAACTTGGAGAGGGCACCAGCCAACATCCCTGGGCGCTCTTGGGGCGGGCAGGCCGGCAGGCCCCCGGCCAAATTCTGCCGGTTTTTCATCTCTGAGGAGCAGCTTCTAACACGGTGCCTTCCATGCCCGGGGAAGCCGGAAAGGCTGGCTGAGTTGGGCAGCGCGGGGGCAGAAGAGAAGGAGACACATTTGCCGGGAGGACCTCCGTCCGACTGGAGATGATTCAACCCAGCCGGGCCAGCTCCCGGGTGAGGGCTGGCTTGGTGGCAGGCCACTCGCTTCTGTTAAGGCCACGTAAGAGTGGACCCACATATTTTTCATGGGGTGGAGCCCCTAGGGAATCCTTTGTGGCTGCCAGAGTGGGGTGGCATGGCTCCTGCCCTGGTCTTTCCGGGGGGAGGGGAGGTAGCACCCTGGCCAAGGGAGATCCTGGCTAGGCTGCTCCCATTTAGCTCACGTGTGAACACCCAGTTCACCCATTTTTCAGGCTAGTAGCCTGGCTGAGGTCATGAAGGTCATGGTGTCAGGGTGTAGGGGGCCATTTCCAAGAGGCCAGATCCCTCCCCAGGCTCAAAGCTAAATGTGCTTGGAGAAGGCTCTGGAGGAGCAAGACAGCCCCAAACCCGTTCGCAAGGGCACCCCATGCGGATTAAGCCTCAGCAGAATCCCCTCTGAAGGTGGGCCAGACTTGGGCAAGGCCCGGCTCTCACGCAGCGCCCTGCAGGGCGGAGTGCTGCAATGGGGGTAGGGCCATAATGCGGGACCTTGTCCATCCGGCCTCTGATATGTACAATTGCTCCCGTTTTTAATATTTTCTACTTTGTGTCCGAGGGAGGCTTTTCTCGGTATCATCCCGTCATGGTTGCCGGGCCCTTTGTTGGCAGGTGGCTTTGACTTTGTAGGTTTTACTCTACATGGAACCCAGGACATGCAACCCTACCGAGACAACAACTGGAATCCTGGTTTCAAAGAGACCTGGGGAGGGAGGGAGGTGGGAACGGGAGAGCTACCCATAGCGAACACAAGGAGGAAGCAGCAGCCTGGGAGTGATGGTGCTGCTGGTTGCACGCCTCCTACGAATATGAGTCAAGGAGTGAAATGTGGGAGATGTGACCTGTACAAGCTGTTAAAAAGAAATAATAAAAAAAAATGTGGGCGAAAGGGGAAGAGACAGTAACAAGAAACCAACATCTCGCTGCTAACGAAATGAATTTGCTGAGGTGCCGCCACACGTGCTTCCAAGCCGACCCCAACTGTCCTTTAAAAAGTCCACCCCGCCTCTTGGTGTTCAAACACTCCGGAGAAATATGTACCTGATTAGCTAGTGCGTGGCTCCCTCCGCCACCCCTCAGCCCCAGCTAGTGGGAGACACACAGGCGGGATCTTCAGAAGCCCGCTTCCCTCCTCATACCCTGACCCACAGTGCAAACCAAGCAGGCCTTTGCCTGACTCAGTTTCTCTCCGCCACTTAGGAATCATTCTCTAAAGGCCGCTCTGAGGCTCAAGGGCTCACCACCCTCCGGGGCTGTGGGCTCCAGGCTCAGCAGGCCCGCACTGGCACTCTACCTGCGGGGATTGACATGAGAAGTACCTGGGGCTCCTGGGCCTCCAGCTCCCCGGTGGCGGAGGATGGCGAGGTTTAAGGAGCCTGCGCCTCACCCCTGACAGCTGGCTCCCTGCCCTTGCTGGGAAGCCATGGGCTTCTGGGCTGCTGACTGGTTCCAGAGAGAAGACCACGCCAGGGTAGACCCGCCTCCTCTAATTGTCTGCTACTGTCCTGAAAGAGACTCTTAAGCTATTGATGGATGGATGCTGCTGGTCACAAGGGCATCCCAGAGAGGCTGATTCACGCAAGTGTCAATCAGGGAGTGACTGGATGCCACAGGCTTGGAGCCAGACGTGTGTAGGGGAGGGATCCTGATGGGAGGTCAAGACGTCCCCTCTCCTTCAAGGTGTCCGTGGAGATCCAAACGAACGGGGACTGTCATGAAGATCCCAGGCTCCAAGGGTCTCCAGGGTCCTTAGAGACCTGGGTAGGCCGGATCCCTCATGTTCTCGGACGAGAAAGGGAGCAGCTGTCTCAAGGGAAAAGGAACGAGCCATCGCAGGGTGCCTCCGGCGCGTCTCGCCTGGGACTACATATGTCACATCAGTTCTCACTCCATCTACACGGAGAACATGGAGCCGGAGGTCCCATGAGGCTAAGTCACTGGTCAGCCCACACAGGCACCAGCAGGGACACGAGCCCCCTGCTAGCTCACACCCCCCCTATTGTTGCTGTTGTTACTGTTGTGGTTAGGTGCAGCCCTGCGCACAAACAGAACGCAACGCCGCCCGGTCCCTGTGCAGTCCTCACGGCGGTTCCTGGACCTGAGGCCACGCTGCAGCCACGGTGTCACACACACCTTAGAATAAACTAAAATGGACTGGAGAGGCTCAAGAGAGAGACTTCCTTTCCCCCCAAACCCCTTTCTGCTTCAGCCTCCAATGCTTCTGACTCGGAGAAGGTGGTCATTTTGCTCGCCCAGTGGTGCCTTCGAGGCGAGCCGGCCTCGGTCCACCCCGGCCCGGCCCCTCACCTGTTTCCGAGCGGCAGCAGGCTGCCCTTCCCTTCAGGAGGGCGCTGGGCTTCTCGTGCCTGCACATGAGGGCATGGCACCACTCACAGTGCTTCCGGACCTGGCAGCAGCTGCAAAGACACAGACGATGCCTGATGCTGCCTGGGCAGGGGGCTGCCAGGAAGACCTGGGGGTGGGGGGGTGGGGGTGGGGGCTGCTGGGAAGCTCTGGTCTCGGAAGCAGTCTTCCCATGGGAGCTTCCTGAGAGGGGGCACCGCTTGCGCTGAGGGCCATGCAGGATGGGAGGCTTTGGGGGGCAGATTCCAGACCTCAGTGTCCCAGCGCTGCTCTGAGCTCCAGCTTCCCTGGATGTAGAAGTTACTGGCCACCCACTCCACTGCTTTCTCGATGGTAAAGAACCCGCTGGGTAACCCCATGGAGGCGGTGATGGCCCAGAATGACTGTCAGGCTGGGAGAGAGCAGCTGCTTTGGGCTGGGGGTGCAAGACGGGGCTGCAATGACCCACGGGGAGATTCAGGACCGACTCATGGGTCTCATGGCTTTGGGTCTCGAACCCCATCCCTTTCTTTGAGGATTAAAGTTTTCTGTGAGCTGGTTTCCCGAGCCAGCTCTGCCTGCACCACGGTGCCTCCCTCTGAGGGCAGAATAGTGTCCAGAGTTAGCCTGAAAAAAGGAAGGCCGAGGAGAGAGTGTTGGGGCACCTTCAGCTAGAGAGGTTCTGGTGACCGTTGGCCTTGGACTATGCTGTGTCCACGATTCTCCCCGTGAGGTACAGATCAGCTCTGCAGTCATGGGCTGTGCAGAGCTTCCTGGCCAACAGAGTTGAGTGGGTGAGACTGCTGGCAGGCCGGGGTGGCCCTGCACCATCCTTCTCCTTGTCTATGCCAAAGAGTGCAAGGGCACCCAGCCCTGGGCCCTCCAGCACGTGAAGGTCCCAGGTTACTGGGATCCCTGGTCTTTGGGTTGAGACCTTCCTGGCCAACTGACTTCTCACCTGGTGGAAAATGAGGGACCAGAGCCCCTGCCTGTGGGTTGAACCCTCCTGAGGGGCACAGTCCAAATGGAACCAGGTGATTCCTTGATGCTGGGATCTAGGTGCCTGGGGCCCCAACGCTGGAAAATCAGCGTGTCCCAAAGTGGGTGATACCACTCCTTGGGGGTGCTGAACGATGCAGGTGGGCTGCAACAGCGGATGACCACCTTGATCCTGGAGTCTAGGCTACAGTACAAATGGTTTTAATTGCTGGGAGGGGGAATGCTGAGTAAAAAAATTTCTTTTTTTCCTGAACAGGGGGTGGTAGGTCAAGTAAGTTGGGAAACCTATGTTCTAAAGGCCTAGACCTCGCACGGCAGAGGGACAGAGAGGCCCTGATGCCAGCGTTCAGCTGTGCACACCTGGGACAATGACCGTTACACAGCCCGGCTGAAGCTCCTCTTGGCTTTGCGGACACTAAGCAGACATTGCAGCAATGGCTGGGATGTGGTGGCTCTGCTTCGTGGGCAGACATCCCTGGCAGGGGCAGGCAGGCAGGGGTGGTGGTGGGC
>NW_022106471.1:1223401-1224840 GCF_000313985.2 Echinops telfairi | reverse complement strand
GAGGAGCACAGCCAGGGCCACGAGGGAGACGACCACTAAGGCGGTGATGGCCTGCTTCTTCTGGCTGGCAGCCACCACGGCCAGGAGGTCTGCGTGCTCACAGCGGGCGCCCACGTACCCAGAATGGCAGCTGGGGAGGGAAGGCTCGTTAGCACGCTTTCCAGATGGCTCTCAGGCCCCCAGAAGGAAGCCCCAGGGGCTTCTCCAGCCTTTGCTATCTGAGACGCCAGTGCAGCCAAATAAGGGCTGCTTCTAGGCCAGCCCCCTGCCCTCCCCCCAACTTGCTTAGAGAGTAGTTGTTGTCTGCCATCAAGTGGATCCTGACTCAGGCAACCCTCCAAGGAGGGAGTACACCTACCCCAGAGGGGCTTCCAAGGCTGTGATCTTTATGGGATAGAGCCCTGCTGGCCTCCTTGGGCTGCTAACCTCAAGGTCAGCAGTTCAAACCCACCAGCCGCTCCGTGGGAGAAAGATGAGGCTGGCTGTGCCTGTAAAGAGCCATCGCCTTGGAAACCCAAAGCAGCGGCTCTTCTCTGTCCTGTAGGGTCCCGGTGAGCCGGGTGAGCTTCACAGGGGTGGGGCATCAGGTCTACTGTGCCGTGGAGTGGCTCTGATGGGTCTGACCGGCTGACAGGTCAGTTAGCAGCTGAGTGCTTAACTGCTGTGCCACCAGGGCGTCTTTGCTTGGGGGACTGGGGGCAACCAATCGGCCCCGTCATCCCAGGCTGAGGGGTTGCTGAAGCACCTTCTTATGGCCCCCACTGCGAGGCCTGGTCTTGGGGGAATCGGCTGGGGGGTGAGGCTGGGGGCAGTAGACACTCTCGCGACACCAAGGGTCTTTCTGCAGTTCATGAAAACCGAGCCTGTCTTTAAACCCGGCGTGTGCCTGCAGCATGCCGGATGACGGAAGTGCATCTGAGAAGCCAGCTGGAGGCGGAAATCACGCTTGGCCTATTCAGTTCCTTCTGAGAGTTCAGTTCCTTCTGTAAGTGCTGGCCGAGGGCGGGGAGCGAGCGTGGGCCCGCAGGGAAGAGGGGCAGGAGGCGCAGCACCTCTGCTGGGGCTATGAGACACAAAGGTCACTTGCTTCCGGGACCCCAGCTTCCTCCTTCCCAACAATGCCTGGACGACCTGTCCCAGCACCCCGCCAGCTCGAGGGGGCATTGTCACTGAGGATGTTATCACTCAGAGGCTCTTTGGCACCCAGTGGTGAGGCCACAGCTTCCTGCTGCCACTTGGCCACGGGGCGGCTGCTGTGGCCTCCCTCTAGTCTTGCTTAGGGTGCAGCCCCCCTGGGGTCTGGGACAGCCAGTGGCTCTCCCATGAACCTTCAGCCATGGCCTAGCCATACAGTAGTGACGGTCATTTTCTTTCTTTTTTTTTTTTTTTAACATTTTATTAGGGGCTCATACAACTGTTATCCCAATCCATACACACAT
>NW_022106471.1:1220154-1222471 GCF_000313985.2 Echinops telfairi | reverse complement strand
TGCGTTTTCCGGTAAGGGTTAGTTACACTTGGTCTAACATGCAGTCCTCTAGCCCTTTGCTGGCGTTTTCCCTGCGAGGGGCTTGCCACCAGGTCTGTCTGGCCTTCAGTTGGCCAAGTGACTGGAGGGGCGACTCCAGGAAGCCCTGTGTGGGGAGCAGAGTGGCGGTTGGGCACCAGAACACTGCACGTGACTGATGGCATGCTGGCTGCAGAGCGGCAGGTGTGGGACTCCGGTGGCACTGCTCTGACTGTCCCAACTGGTACTCCACGTAAGGCCACTTGCCCCGAGGGCAAACCGAAACTCCTTGAGTCTGAGAAACCAGTGACTGTCAATGCTTAAGGCTACCTTGTTGGGTGAGTGCGAACTGGTTTGGAAGATATTCAGTCTCCGGGCTGCTGACTGCCCACAGGAAGCCATGGGGCGGGGTGCGCAGAGGCCCCCACACGATGCTACCACCCGCACTCACAGAAAGAGATCACCCCTGGGCTGCGCCGTGCTTCCCTGACTTTCTAGTCTTTTTCCACTGGAGTGTTGCCTGGCCTTTTGTGGGTGCTGAGCCCTGGGTAACCAGGCTCGCCACAGCCTTATCCCTGGCAGGCAGAGAGGGTGCAGCCTCTTAGGGCAGCCGTCCTGAGACTAGAAGGCCTCTCTCTGGCTCTCTGCAGTCACAGCTCCAAATACTCAAATCCCTATCTCACTGCCGGGAGCCCACCTTGCTCAGAAGGAGAATGCCCCCAGGGTGGGAGACCCCCAAGGTTGCTGCCAGGGTCTGGGTAAGCTCTGGGGGGAGCCCCATGGGCCTCAACGCCAGTGGGGGAAGCTGAAAGACTATTTGTTCTCGTGGAGAACAAAACTCCGAGACCAACCTTATTTTAAGAGCGCGCTCTCTTTTGAGACAATCATCTCCCAGTTGTAGTCTGTGGGTTTTCTTTACAAGGTGGTGACGGAGGAGGCCTCACCTCGAGCCCTGCCAGTTTGATTGGCAGACTGTGTGTGTCAGCTCCTTGAAGAGGGGAGGTTCTGAAGGGCCGGGACGGAATGTGCCGCTTTCTCCGCACAGACTCTGAGTTTCTGGTCTAGTGGGAACCGATTCATGACAACATTCTTCTAGATGTTGTAGAGACAAAAAGATATGGGCGTGGCCCTGTCCTCACAGAGCTTACAATGCATCGGGGCGAAGGGCTTCGCTCACCAGTCTGGGAGTCCCCACAGATGTGGGGGACACATCTGCAGGAGGCTCCCGTCTTGGGGTGAGGCACTTCCGTTTCCTACAGGTCACTCCAGAGATGGGAGGGGGCAGAGGTGGCTCCGTGGGAGAATCCTCTCCTTCCATCGGGGAGACCTGGCGTTGGTGCCCAACCAAGGAGGCACTGCCCGACTGCGAGTGGAGGCTTATGCGTAACAATGAGGTTGAAAGGTTTCAGCAGCGTTTGCAGACTGAGAAAGACACGGAGGAAAGGCCTGGGGATCTGCTCCTCAAGAACCAGCCAATGAAAACCCGAAGGGTCACAATGTTTCGACTTGAAACCCTGGTGCTGGGCTGGGTAGCATTTCACCCCAGTGGGGTTGGGGGCTCCATGCACTGAGGGGGCAACTCCCTGGCAGCTAACAATCACCACGAAGTGAGCAACTGGACCACCATGGAAGAAAGGCGAAGGGGCCACCCCCGGTTTGAGTGTGAGAGAGCAGTGGAGGGGTCTGGAGAAGGGGGAGGTGGGGGGGAGTGCAACCGAGTCCCTGCGAGTGACCGGATCTGGGAGTTCAGACCCGGGCTTGCCACCTTCTACTCCAGAATCTGGATGGAATGTGACTCTGTAGACTCTGTAGGCTGACTGCTGCTGCGAGGGCCCTCGGACCCAATGGGGAAACTGAGGTGTGCGTGGCTATGCCTCCTCCCCCCACCGAGATGACCACTTTTTCCAAACTGTAAGAGTCTCAGCTGTCCCCGTACCTCCTACCCTCGGCCCACAGAAAGGGCTCGGTGAGGGTCTGTGGTCAGGGGAGTGACCTTGGCGTGGCCATGGCCTTTCCTGGAGGAAGGTCAACATCTTCTTTTCCAGAAAACGAAAGGGCGCTGGGATTCGAGGGGAACACTGCAAGGCTAAGCCGGCTCTGCTCTGGGCAGTGGCTGAGGGCACGGTTTTAGGAGTGGAGCCAACTGGACTGATCCCCGCTCTGCCGTGCATATCTCTGGGGCTGTGGGTGAGTGGCGTCACCTCTGTGAGCCTCCACTTTCTCAGTTCAAAACCAACGGCAGTGGTACCACCCCTCTGAAGGCCGGGGTGAGGACTGTGTGAGAGAACGGACTGGGAGT
>NW_022106471.1:1206464-1218508 GCF_000313985.2 Echinops telfairi | reverse complement strand
CAGGGCTCCCTTCCTCAACACCCATGGGATCTAAACACAATTTTCCATTTAATTGAAATGCCTTCCATCACCAAAAACACAGGCTTCAATCAAACGTCCAAAGCAGGAATGATTTCAGTCTTGAAGGAGTGAAACACATGCATTGTGTTTAGAACAACACTTACCACACAGCAACCACTCAACACATTGCCACCTTTCAGTCAACATGCACACCTTCCTGTCGATAGTGTGAGGCAGTGAGGAGCCAGGGGCTACAGTGCTTCAGCACTTGGTTGCTAACAGGTTGGCCCTTTGAACCCACCGGTCTCTGGGGGAGAAAGACGTGGCAGCCTGTTTCTGCCATCATTACAACCTTGGAGGGCCTATGGGGCAGTTCTACGCTGTCCTATAGCCTAGCTATGAGTTGCCACTGACTTGACAGCATCAGGTTTGAGAGTTTTTGATGTTTGCTTAACACGTTGAACCAAAGAAATGACCAATGGTTCACCGGCTTGACCTAATCAAAATGCCATTTCATGTAGCTGGTGGTCTTAACCAGGGACCTCTGTCCCTCAGCAGGTATCTGCTAACATGGGAGACATTTTTGGTTGTCATACCAGGGGCACGGGTGTGCTCCTACATCTGTGGCAGAGGCCAGGGGTGCAGTGAACCCGTCAGTGCCCAGAACAGCCTGGCCAGCCACTTCCGTCCCTAGTGCTAATGCTGAGGACAGGGCCATCTACTGGCATTATGCTTTAGAAACAAATGCCCGGAATCGATAGAACTCCCACTGTCTGGAGAAGAAAGGTCACTGACAGCTCCAGCCTCCACGTGTCCTGTTTGGCCACCTGTGCTGTAGGTGCACTGATCCCTAACCGCAGGACCCCTGGGCACCCCAGGTTTGGAACACCTGCTCAGCTGTCCCCCATCTGGCCACGCCCGACAGCTTCCCCTCCTCCTCTGGGAAGCTCTCCTTGAGCTAAACTGTAGCAAACATTAGGGGTGTCATCAGTGTGATTCTTCCTTCCCATTCTGATTCAGGAGATCAGAGTGGGGCTCTAGGAAGCCCCTGGGGGAGGGCTAAAGATTTGCCAGGTTTGAAACCCCACCATGCCCCCTATAGGCATCTATACTTATAAGTTGTGACTTAATCTTTTAATGTATTTTACTTGCTAGACTGGTACGAGTCTGGGAAGCAGAGACCTACTCAACATTATCCAGCACAGCACCTGGCTCCCCAGAATGCCAAGTAGTCAATGAAACGCCGGATACAGGGATTTCCAGCTTCCTGAACCTGGGCCCCACCAAAGCGCTTCTTGAACATGCAGCCCTTGTACTAGGGGTTCTGCCTCAGGATCTCCAATCTGAGACCCTGGAACCTGGACTTTTAACCAGCTGGTCTTGCTTCTTTGCTTTTGAAAGCCTTAGCATTTTTATTGTATTATTTTAAAATAATTCCCTTTGGGGGATGTTAAAAATACAACCAGCAAAACACACGCAGTCTCTCCCCGTACGATTCACGGGCACGGAGTGTATTCTTCAAGTTGGACGACGATTCTCCCCCTCCTTTCTAAGCTCTCCCTCATTAGCCCTCCCTCGCTGCCCCTTACGTCTCCTGTCTAATCGCTTGAGTTACTGACAGTTGGATCTTTAACAGAAGCCAATGCCCAAGGTCAGCACTTCACTGATTAAGTGAAATGACTGGCTTACAGAAGACTTCCTGGCATATTTTTGGTTTTTAGATAATCTCAGGGCAATACTTTCAGGGGTTCATTCTGCCTCCATGACTCCAGAAAGTCTGGATTCCTCACGAAGCTGAAATCCAGTTCCCTTCTGCTCAGGATTCTTCTAGAGCCGGAGTCGGCAACCTGCGGCTCAAGAGCACCTGCAGCTCTTTCGGTAGGTCCACGTGGCACCAAAGTAGAATCGAAAATGCAAATGAAACGATCGTAGTGTCATGTGTAAAACATTTGAAGGCTAGTATGACCGGTGACTTCATTTGTTTGTAAAAATATGTTCACGGCTCTTGAATAGTTTTTAATCGTGGCGAGGGATGGGATCAGCTCTTCCGACTCGAAAGTTGGCCGACCGAAAGTTGGCTGACCCCTGTTCTAGGGGATCGAAGTGTGCAGTCACCAGCGAGCTGGCTTTGAAGCAGGTGTCCCTCGGCATGCTGTTCGGACCCTCCAGCATGTCAGCCAGCAGGAGTCTCAGCACCGCGCTGCCCCCCACCCCCTTATGGAGGTAACTGCTCTCTCATGGGGTTCCTCAGACACCCCTCCCCACAGGAGACCCGAGGATACGTACACACATGCTGGCTCGTCCTCCTGCACCAAAAACCTGCACGTCCCGTGGAAGCAGAACTGGCTGTGGGAGTCCGGGCAGTCATTAAAATGAGACACCACCGCGGCGGCCACTGGCGGGTCTGCTGGGGAGACAAAAGGCAGCAGCTCAGATCCACAGCACAGCCCAGAGAGCTGTCCCCGCATGCGCGCACACACCCACCCTCCGGCTGTGCTCTGGTCTGCGCCCGCCTCCACGCAGGCACCCGCTTGCTCTCCTCTCGGCTCCCCATCACTTGCTGACAACTGTCAGTCCAGGGCCGGAGCCTCCCGAGCCCCCTGCCGCCCAGCAGGAAGTGTGGAGGGAGTGGGGAGGGTGGTTGTTTCTGAGCCGGTAGAAGACAAAACCATCGCCTGGAAAGATTCAGTGGCATTGAAAGGCCCCAGCGCCATTCTGCTATCAAGGCCTGCAATGGGAGAGCTGCCTAATTTGGCCTTAGCCAAGAGACGGCCGTCAGGTCCAAAGTAAGCTTCCACCCAAATCTCTTTGAAAAGCCCGACACCAGAAGAAAGGCACAGCCGTGGATGACCTTGATGCTGAGGTGGACGAGTGACCGCGGGAAGAGATGCTCATGACACAGCGCAAGTGAGATGCGCGGGCTTCCGGCACGTTCCACGTGGCTCGGAGCTACTTCCAGAAAGAAACACACAGGCATGTGACTGTAAGAACTCTGGGCAGGATCTACACAACTGCAGCCAGGCTCCTCTGGAGGGGTGAGACTGAGGGGCAGCAAGAGGTTAGGAAGAGGGTTGAAAGCAAAACAACATCAAAACAATGATTCATCCGGAAGTGGCACACCCCGCTCTGCCTGAGAAAAGGAGCCTGGGTCAGGGGGCAACGGCAGGTCCTCACAGCTCCAGCACCCTAACTCTTAGGCGCTTGGGGTGGTCTCTAGACCTCTTGGGGTTTTTCTTCCTCTGCTTTCAGAGAAGAATAAGATTACCCATCAATTCAGGAATGCAGTGCCCAACAAGTGGGCTACAGCGTGAAAGGCACCATTTAAAAAACGAGTCTGATCCCCTTACAGAAGGGTGGCGGGGAGGAGACCAGCCAGTCAGGGTGCAGTGTAGCAACGATGAAACATACAACTTTCCTCTAGTTCTTTAATGCTCCCCCCCTATCATGATCCCAATTCTACCTTACAAATCCGGCTAGACTAGAGGATGTACACTGGTACAGATAAGAACTGGAAACACAGGGAATCCAGGACAGATGAACCCCTCAGGACCAGTGCTGAGAGTGGCGGTGACGGGAGGGTGGAGGGAAGGTGGGGTAGAAAGGGAAAACCAATTACAAGGATTTACATATAACCTCCTCCCTGGGGGTCAGACAACAGAAAAGTGGGTGAAGAGAGACATCGGACAGTGTAAGATAGGACAAAATAATAATAATTTATAAATTATCAAGGTTTCACGGGGGTGGGCAAAGAGGAAGGGGAAAAATGAGGAGCTGATACCAAGCAGAAAGCAGATGTTTTGAGAATGATGAGGGCAACAACTATACAAATGTGCCTGACACACAATGGATGGCTGTATGGATTGTGATAAGAGTTGTACGAGACCCCGATAAAATGATTTTTAAAAAATGGGTCTGATTTGACTCCTACCCCAACCCAAACACCAAGCTCACTGCCACGGAGTGGGCGCTGACTCTCGGGGACCCTATGGGATGGGGTAGGACTGCCCTGGAGGGTTTCCACGACTGAAACGCTTTATTTACGGGAGTAGAGAGTCCCGACTTCCCCCCTTGACTTCAACAGCCTTGCTTTATCCCAACCACACCGGAGGCACCATAGGCACTGCTTCAAGATGGCACGATGGGTGCTGCTTTCTCGGCTCCTCTCAGTGGGTTTTCTTTGGCTTGGATTTTGGGTATGAGGGGGAGTCGGTCTTTCTCACTTTTGGGGGGCTAGGGGCACGGGGGAAGTACGTTCTTGGCACACTTGCTCACTGAGAACCGGCGGAACACAGTCCATATTGTGGGCTTTTAGACACCTCCGTTACGTAGTAAACTCATGTGGACATCTCTGTATTCACAAGGGGGCTTCAAAAAGCTCATGGAAGACAGGCTGCAAAGCTAATGAATTTTCCACGAGATCTTTGAAGCCCCTCTGCCGTAGGGTTTTGCTGTGAGTTGCCATGGGCGGAGAGCGGCGAGCTTGTTTTTTTTGGTTTGGGCCGTAGAAATAGCTTGTGGAAGGATCAGCATCTTAGAAAGCTCACAATCCAACTGGAAAAAGCAGCGGCGAAACGTGCAGCAGAATCCTTGGCACGGGGGACAGAGCCTGCAGTGATTAGGAGCGTGGACCTCGGAGTTGGGGATGGGGTGTGACCCCCTAACTCAGCCACTGGCATGGCGTACTGGACCTCTTCTAGCCTGGCCCCCAAGCTAGACTACCAGAGGGCTTCAAAAATCCATGGAAATACAAAATTGAAAGACAATGGAATTTTCTCATGAGGTTTTTGATGTCCTCGTGTAAGAATTCCATCTGTTCACAATTCATCCAGGGTCAGGGAGTGGCGGCAGGCCCAGTGGTAGAATTCTCCGCTCCCGTGAGGGCGACGGGGTGTTGAAGCCAGCCCCATGCACCCCGTGCATGGCCTCCCTCCACCTGCCAATGGAGGTTTGTGCACTGCTGTGAGGCTGAACAGCCGTCAGTGGAGCCAACAAACCAAGACAGGCCAGGAAGAAAGGCCTGGGAATCTACCTTGGAACACCAGCCAGTGAGCACACCCGATGGATCGCAATGGGCTCATCCTACTGAGAGATGGGCTGGGCTAACTCAGTGGCAGCCAACAACAACGATGGGGGGTTCAAAGCCTTAAAGGAGGCCAAGCTTGTCAGGTGCGGGACTCAACACATTGCTACACGTTAGCACTTCTCACAGGAGTCCTGGTGGCACAGTGGTTACACTCTGGGCTGAGGACACCAAAGGAAGAACGTGGCCAGCCCTGGGAGGGAGAGAGATGGGGCTCTCTCCTTCCATGAAGAGTCACAGTCCCAGAAACCCACTGAGCAATGCTACCCTGTCCTGCAGGGTCACGATGAGTTGGCATGGACTCGATGGCCATGAACTTGGATTTTTGGAGGAGGGAGCTCTTCTAGTATCACCACTGACGATTCCCAGGTACTAATCCAACCCCACCTCTGATAAGACTACCGCAGAACACAATCTCCTCTGGCCCACGCCTTCAGTGACTTGTAACCAAAAGTCCCAGGGTGTCCTTCAGTCCTTAAGGATGGCTGCTTTTGCTTGCCGGGCTAGGCTGGCCCAGGGCTGTCCAATTCCCTGTCAAGCAGCAGCTTTTGGGAAGTGTGGTCCGACTACCTTGGGAATTTATAGTTACCAGTGAGAGCCCGGTGCTGTCCCTCATGAAGAGGGGGGGGCCAGGGGTGCTAAAGTGAGACTAGAGAGGACCTGCTGCAGTTCCCAGGGGTGTCTCTGTGGTCACTAAACTCACCGAGGAGCAAACACACACAGGGAGGAAGGGGCAAGGGGCCAGCGTGTCGAAGGGGATTTAGACATACAAATAGACCCTTGATAAGTTCAACACAAGGTCAAACAATTACTGCCAAGCAGTGACAAGGAGTCCCCTATCAGGGCTTGTAGCTGCTACCCTCAAAGTGTGGTCTGGGAGTCCGCAGCTTCACAGCCCCCCTGAGAGCTTGTTAAGAAGCCAAGTTCAAGTTCACCACAGATGGAATGGCTCAGCATCTCTGGAGCGGGGCCCTGGCATCTGTGCTTGACAAGCTCCAGGTGCTATTTTAAAAGTTAGGTTTAATGAGATAGTAATATTCATCCTAGGAAGAACGACGTAGGGCTGTGGTTCTCAACCTTCCTAATGCCTCGACCCTTTAATACAGCTCCTCATGTGTGGTGACCCCCCCAACCATAACATTATTGTCATCGCTATTTCATATCAGTCATTTGGCAACTGTTATGAATAGGGTGACCCCTGTAACGGGGTCATTCGACCCCCAAAGGGGTTGCGACCCACAGGTTGAGAACCACTGTCTTAGGGATTTACTTTGGAAAACTGTTCACGGGAATGCTGCAGACAAGCACTGTTAGACCTGCAGTCCCTTGTGGGGATGGTGCAGGACCAGGCAGGGCTTCCTGCCCTGTGTATTGGCTAAAGCCTTGTGAGTCGGGGGCCCACCCGACAGCAGCAATAGGCACCCCTCCTGAGAGTGTCGATGGCCACTGAAGTTGGCGCTGAATGGACTTATAGTGCACAGGGAACAAAAGGCACAGACTTGTCCTTGCAGAAGGCAAATGGCAGGGTCCTCGTAGGCATCCTGGGAGGAGCTGACCACCTTCCAGCAATTCAAATCCCGTGCGGTACGGACTGAAACCTGAAGCTGGCTGAGGTGCTTCAGGGTACAATTTCAAGTCAAAAGAAACCCCCCAAAGCTAAAGAGCATTCGCTGTCACGCTGTCATGGAATTGATTCTGACTCACATGGCCCCTACGGGACTGGGCTGAGCGGCCCCTGGGGGATTCCACAAATCTTTCCGGGAGCTCAGAAGGCTTCCAGAGTCGTCTCTGGTGAGCATTATTCAGTAACTGTTCGGCAACTGCGGAGGGAGGTCTCTGCAGGGCCTCAGTCAGCGGATGCGGTTTGCACTGAGCCACGGAGCGGGGAGGAGGCGATGGGGCAACTGAGCTCAAGCTGAGCCCCACTCCACTCCACCCCACAGCCCTGGGGAGCCAGTCCGTCTGACCTGAAGAATGGGGGGCTGCTGCAGCTTGGCCATCCTTAGATGGACCTAGTGGTGTCGTGCAGGCCGTAGGGGTGAGCGTGCTGAAGAGCCCTCTGCAGGGGGGCTTCTGGCAAGATGGTGGACTGGGCAGACACAGGGCCCAGCAGTGTTTCCACAGTGAGTGGTACCACCCCCTAGGGCCACGGGCCGTAGTACAAACAGATCTATGTTCTCACTGCATAGGAGGGCGCTGAGTACTATTTTTTTTTTTCTGAAAAGGGGGCTGGGGATTGTTGGGCAGGTAACTCTGGGAATTGTGGAGTTAGCCCTAACTTGAGAGCCCAGATGAAACGGATACTGAGGATAACCCTGAGCTTCCGAGGAAAGGATGAGAAGAAACACAGCAAACTCGGAGACAGAGGGGACAGGTGGGCGAGTTGCTGGCCTGGCGTGGCCATCCTGAACGTTTGCAGGCAGCATTCGATTCAGGTCACGGACCCCCTCCAAGGACAGGGTCCTGATCCTCACATTCCCCAACCCCTTCTGGAGAACCAGCAGCTGGTGACCCCTTTGACCCCAGCACTTCCCCAAGGGCAGAGTTCAGAGGGTTCGAGCAGGAGGAGGAATGGAAACCAGAAACGAGGGGAAGAAGAAGAAGTGCAGGCACATTGAGGGCACCAGCGCCCGAGAGCGGAAACCACCGTGCCTGGATGATGGGATGTGAACCCGGATGTGAACCTGTGTCCACCTCCACCCAATTCACCAGAAAGAGTTAGGAACCCCCAAAGCAGAAAACTCTGTGACGTGTGAACCATGCTAGGAGCGAGAATAATGCTGTTCTCATTTGGGGGCTTTTAAAAGTGTTTGTCTCAGATACGACCAGAGCTATCGGGGAGAAGTCTCACCAGAGGGAGGCCAGCTCTGACAGACAGGTCTATCTTCCTGACAGACCTCAACGGGCCACCAGGGTTCAGGAAGAAGGAAAGGAATGTGGGGGACAGGGTGGGGGATGGAGGAGGGAAAGGGGGAGGAGAGGGCTACCATTAATTCAGAGCTTCCTGCAGCCTGGGACCCTGGCTGGGCTGATGGGTTGCAACTGCAGGTTGGCAGTTGGAGCCCAATGGGTGGCTCCACAGACTAAAGGCCTGGCGCTCTGACCCCATCAAGGTCACAGCCTGCAACACCTGGACTCGCCATGAGCTGGTGGCAATGGATCGGGCTTGGTTTTGGTTTGTCATGTGCCAGGGGCTTGCTTGTTCCCAACACAGGTGAGGGAGGTGGGCACCACAGGTAGAGAGCTGCTGGCTCCCGGCTCCAAGAGAATTTTCTCCATAACAAAAGATACCATTTCTTCACTAAGGCTCACGATTCTAGCCCGGGGTCTGATCAGCAATCGGGACTGATGGGAAAGACACATGTTCAGGTTTTCAGAATGGGCCTCAGGCGGCATCTATCAGCAGCTGGAGTTTCAAAGCCACCCAGTTCCTGCTGCTGTGAAATTTATGAGCGGCCCCTCTCACATGTTAACCAAACACACATCTTGCACACACCACCGGCTCTCCAGGGAAGCTGGAAAAGCTTTGCCCAGAGACCACAGACCCACTAATGAGACCCAGAGCCCAGCCCGTCTGGTAGGAAGTGGGCCTGGGGTAGTGCTTGAGGGCCAAGACAATCCCAGCGGCCACTCACTGGAGAACCCCAGTCCAGCTCAGAAGAGCCAGCGGCAGCCATCTGGACAGCTCCTTCTGTGCCCTGAGGGTGGGGGCGGGGTGGCGTCCACACCCCGGAGGCCATATCCCCCTTCCAAGCAGCTCTAATTGGACTGTCTGCGGAGCGAGCGAGTGGGCCAGTGGGGACCTGCTGAGGTGGGGGCTCCTACTGCTCTCTGCAGATGTCACACAAGGATGCTTGGCTGTGGAAAAGCTGACATCATGCACAGCCGTTTCCCAACTCACTCAAGGATGGCTCCCTTCCTGACCATTACGTGAGGGCGCTGGAGTCAACACGTTCAGCCATGGCTTTCTGAGCTGCGTTTGTGTGGGATACAAAAAGACTTGTTCCCAGCTTTATCTCCCCAAAGAGATACCAAACATTAGAAGCTGTTTTGCCAGCACCTGGTGGGAGGTCAGATGCTTAAGAGATATCCTCCCTGAAGGCATTCAGACACCAGACAGAACCCACAGGCGGGGTTCACTCACTGCTATCTGGGACCATGGATGGCTTCCCCTGAAAGCTTGAAATCTCAAGCTCAAGGGCAATCAAGGTTAGGCCGCCATAATGAATCTAGGATCCGCCCATCTTGTTACATGTGCCCCCAATCCCTCCCCTTCCTATTACAAGTACACCCCTAGATGGTCCCCCTCCCATTACTTTAGTACCTATAGCACAACCCCTTCCTGTGACATATGTCTTTACCTGTAATTAGGGGGCTTGCATGCCCCCCAAGGTATATAAGCCTTGGTTAAAAATAAAGAGCTCGCTCTCTCCCGCTCCCCTCTCCCCTTGTCCTCCTTCCCCCTCCCCCTCTCTCCTGCCCGCTCTCCTGGCCTGTACCACCAAGCGGAGCTGAGGTGCGCATGCTACCATGAAACGTGTCTGCCTCCATTATTTCAATCTCGCTTCTATCTATGACTTTACTGTAATCTTTACTTATGATCGCTGTACAGTTGCGCCTCCTGGACCGTGATGCTGTGTTAGGGGCTGGCTCCCCTGACACGTTTGAATAGTTTCTCTTCAGACACGCACCTGGCAAAGCTAAGGACCGCTGCCTGAGTGCCCAGGAGAAAAGGTGGCAGAACCACAGGGATGGGAGGGCACCGGGGCCGCGGGCAACCCCGCCGCACGTCGCATTGCAGTGGAGCCATAGTAGAAGGGTGCTCCACGCGCTGCCTTTCCACAAGTGCAGGGCCTGCGCTTTCTTCAAAGACGTCTTTGGCTGGGCTTGCACCTCCTGCGTTTCTGTGAATTAACGGTTTACACAACCCAGGGACTCCACAGCGAGGCGGGGTGTGCGGGGTGGTGGTAGGGTCAGGGACAGCTGCATTTGAACCCTGGGGGCTCCGTCCTCAGCACACCCACTTCACAGGCTGGAACTCTGAGCTCATAGGAAGCAATGAGCACACCTGCCAACGTAGCTGTGTGCGTGAACCAAAGGCATGAACCTGGGGCGTTGGAGGAGCGAATGGTGAAGGCCCACTCCGGATGGAGCCTGGCGTGTCTCCTGCACGGTCCTGGAACGTTGGTGGTGGGGCGGTGAACGAGAGACATGAAGGATTCTTCTTAGGACGTAGGAATAAATGATTCTTGTTCTGGGCTCAACTGTATCCCCACCCTGAGCCAAAATGCGTTCTCTAATCCTAACCACTGCCCTGTGTCTGCCGTCCTCTTTAGAAGGAGTATTCTCTTTGCTCTGTGAACGAGGCCTTCTCAGGGTAGGATGGGTTCTAAACCTAATACATTCTGAGTTCCAGAAAGAGCAGACTTGAGAGAGACACACAGGGACACAGGAGGAAGAAAGATGCCACGTGAGGTTCCTCTACACATCGGGGAACTAAGAGACACTTGGGACTGACTCCCTGCAGAGGGGGAATCAGCCTGCAGGGCCCTGATTGGGGCTTGTAGCCCAGAGGGTGAGAAACTACACTCCTAGTCTTTGAAGGCCAGCGGCGGCTTGGGGCTTTTCTGCTCCAGCGGCACTGGGACTAAAGCGGTTCTTGCAGAGGACGGACGCTGGCCTTTGCCATAGACGGGCAAGGCTCATCAAAGGAGATCACCAATGGGGACATTTCTGGAGCCCATGTGGAGAAGGAGAGCAGGAGGCCAGTTTTAAAGTGGGCGGTGAGAGAATTCAGAAAATCAATCCCAATTACGTTTATAGACAAAACCCCCCACCAAAAAAACCTCACTGCCATCCAGTTAATGCTGACTCATAGCGACCCCCCAGTGGGTTTCTAAGACTGTAACTCTTTACAGGGGTAGAGAGCCCAGTCCTTCTCCCGAGAAGCTGCACGTGGTTTCGAACTGCTGACCATGCAGCTCACAGCCCAACTCGTAACCACTACTCTACCAGGGCTCCTTTCATTGACAGAAGGACTGAGAAATCCATCACATGCTCAGGCATTACTGACCAACAAGGGGAGCTCGATTTTGCTGCTGGGGCTGTGAGGGCGAGAGAGACACTCGACTCATCCCACTGAAAACCCAGAACACCGAGTGGTTTCTCGCCAACAGGATAAAATGCTTTGAAAACAGAGTTTGGCTTCACAGCACCACCGTTTTGGAGGGAAGAGCATGCACTTCAGTTAAGCAATGAGGGAGAGGGAGAGGCTTTCTGGAGGGCTGCAATTCCTCAGCCCTTCTGTGGGAGGCGCTCCAGAGGGCCCTCTGTTTCTGTCACACCCACCCTGCAGATCCCAAGCTTCTCAACATCCTGAGAGTTAGCCTGTACACAGTCCCTGAATATAAGTTTAGGACTGACTTGGCAATATTTCCCAATATGGGCTAATTTTGACCCTGCTTGATTTTCATCCTGTCCTGACCCCTGACATCCTGCCCTGAGGTGTCTCCCTTTGCCTCCCCACTCCGCCCCCCACTGCCCCCAACCCACTCACCACCTAAGGGGCAGGGCCATGGTGTCATCTCAGCAGACCTCAACACGCCACGCGGTGCGATCCCCTTTCTCAGAGAAGGAAACTAAGCACAAGTGGACATGTGGCCAGAAAGGACCTGATACTGGAATCTGAACTTGGTTCTCCCTGATTTTAGGAGGACGGAGAAGTGGAGATTCGGATGCCTTTCAATGCAGAGACATATCACCAAAGTCTTCCCTACCCTGTGGGCAGTGGGGAAGGGGAGCCCTTAGGAAGCAGCTCTGAGTAGCCAGAACGGGCCATTTTTAGGACAAGCAAGAGGGAGTATTAAAGCAATACACTTCTAGTAGATTTAGGGCTCCTTCCAGGCAGCAGAGGCTAAGTAAGACACAGCAACTCCAGAGAGATTTTTATATAGGCATGGATGAC
>NW_022106471.1:1195326-1206309 GCF_000313985.2 Echinops telfairi | reverse complement strand
CCCCGTCATAACCAAGCTGTCCCTGCTCCATGAGGCTGGGGCATCTGTCCAGAGCAGAGTAAGCACCAACTCCCAACTGCTTTCCCAGCTTCACACAGGACACTTGGGCAAATCCACGTGAACACCTCCTTCAATTTAATTCTCTCTGTTGTTCCTTCCCCTTGACTAACCCCCAAGGGACAAGCGATGGGATAAAGCCCAACTCAGAGAGAGGCCATCCGTTAAAGGGGCAGACAGCATATCTCGGACAAAGGGATTCATTCCTACTGGCCTCACATCCGTGCCCGCGTGAGAGTGTGATGGGGGCAGAGCGAACCCGTACCCAGAGAAGATCACCGCACAGCCCCCATGGGCTTCATCCTGAAGGTGTTTTACTTGTAAGTCGAAGCCAGGGCTTGCAAAATGTGGGTCTTTTATTCGATTCTGGGGAGAAAACCCAGAGAGCGTGGAATAGTAATACAACGTTCGGTTCACATCCCACCTAAAGCACCCGGACTTAGATGATGGTGATGATGATGGTGGTGACTGTCTGCTCACCGCAGGCCCTGTGCCCAGTATTTCCAAGAGAGGAGTCCATTAATCTTCGTCTCATGGACAAGGAAACAAAGAAGGAGAAAGTCAAGGTGGTCCAACACTGCCAAGACAGAGGGGCAGATCCTAAACCAGACCCATGGTTCTTTCTGATACACCTCACCGTGAGTGTGTGTGTGTGTGTGTGTGTGTGTGTGTGTGAGAGAGAGAGAGAGAGAGAGTGTGTGTGTGTGTGTGTATGAGAGTGAAAATATGTGTGTGTGTGTGTGAGAGAGAGTGTGTGTATGTGTATATGAGAGAGAGAGGACGTATGTGTGTGTGTGTGTGTGTGTGTGTGAGTGTGTGTGTGTATATGAGAGAGAGAAAGCATGTGTGTGTGTGTGTGAGAGCGAGAGAGAATAAGAATGAAAGAACGAGTTAAGAAATTTTTATGGATCTGTTCCACAGTCAAGACAGGGGTTTCATTTGGAGAGCAAACAAATTGGAATTACCATGAAATTCTCAGGGGGCATTTTAAAATTAAAAGGATTAAGAGTCATAATTGGCTTCAACTAGCAAAGTAGTTTTCCAAAACAAAACAAAACAAAACAAAACAAAAACAAAACCCACTGCCGTTGAGTCGATTTAAACTCATAGCAGCCTCAGAGGACAGAGTAGAACTGCTCGCTGGGGTTTCTGAGACTAAGCCTTTAAGGGACCAGAAAGCTTCACCTTTCTCCCAAGGAGCAGCTGGTGGATTTGAAGAACCAACCTTGTGGTTAGCAGCCCAGTGCTCAACCCACTGTACCACCAGGGCCTGTGGTGGTTTCGCCTTGTGCTGCAATCTGCAGGGTCAGCGGTTCGGTTCGAGACCACCAGCAGTTCCTCGGGAGAAAGACGGGGCCTTCTGGTTCTGTAAGGGGGACAGCCTTGGACACTGACAGGGGCAGGTCTACCCTGTCCTATAGGGCTGCTAGGAGTCAGTATTGACTCAATGGCAGTGAGTTTCTCTTGTTTTGTAAACCGGATCTAAAATAAAACCTCTCCAAAGCTTCATAATACACAGCCCAACTGGGTCCCTTCCCCAACGCTTGCAGTAACACCACCTTGTCCCACAAAGAGCTAGGGGATGTGTGAGGACATGGGTGAAGTGCCCCAACGGTCCTGTCCATCACCACTGTACAGCAGGGGTCCTCAAACTCTTTAAACAGGAGGCCAGTTCACTGTCCCTCAGACCTGTTGGAGGGCCGGACGTTTTTGAACAAAACCATGAACAAATTCCTATGCACACTGCACAGATCTTATTTTGAATTTTAAAAAAAGGGGCAAAAACACCCAGTGGGCCGGATAAATGTCCTCAGCGGGCCGCATGTGGCCCACAGGCCGTGGTTTGAGGACCCCTGCTCTAGAGCCTCTGGATTAAAATGAGATGGAAAGAGGGGGTAAAAGCACAGCAAGTCCGCCCTCCCCACTCAGGCCCTCCTTCCTCTCTGCAGCCTCCAGGTTGCTCCTTCCATGCCTACCCTGGCCTTGGCAATTTTCAGCAAAAAAACCAATTAGGAAAATTGCCGGTCACGATTTCCCTTTGAAGAGAAAAGCCAAGGCTCCCCTCTCGTTTCATATTTAATAATTTGATTTCAAACAGACAGATCGTTTCTTTCATATCTTCAAACCAGAAAGCCCCTTATTCTAATTACATCCTCTTGGGTGTCAACCAACATTTTGAAAATACTTGACGGCACACTTTCATTCACAAAGTACACAAGGACATCAGTGTTTGGCTCACATTAACCAGCTTTGAACCGGAATGTGGACGGCTCTGGAAACTACAGCCGGGCTCTGCTGGGTGGGGAATTCTGTCTTGGCTTTGTGGGAGGAACGGCCCCGGTGGAGCCCAGGGCTACCTGGCGCTGCAGTTTCTGTGTGTCTCTGTTCTCCTCTTTATTAATACCAAAATTGTTAGGTAAAGTGGTTGGCAGGAAACCCTCAATCCACCCTTAGGAAAGAAAAAAAAAAAAGCTTCCTCTTGTTGAGTCTTTGAACCATAATCCCCTCAAACGCTCCACACCGAGGCCAGGCGGCCACTCCTGGGAAGATTGTTTTTAAAGAACGGTTTATGTCCTCAGACCTTTTTGAAAGATGCTCCTTTTATTTGCAGCCTACAGATGCAGCCTGGGAAGAGGAGGGACATTCTTCATTTCCAGTGAGGAAACTGAGGCACACGGAGATAAACATGAGGGGCCAAAGGCAAGTTCCACCCCTCCAAATTCACTGCCATGGAATCTATGTGGACTCAGAGTGAGCCCCTCCTCCTCCCCGCAATGCCGTGGGTTTCTGAGGCTGTAGCTGTTAATGGGAGTAGAAAGTCCTGTCTTTCTGCCCCAGAGAGGCTGGTGGTTTTGAACTGCTGACCATGTGGATGGCAGCCCAATGTGTAACCACTATGCTACCAGTAGCCTTGAACTCACAGATGTGAACTTGTAGCCTGATGTGTCTTCTCGTCCCTCTGAGTTACCAGCACATGTTTTCTCATGGCCTTGAGACAAAACCCTCTCCTGCTATTGTAGAGAAACACACAGATGTTGAGAGAGTGATGGGGATGGTGGAAAGCCGTTTTTCGTTGATAGTTTTCTAGATTTTATCAAGCGAACATTTTAACGTTTGAAAATAAACCCTTCAAATAAAAAAAAAATACACAGGGAAGGTTTAAAAAATTATTTTTGGGGGGATTTTACAGATGGAATTGTCGTTTTACAGAGGAGTGGCTTTTAGATCTTGCCTGTGAGCCGGCATATGATAAGTCATGCTATCATCTCATGTTTTATTATTGAGAGGGGAGGAGGAAGAGGACACAGAATCATGACATCATAGCGAAGACAGAAGGCGTGCAGCGGAAAGCTGTTTGGTGGGAGTCTTTGGCCTGGAGGGGCTGAATCTCACACACGATAAATAACAGCTGTACACCCCAGACAGAGAGCAGCCTACGCGATCCACTCTGTTTCCCACCACTACTCGCCTCGTGTTAGTTTTTCGAGCGAGGGCGGCCGGAAAACTGTTCTTTGAGCGAGACCAGGGATATGAGAAGAAAAAGGTCTGGAGGGCCCTCTGGGGCACACAGACTACATTTCCCAGGTTCCCTTGCAGTTAGGTAGGGGCATGTGACCAGGTTAGGGCCAATGGGATGGGAGCACTCCAGGTTTGGGCCTTAGAAACCACCTTGGTGACCTCGCTCTTGCTCAGGCGGCAGAGAGAATTGCAGGGGTCTCCTGGAAGAGGCTGGGACCCTGTGTCAACACAGAGAAAGCACCAGGCAGGGCTTAGCTGTCACAGCACTGAGCATCATTCTCATGACATGCCTGAAATCTGTGACTTTTGGATAATGAAAGAAAGAACCCTCATATAATGAATCATATCTTCCCCCACACCCCCATCCCCCTTTCTTGTTGTCCCATCCCTGAGCGTCTTTCAAATACCAACAATGTGCTTACAATCTGAAGCCCATCTGGCCCTGATGGGAAGCTTCCATTCAGAAACCCTCACCTTTCCATTTAAGATACGCCCTGCCCATTCTCCAGTCTCCTAGTCAACCCTTACAAACCTTTAAGGGGGATAACAGTTTGGGGGACTGAGGGCGACCTGTGTTGGCTCTTGAATATTTATGAGATGATCATTTGTAACTGAGCAAAGCACAGATGGAGCAAAGGCTGCTTCTTCAACTGCAGCCTGAGAGCCAAACAAAACACATAGGGCAGTGTTGCCGCGATCCACAGCACAGAGCTGCTGTAAATTTACCTCGTCATCAAAACCTCCCGACACACAGGACTAGGACAGACGGCACTGTGACTGACTGCAGTGAGGGCTGGGTATGGAGCACAGGTGTCCTGTCCTGTCTTTGAAGTGCCGTGATCTCATCTCTCACTTGTGATAAAACCTTAAGCCAAGACCACCCTGACCCAGAAGAGGCTGGCAATAGCTCTTGGTGGGGTTTCAAGTAGCCTTGCCTTTTACTGGCAGCGTAGTATACATACAACTATTTTTTAAAGAGCTCCCCCAACGTTTTTAAAAATTGCGATTTGAAAACCCATTCACTGCAGAAATCTTAAAAAATTCAAAAAATCCTAAATAAGAAAATTGCCATCTAACCCCTGAGCAATAGGCACCATCATCTGATGGAACCCTGTACAGACACTGGTTCTAGTGGCTTCCCTTCTGTGTCTGATCTCTCTGACACTGGACTGTGTTTCCAAGCGCTCCATTTTCCCTGGGAGTGACGTAGATTCATTTTCTTTTCCATCTACGGATGCTATCCTTTAATGCTTCTTTTAAAGTTTAGTTTATTTTCTCTCATTACAGCTGCTTAGAGTGAAACAGAATGTTTTGTTAGATAAGAAATTTAGCAGACTTTTACTTCCTCTCTCTTTTCCAGTGACCAAGTCCTGTGATCCTACACAATCCACTTTTAGATTGGGGGAGATCTGATTTCAGATTCCCAGTATGTTATTTGTTTGTTTGCTTATTACGTTATTTTCTGTGTATTAGTTCCATTTAAAATTGTTTCTTTTCTTAAAAAATATGCTTAATATTTAGCCCAGTATAACTAAACAGATACCACTACGGTGGGCAGAGATAAGTTTGGAAGGAGTCTCCTATTCCACTGATAACATCAGTGAGTGTCCACCAGCATAAGGGGGAGGGAGGAATGAAAATGGGTGCTCACCTCCTTCCAGTTTACCTGGAAGCCTTCCTTTTCCCACGCGCATGCATCTTCAATGGTATCTGCACTTAGGGTGACAGCCCACCAGTCTGACACCCACCACTTAGAAACGTGCCCCAGGAGGTGGCTTTAAAAACCAGGGCACGTTCAGTTCCCCATGGGTCTCCCCAGCAAGGTGTCTGTCAGTACATGTGTGTGTGCAGAGGACATGACCCCCTTGGGCGGATGCCTAAGCCCAAACTGCCAATGTCCACCAGGTTGCACCCTTATCTCTTCCTCCAAAGTTTTTTGGGGTTCCCAGTGAGGAAAAAAGTCAACGCCAACTTTCCTGTCCCTTGCACAATCAAAGACGGTCCCTCATAAAAAGTTGGGAATTCCTGGTTTAATTCCACGGACTGCATGCGAACCAGCCAGCTCAGAACTCGGGTCTTAGCAGGATGCGTTGTTAGGGGATTTCAGAAACACTCGGGTCATTTCCTCTCCTGCTTGTTTTATCTAAGCCACACCGGCTACGACAGAGGCCTTAGGCTTTGGAGAAAGATTTATTTTCCAGCAAAAGTGAAACAATAGAGATAATGCCCTAAAGGATTCCATTTCATGAAATTCTTCTGTAACCCTCAAATGAAATAGCACAGTAGAGAAAGGGGCTTGTGAGGTTCTCAAGTCTAACTATATGGCCAATCCAGAGCCCTTCACCCTGTGCTATCTCCAGGAGGGGTGGGGGAGAAAACTATACACAGGGGGTCCCCTCTCCCTGTATTATTGCTTGGGAGAGTGGGGAGAGGGGCAAACTGGCTTACAATAAGCCTCTTCCGGAAATGACAAAACTGACCTATCTGATCCCCTGAGCAGGATTTTAATAGGGAATGAATATCTCCCGGGGAAGCTGGGAAACTCAGAATCCAGGGGTGGATGCATCCTTAGGAGCCCAAGAGCCCTGCGCTCCTCCCTTGAACCTCCTTGACCCAGGGGCAGCAGCACCATGATGAGTTCATGCTTTATGATTTCTAACCACCATGCCAATGAATTGTATGCCATTTATGCCATTGGATGTATAGTTCATCATTTCCCTATTGATCTGAAAGGTGATCTCTCTCGTGTTCTACATACTTTCTATGGAACCCTGATGCGCAGGGCTCTAACCCCAAGGCCAGCCTTTCTACACTGACCGCGGCTTTGCAGAAGAAAGCTGGGGCTTGCTACTCCGGTGAAGAGTTAAGTTCTACTTGCCCCGGGCCTCCTCAGGTGCATCAAGATGCGATTTCTGTTCCTGTGCCAGTTCCTTTCATTTATTGTAACTGTAATAGCTGTTGGTACAAAACTCCTCTCCTCTTGTTCCCCCGCCCCTCATTTTCTCCCGTAAGTTTGATTAATTTGGTTGTTGTTGAGAATATACGCAGCAAAAACATACACCCAATCCAACCGTTTGGACAGGGGCAAGTCAGTGACGTTGCTAAGATTTGACTTGTATGACTGTTCCCATCCTCTTTAAAAAGTTTGCATGTTCTCACGTTTACTGTTTCCCCAGGTGAATTTCAGAATAATTCCCAAATTTCTTCCCTGGTTATCTAACTATTTGGAGGACTGGCACTAGAACTATAAATTAATTTCTAGATGACCAGTGACAGCACCAGGCTGGCATCACTCCTGGTGACACTCAGCTCCCCACCCTCACGAGCTCCTCCCATGCCAGCCCCTATGGAATCCTTAATAAAGATGCTCCACTTTAGTCACAGAATAATATGATATAGTTATAAATTGCTTAAGGGAACGATCTTTTCGATTTTATGAATACTAACAACATGGTTTTGTAGCACCCCTACTGAATTACAACATTATGAGCAATGGGGTGGAAGCCTTTCCCCCCTCCTTTTCCTTTAATTAGGAACACTGGCACCACTGACATGTAAGTGTTGGGCTGCTCTCGGCAGGGTCAGCAGTTCAAACCTCCCAGCCACTCTGCAGAGAGATTCCAGCCTCAGAAGCCCGAGACAGGGTCTCTGTAAATCAGACTTTTCCTAATTACTACTTCATTCTCCAACAAGCGAATGCTAGGGGCCTGCCAAGCTCATAGCTAAAAGCCCTGGGCAGACACGGGCAACATCAGCAGGTGGGAAAAACCTGGCAGCCAGGAAGACAACAGGCCCGCTTGTGGTATGTGCGGGTGAAGCCTCAGACTTCAAAGCCCCGTTTGCAATTAGGGTGAAATAACGGCCCTGACAGGAGAGCAAGCGAAGGCTCCAGAAATAGATCAGGGTTGAAGAGTGCTAACCCTGTAGGTACACTGATGCATGTAAGCTGGGCTGATGGAAAGCGGGGAGTCCAGAACATAAGACTCTGGACAGGTCTGGTGCAGACAGCCAGGGTAGGGGCTGTACCTTCCTTGCCCACCCAGACCCCAAGGTGAGGCTCAGATAGGCCCTGGAGTCCCGTAGACCCAGAGCTGTCACCAAGATGCCAGGCGTCCACGTCCTGATGCTGTGCACCACCCGTCTGCTCCCCAGGGCAGAGCTCCGCGGCAGGTGATGTCTTCTCCCACCAGCTGGTGGAGAGAGGTGGGCGTTGGAATGTGGCTCTGAGGCTCCCTGGCCTCGCTCAACCTGGCTTTTCACACACCCATTCCGTAACCTCATTCTCTACCCATTTCATTCCTCTTCCCACGCCGTGTTTACTAACATCTCTCCTCCCCACCAGACGAAGCACAAGACCAGGGCTCCCGGGCCGCCTGGGGAATGTTCCCACAGCCGGGCGAGCCACCTGGCCAGGGATCTCAGGGTCGCTGCCCTGCAGGCTGCAGCACGGGGGGCCACCCACTCAGTGTCGAGGGACCCATCTCCACCTCGGGCGGGTGCCGCTCCCAAGGCTAGGCACCCCTGCGCCAGCCACAGTGTCAGGAAGAATGGCTTTTCCTCAGCGTTTACCAACATCACAAAAGACGTTACAAGAAAAGGAAAATAAACCAAGGCTCTGGGGACTATGCTGTCTGTTTACAAAGCAGGGGCAGCCGTCAAGGGACGAGTAGGGACCTGTGCAGTGTTTTGATCATGTCCCTGTCGACAGCCCGGCGTCTAGCGCCTCATTCTCCTCTGGAGTCTACGGGCTTGCTGCTCCCAGCGTGGTCTACAACCAGCAGCGGACAATGCTTTCTGTGTCCTGGTGCCAGAGTGGGTTATGCATGGGGCTGCTGACCGCAAGGCCAGCAGTTCAGAACCACCAGCCGCCCCATGGGAGAAAGACGAGGCTTCCCACTCCTCGAAAGTGTTAGCAGTCTGGGAAACCCACAGCCCTGTCTCACAGGGCTGCTACGAGCCAGAGTTGACTCAATGGCCGTGAACTGGCAGACAGTCTTGGTAGCCCTGCATGTGAGGATCTTCCTTCTCCACGTGTGGTCTACGGTGCAGATCGGAAAGTGCTTTCTGTTGTTAGCACGCGCTACAGGGATATTTGTACATGCAAACAAACACCCTGCTGGAATACGGTGCAATGGTTTTATAGATAGGCATCGGGTGTCACCCCCGACAATGGGAAACAATGGCTCCCCCAGCTTGTGACGCCCCTGGAAAGAACTCGAGGGTAGTGTTTGGTTCGTGGTGTTGTTTTGGTAGCCCTGTTGGGTCCTCATGGGAGCTGCTAACCGCAAGGCCTGAGGTGTCAGGAGAAAGATGAGGTGGTCGGTCTACTTCTGTAAAGGTTTACAGCCTCAAAACCCTCTAGAGCAGTGCTTCTCAACCTTCCTCATGCTGCGACCCTTTCATACAGTTAGTTCCTCATCTGGTGGTGACCCCAAACCATAAAATGATTTTTGCTGCTACTCCATCACTGTGATTTTGCTACTGCGATGAGTCGGGCGACCCCTGTGAAAGGGTCGTTTGACTCCCAAAGGGGTTGCGACCCACAGGTTGAGAACTGCTGCTCTCTAGGGTCCCTGTGGGTTGGAAGGGACTCAGTGACCGTGGCTTTTGTTGCCGTCTGTTCTGTGGAATACCTTGGGCTTAGGGTTCCCCGCACAGCTAGACTAAGAGGAAGCCTGGAGCCACAGCAGCCGCTGGGATATGGTGCACCCGGGGCTGGAAGGCAGCGCGGCAAGACCAGACGACGGGGTCCTTGCCATAGACACCCTCGGGCACGCCCCTGTGCTCCTCTGAGTTTGGGGAAGTCCATCAGCAAAGGAAGCCGCTCCTCCAAGATGCCTCTAAGCCCAAACGAAAGGCACCACCAGTGAGTCCGTTCCAATTCTCAGCGAGCCTGTAGGATGCACGCAGTAGGGCTGCATCCACTTCTGGGACTGCAAATCTTTATGGGACCAGGAAGCCTCACCGTTCTCCTGTAGAGCTGCGGGTGGGTTTGACTCGCTGACGTTGTGGCTAGCAGCCCAGCACTTAACCCACTGTGCCCCCCGAGGCTCCTGAAGGAGTCGCTGGGTGGATTTGAACTTCCAATCTCTCAGGTAGCAGCCACGTCACCACCCAGGGCCTCTCCTTTCCCACACAGTGTTCATATATGATGTCATGGAAAAAGCAGCACAGACTCTGTTTCATCGCAATGGTCTTCTATCCCCTCCCCATAGAACCCTTCTCAAACCAGGGCGAGAGGGACTATTTTACATTTTCTGTGCACGATTTTACGTGTGCCTTGCAAATTTCAGGTCCGATAATGCGCCCAGTGCTAAGGCTCGAGGGGCACAGTGGAAGTTCTTGTGTTCCCAGGCAGAATACAGAGTTTCCTTTTACTGCCCGTGCCTTTAATGTAGCTGGACATCAATCTTTCTAGCCTAGAAAGGAGGTTTTATTTCACTGCCAGAGCCGGCGTTTGGGGATAGGGCTTCCAAAAAACACAAATGTCTTTCAGCATCATGTTGAGTAAATAATCAAGGGGCGAGGAACCGGTCTCTCTCTGACTTCCTGACTTCTTTGGCTTTTCATTCGGAGGTGAGGCTCGGGGAAGACAAGCGCCCTAACGAACACTTGTTTCCAGCGACCTCGGCAGGGCGTCCGTCCCAAAGCCCCACCTTGGTGACCAGCGCTTTCCATACTACCTGGTCGTGGAGCCCACCGACAAAATGGAACAAAAGTGAAGACAACCGACCGAGCTTGGCCGCGGCTTCACTGTCTATTCTAGTCATCGGTAAAACCGGCTCTGGAAAATACTAGCGACTCCTCGTGCAGGTTTCCCCGGTCACACTTGGATTCTAAAGTCCACGTCCAGTGGGAAGTGACAGGGGAGTTCACCCACCTCAAACTCCCAAAGAAGCCTCTGTTAGCTCCTCCCCCCCACCCCGCCCAGAGTTCCAGCAAGTGCGTTCAGAGTAGGGCTGAGGGCAGCGGGCAGAGCTCTGGGATGGTGTTCTTTTCACACCATACGGCAACCAGGTGTGTCGCGGCAGGGCTGGAGTTGGAATGGAGCCCCTGAGGACAAACTCAACTTGAGGCAGGGCCCTAGTGAGGTGTTAGCACAGCGGTTCTCCACCTTCCTAAGGCTGCCACCCTTGAACACAGTCCCTCATGTTGTGGTGACCCCATATGTGGGCGTATCTGCATGTGGGCGGACCTGCCTGGAGACGGAGAGAGGAACTGTCTTGGTTCCTCAGACCATCAGAAGTAGGGTCTTAGGCTGAGCCAGTCAGGGTGCAGTGTAGCAACGATGAAACACAACTTTCCTCTAGTTCCTGAATGCTTCCTCCCCACCCGCCTCCCCCCATCATGATCCCAATTCTACCTTACAAATCCAGCTAGACCAGAGGATGTACACTGGTACAGATA
>NW_022106471.1:1192385-1195226 GCF_000313985.2 Echinops telfairi | reverse complement strand
TGGCTCGAGCACACCCCACGTCAAACAGTAACGGACTTTCAGTATGGCTCTCACGTTCACGTGCAGGGGAACAACAAGCATCAAAAACCTGCACGAGCTTACTTGCGTCGTGAGTTAATGACCCGGTCCCGTGCACGGGGGCATCCAGTGCTAGTGCTCACCACTAATGTCTCCAATCGTTTCCTTCAGCACCGTTCACGGGCGGTGCTTTCTGTGGGCCTGCAGACCCAGGGCAGCAGCTTAGCCGAGAAGATGGGTTAAGGGTACCCTCCCTTCTGGGCTGCGGGGCAAGTGGCCGTGGAAACTCAGGTGGCTCCCTCGCAGGGCCCTGATGTGACCTTAGTGCTCCAGCTTTCCCATTCTTTCTTGTGTGAAAATGCACAGTGACTTGGAGTAGGCAGCATCCTTCTACAAAGACCTAGAACCATCACAGGATACTCTGTTCGACCCACATGCTTAATGCCAGGTGGACTTTGCCGTCCCCTTGCTCTGGCTCTGATGACTTCTAACCTCTGAAGGGTGGTTTCTCCCCTCCTGACTCACGGCAGTGTCGGAGAGCCTCCCGACTAACATGCACCACATACCCAGGCACCCCCCACCCCCCACAAAAAAAAGGAAGTAGCCCCTGACCCAAGCCAAACTTTTCAGCTTGACAGTCCCCAGCACACGCATCTAAAAGAAGCCAGCTCCACTGAGATAGCCCCACTCATGCCCACCCCGGCTTTCTGGAGCATCCCTGGATTGTGAACTGGCCTACGTAGGACTTGGGTCTTTAAAAAGTCATCTCTCTTTATCTTCTGGAGAATTCAAAATGAGCAAAAGCTTCTAGGGTACAAAGTCTCTCTCTGCACCCTACCAGCGAGGTGACCGGGTCTCACGCACATGACGGTTGGCACCATTTTCTGGAAAAAACTCTACATGCTGATGAGTGAAGGGCTGCCTCTGCTCCTCGTTGGTTCCCTAAGAAAGGCTGCTGTCCAAGTTCACTGCTACATGGGAGACACCATGGCTCTGAAAGTGTCCTGCCCTGGCTCCGCAGGAAGTAACAGGAACCAGGCCACACAGCACAGGCCGAGGGGCATTCAGGCCAGGAACTGGGCAGCGCAAAGGGTTACCTCCAACTCATAGACAGGACCTTCAATCCCCCCAAATGTCTTCACCAAATGCCATTTCTGCTCTTCCCCTGGAGAGGAGAACTTTTATATGCTGCAGGCCACACCCTTACCTCCCTTCACCGGACCTTCCGCCCAGGTAGCTTGTGGATGCCCGCACTCTAGTTTATGGTGATAAAGGGCTCGGTGCTTTCGTGGTAGAATTCTGACCTGCTGTGTGGCATATCAGGATTTGACTTCAGGCCAGGGCACCTCGGGCACAGCTACGTTTTGTCTGTCTGTAGAGACTTGTCTGCTGTGGTGATGCTGAAGCGATTTCAGCAGAGCTTCCAGACTAAGGTGGACTATGAAAAAAACGGTCCAGCAATCTGCTTCCGAAAGTTGGCCAATGAAAACCCTAGGACCACAGTGGTCTGATTCACAACGGGTCACGGGGATGACGCGGAGCTGGGCCGTTTTTCAGACCCTTGTGCACGGACAGCCACGGGCCGGGGACTGAGCGGATGGCAGCTAACAACCATGACGTATGCGTGCAAGAGAGAAACAGAAGCAGGAACGAGAGGCGTGGAAACGAGACTACAGACAATGCCTTGGGAGCCATCCTCTTGGATTGGAAAGGAGGAGAAAAGCGATGGCGTTTCCCCGTATTGATTTGAGCCGCTGCACAGCCTGGGCCTGAACAGGCCGGAGCCCTGGGGCTAACACGGTTACGGGCGGGGCTGCGATCCACAAGGCCAGCCGTTTGAAACCACCAGCTGCTCCGCAGGACAGAGGCGGCTTTCTACTCCCACAAGAGTTACAGTGTCGGAAACCCACAGGGGCCGTTCTGCTCCGCCCTCAAGGGTTGTCATGAGTCAGAACTGACTCGATGGCAGTGAGTGTGTCCTTTTCCAAAGACGAGGCAAGTCCCATTGTTTCTACGTCGTAGGCAAGGCGACAGACTCAGGAGTAGAGTGACTTGGCTGAGGTCTTTCAATGCTGTTGGTTCTAGTGCCGTGGCTGGAACCCAGGAGCTCCCAGCGCTGCCAGCCAGCGCCAGTTGCCAGGCTGTTGCAGGGCAGCACAGAGCTGACTGGGACGCACGGCGATCCCGTGTGTGCACGCCAGGTCACCAAGCCTGTCTGCCAAGGTGCCCCTAGGTGGCTTCGAGTCTACCACCTTTGGGCTCGTCATCAAGTGCTTAACCATCTGCGCCACCCAGGAGCTTCTAGGCTGTTTGCTCACCGTGATGCTCCCCGGCTCTTTCTTGTGACTGCTGGACGGAATTTGTATACAGAAGGGGTTTTCCATTTTCCCACCTCTAACTTCAAAACCTCAGTTCCATTTCACAACCTTTCTACACATTGGGCTAACAAGTTATAACTGTGACAGCCCTTCCCCCCCAACGCCCCGCACATTTCTCAATCACCCATTGTGCTTCCAATGGGCCCTGAACAACAAGGGTGCCTTTCATGTCAGGCCGTGATAAAAACCGCTTCGTTCTTGGTGTGAATGCTCAATTCTACGGCAGTTTGTTCTCAATGGTTCTTAAACTAATTCTCCCTCTCTCTCTCTTTCTCTCTCTCTCTCTCCAATACAGCGGTTCTCCGTCTTTCACAGGCACAAACACACATTGAAAACTGCACACATGCATTTGGCTCGAGCACACCCCACGTCAAACAGTAACGGACTTTCAGTATGGCTCTCACGTTCACGTGCAGGGGAACAACAAGCATCAAAAACCTGCACG
>NW_022106471.1:1179013-1189427 GCF_000313985.2 Echinops telfairi | reverse complement strand
TCTTGCCTTGTCCAGTCAACTGTTGTGTAGCAAGAAGTCCACAACTTTTGGTTTCCCTAATGATCACACTAAGGGCCAACATCCAATCAGAATTCAAGCCAATGATGAGGCTCACAGACACTACCACACCGATGCTGGGTTCCACAAGGCTGCACGTGGACAGTTGACCTCCAGCTCAAAGTAATTTGAAAGACAAAAGGCTCAAAAACTTTCATCAAAAGGGAAAATAAAAACCAAAAAAACGACACGCCAAAGGCATCGCTACCATTTACCTGTGTGTCTCATCCAACCCCAGCCGGTGTCCTATGAGTACTGACCATCCCTGTGGTCCAGCATTCAGTAAGGCTCTCATGTTTATGAGCAGAGGACGAACATGCATCGCCAAATGAGCATCGATCTAGGCCTTGCCCGTGCATTTCAACGCCATTCTAAATCCTCCCCGCACTTCTTACCATCTTAACACTTTTCTCATGCATTCTCCTGATAAATACCTTGCTGCGATGAACATTATCTTGCCACAGACCCACCCAGGTTTATTTCCTTAGGATAAGTTCTTCGAAGGGGGTCAACGGGTAAACAGGGCATTTTAAAGTCTTGTGATAAGTGTTCCACACCCAACATTATCGACTTGGTATCAACACTTATTTTTATCTTTGCTAATGTGATAAACAAAAACAGTCTCTCTGGTGAGTGTCCATTGCTTTGATGACAGCACAGCTGGATAGCTCTCATGCTTACTGGACACGCACAGTTGTTCTTTCATGATGTGCCAATTAAAAACATGTGCTCATCCTCCTGGTGCGGTAGCGAGCTGCTGTCAGGCAATCTGTGCATAGCAGAAGGAAGCATAGATCCAGTCCTGTGCCACCTCCATGATCAGTTGGATTATTGGGACCCATAGGTTGGGGTTTTTTAGGGGGTGGGGGGAATTATTATGCTATATTTGAGGGGCTTCCAGACCGGGACAAGCAGTACAGCTTTGTATAGGGCAGCGGTTCTCAACCTGTGGCTCGAGATCCCTTTCGGGGGTTGAACGACCCTTTCACAGGGGTTGCCCAATTCATCACAGTAGCAAAATGACAGTGATGAAGTAGCAACAAAAATAATTTTAGGGTGGGGGGGGGTCACCACAACATGAGGAACTGTATGAAAGGGTTGCGGCGTTAGGAAGGTTGAGAACCACTGGTCTAGGGATTGGGGGGCTGACAGGAATGTTTCTACTGCATGGCTGTTAGGTACCATCGAGTGGGTTCCCACCCACAGAGACCCGTGCACAACAGAATGAAACCCTGCCCCGTCCTGGGCCAGCCTCACATTGTCCCCACGCTTGAGCCTGTGGTTGCCGCCATGGTGTCAGGCCCTCTCCCGGAGGGCCTTCTTTGTTTTCACTGCTCCTTGACTTTGCCAAACGGAATGCCCCTCCCCAGGGGACTGGTCTCTCATGACCACATGGCAAAGTCCATGAGACGAAGTCTCACCATCCTTGCCTCTCAGGGCCACTCTGGCCATACTTCCTCCAAGACCGAGCGGTTTGTCCATGGTGCCGTCAATAGTCTTCGCCAGCACCTCAAATCAAATGCTCCGATTCTTCTTTACCCTTCCTTGTTCCACGTCCAACTTTCGCGTGCATGTGAGTTGATGATTGAAAATACCATGGATCAGGCGCATCGGTTTTGTGCAGCAGAGTTACCCAATGCAACACATCTTCTGATCTCTTGACTGCTGCTTCCATGAGCATTGATTGTGGAGCCACGCAAGATGAAATTCTTGACAACTTCAACCATTTCTTCATTGGTCATGATGATACTTATTCGTCCACTTGCGGGGATGTTGGTCTTTACGCTGAGCTGTAATCCACACTGAAGGCTGCATCCTGGATCGTCATCCGCAGCGCTTCAGGTCCTCCTCACTTTCAGCAAGCAAGGTTGCGTCACCTGCGTGTTGCAGGTTGTTCATAAGTCTTTCTCTAATCCTGATGCCCCATCTTCATGTAATCCAGCTTCTCTGGTGATTTGCTCAGCACACAGGATGAATAAGTAGGGTGAGAGGATACGGCTGTGACACACACCTCTCCTGATTTTCAGCCATGCAGTATGCCCATGTTCTGTTCACACAAGTGCCTCTTGATCCATGTATGACTTTCTCATGAGCACGACGCAGTGTTCTGGAATCCCCATACTCCTCAAGGTTTTCCATGGTGTGTTTTCATTTGCTGTATAGGGGCTTGAATAGACTGATTTTGGACGTAGAATACCAGGCCTTTTTACCTCGTTCATCTTAGCCTGAAATCGCTCCAGCATCACACAGGCTTCCACTGACAGACAGGTGGTGGCTGACTACGAACCAAGTGCATTATCTACCATTGGACCACCAATGCCCATACTCACTCTTACTGCTGTGTTCAATTTTTTGTTAGTGGTTCATGAGAGTACTAAATATAGTAAAGATATGAATCTTCTCTCTGATTTGAATATTGGCCAATATTGCCCATAGATTTCCTTTCTAATAGTGCCCTCTTTTAAGTGTTAGGCACCCCTGATTCAAGCCAGGGAATAGTCCATGGGCTCATATGCATGTGAAAGTTGGATAGTAAATAAGGAAGCCCGGGGAAGAACGGATGCATTTGAACTATGGTGCTGGTACAGAACAGTGAAAGTACCATGGACTGCCCAAGGAACAAACTCCATGCCATTGAGTTGATTCTCACCCTACACAGCAGGGTCTCTGGGCCTGCACCTCTTTATGGGAGTCGAAAGCTTCATCTTTCTTCTGCAGAGCAGGTGGTGGTTTTGAACTGTGGACCTTGAGGTGAGCAGCCCAATGTGTAAGCACGGCTCCTGTGGACTGCCAAACGAACAAACAAATCTGTCCTGGGAAGTATAACCCAGAGGCTCCTTAGAAGCCAGGATGGTGAGACTTCCTTTCACTGATCTTTTGGGCATGTTACCAGGTGGGAGCACCCCTGGAAAAAGACATCATGCTTCGCCGAGTAGGGGGTCATTGAAAAGAAGACCCTCCTCGATGAGATGGATTGACCCGGTGGCTGCAACCATGGGCTCAAGTAGAACAAATGTGGGATGGTGCGGGACAGAGCAGTGCTTTGCCCTGTTGGACGGAGGGTCGCCATGAGTTGGGGTCTACTGGGTAGCATCTACACCAACCAGGAGCAAGCCTATTTTAGAACGTGACTGAGCTTTCGTATCTGAATGTATTTCTTTCCAAATGTTGAACTGTTCGTCTGAGTCATCTGTGCCATGATTCACTTTCCCCCACAGATGTGGAATGTCGCTTTTATCACACAGGCAGTTGGTATGTGTAACAGGTCTGCTTTGTACAACGGGTCTGTTTTGGCTCATGGATCTAACTACTCTTGGGGCACGGTCACAGTGTTTGAGATATTATATCATGTTTAAAAAGAATAACTTAATAACTTATCAAATGATTATAACAATTTAACAACACACATGATTTATTAGTGTTTGATGGTACATATCTTCCCATGTTTTCAATCACTGGTTTCTTGTACTTTATTTCTTAAAAGGTAAACTCTAGAATCATCTAGCCAAGTTCCTTTGTACCGAGTTCAAGGCTGTGAAAAGACTATCTAAACCACCTGTAAATTTCTAAATGAACAGTGGGAAGAAGTAGCAATTTTATATCATTGTGCCTTCCCCCTGAGGTACACGTGTCTTTTCTCATTCGAACACACGACCTCGAAAGGCACATTTTACAGGATCCTTCCAACAGGTCCCCAACACTTCTTCTAACGTTCATTCATCCTTGGGACTATATTTTGTTGGTAACTACTTCGAATGTGATCTTCCTCAGTGCATTTTTGATTGGCTGTTGATAGCTTACCTGCAAAACAACTGAATTTTTTTCCCACTGTACCCTACTGGACACTCTTTACTATGTCCAATAGGCAGTCAGATAGTTTGCGTGTGTTTCTAGGCTTACAGTTATATAGTTAGGAAAAATCATCTCCTTTGCAACCACGGTTTATGGAGGACCCTTTGTCAATCCAACACAGGAGCCTGGCTGTGGCCCAGATCTCGACAGCGGTGTAGACAGCTGCGCCCACAGGCCGGAAGCTGCCCAATGAGTAACCACGCGGCCACCAGGGCTCCTCCAGTATATGACAGTGGCCCGCATTTGTTCAAAATGGAATCAACACGTTTCCACACTCATTCGATCTTCATCCCCATGTGACCGACCTGCCCCTGGGGCTCAGCCAGTCTTGGACGCAGCACCCCGCCTGGCGAGTCTGGCTCTCAGGTCCTCGGTCCTCATTTGCCCCAATGCCGGTAGCTTTCGCCTGGCCTGTGCCTTAGCCTCCCTGGGGAGATGACGGAGTGCTGATGTTTTGAACACCACCCTGGGGCCTGTGGATCCGGAACTCTGGAGTAGGGCCAGGGCATTGGGCTTTTTCAAAAAGCTCTCCCGGGGGCTCTGCTGTGTCGTCAAGGTTGAGAACCACTGTCCTACCCGTTGACTCTCAAACTTCAGTGTGACTCTGAGCCAGCCCTGGGAGCCCCACCTCTAGGTTCTCAGTCGGTTTGTATAGCAGCTATTATCGCCTATCAACGTGCACGTCTCTGTCTTAGGCACAAGAGTCCCTGGGTGACTCAAATGGTTAAGCAGTTGGCGGTTCAAACCTACCCAGAGACACTTTGGGAGACTGGTCTGGCGATGTGCTCCCCAAAAGTCACAGCCTGGGCACCCCTAAGGGGCAGCCCTACCCTGCATGCAAGGTGGCCAAAAGCCAGTACCCATGCAGTGGCAACGAGCAGAACCAACCTGCTCGGTCGAAGGTTTGTCTTCTCCAAGCCCGAGACATTCGATGTGGCCATATGACCTGCTTCAAGCCAAGGGACGCATGTCTGGGTGGTAGCATTCAGTGACTGGTGGGAGGCCTCAGCCCCACTTGGTGATGTGGAGGGCCCCAGGGCCCAGAGTGGACTTGGAGTGAGAAACTTCTTGTGTTCGGTCACTGAGGTTGTGGTATTGCAGCATAAGCTTTAGTTCGGCCACACAAGCACAGTCTCAGGGTGCTGGCAGTGTTTTGTTTAAAACACTGGGCTGTCATTCATTCCAGCACCAATGTAGGTTCTTCTCCTGCCCTCCGCTGCCTAAAGCTTCCTGAGGCCAGCTGTCTCTTGTCCACCTCTGACCCTCAGCACAGCCCTCTGCAGGAAGCCCTCACAGCCAGTCCTAAGAATATCAATGGGGAAAAGTCAACTAGAATTGGGCCCAAGATCCCTTTAGTAGCTGAACCTCTTTCTCAAGAATTGCTAAAGAAACCTTCTTCTCTCTTTTTAGAGAAAGGTCTGATTCGTTCCCTGGTGCCACTCGGGATGGCTTCGAACCCAACCCCACCAGCTCCTGTTCTTCACCTAGTTGTACTCGTAGCTTCAGGATCAACTTCATTTTCTGTCTTGGTGCAGTTGAAGCCCGTACCCCCACTTGGATTCCTAAGGCATGATATTCAAGAGGGACAGCAGGCGAGAACTTTCCCCACGAAACTGCTAGATAGCGCCCCCCTCTGTGAGCATCAACCTCTCCCTGATCGTTTCATGGGAAGGGGAATGCGGCCACAACTCATTTGTATTTTATTTTGAAGTGGGTGTCAAAAGTGATTCCCTTTCAAGTCAGGGTGTGGGTTCTTCCGCCAGGTGATGGCACTGTTTCCACTGGCCACTTGGCACAGGAAGCTGAGCCCTTCCTTTGCTGTCCCTCTCCCCGCCACAGAGTGCATTGCGACTCAAACTGACTACTGTGGCAGTCACACAACTGCATGTCAACTTGACAAACAGAAATGAAGGGGTGGAGTCTAGCCTGTTAATCAAGTCACAGTCTCTCTTCCTCCCTGGAGGCAGGAGGAGAGACACTCTCTCTGCTTCACCTTCCTGTTGAAGAGCCACATGGAGCCATGCTGATGGCAGCCACAGCCCTGGATCCACAGGACTTTCCACCTACCAGCCTGTGATCTTCCTGCATTCGGCATCATTGCAGGTGCTGCGTGAGTCAAAGAGGAATTTATGGACTCGTATCAGACATATAGGTTAATAAAGGACTGATTATGGACGTGATCTGGACTGGGCAGGGATGTTTCCTAATGTACAGTTCCTCTTTGACATAAAGCTCTCCTACACACGAGTGTCTCTGGACTTGTTTCTCTAGTTTACCCAGACTAACACACTACCCTAAAAGACACAACAGAACTACCCTTGTGGGTTTTCAAGACTATAACTCTTTATGGGCATAAAAAGCCTCATCTATTGCCCAAGAAGCGAAAGGGATTGAAAGTTGCTGACTAACACGCTACCCTACTATGCCACCAGGGCTCCTTAGTGCCCCCATTTTGGGATACTCAGCCTTTCTATAATACACCCCTCCTTAGGGCACCCCCCAATTTCTCTGCTCTTCCTAAATCCTGCTTCCCGGAATAGAGTGCCACAACTCTGTCTCCCCTAACTGTCCGGGAGGGACCGGGCAGCACCAGGTACGGTAATCCTTGAAGTAAACATGTTACACTGAGCTCCATCTTTGGGCATCTACTGGATTCTATTCCTGGTGAGCCCATGCGTTCAGGGTAGAATGGTTCCATCCGGTGTCCCAGGCTAGGATTTTCCAGGAGCAGATCGGCAGGTCTGTCTTCTGGGTGGCTGTGGTCACCAGCCTTCTGGCTAGTTGTCCAATGCTTAACCACGTGCACCTCCCAGGGATGCTCTGCTGGGATAACAGGTGGCCTAATTCAACAGGCACAGGGGGGGTCCCTCTGAGTTCTTTGGGTTTCAAGGGAAGGTTCCTTAGCACATGGGCTATGGGGTTTGCCCTGTGAAGATCCTTGGTGGCTTCCAGGTCTAGCTTGTTGCTGTCGCCAGTTGGCTCAGGCCATCTGGGTATTTCCGATACCACTTCTTAGGCGCTTTTGATTTCTCACTCTCTTTCTCCCCAATCTGCATGAAGCGACTGCTAGAACAAACGCAGAGAACTGATCATGTTCCCGGAATAAGCTAGCTCCGGGTGCCTCACCTGCATCAGCTTGCGTCATTCTAACGACCACTCCCAGTAAGTAGGTTTTATTGTTATCTCCATTTTGCAGCTGGAGAAACCGAGGCACAGGTTGGTCAGGTAGGTCACCAACGGCCACAGCGCCCAAGGAGCGCCGTGAAGATGTGAAACCAGGCAGTGGGACTCGTTGCTGCCTTGGCCGCTGTGTAGTCAAATGCTGAAGTTTCCTTCTTTCTTTCTTTGTTTTTCAATCTCGAGGTGCCTTCCCAGCCAGCTGCATGTAAATAGATGAACAGGTATCACCCCCCACCTGCTAATGAGATGCTGAATAAGGTGAGACATGAGCTCTAAGAATAACCTGAGAGTCTCTAGCCTAAACAACCCTCCCCCCACCCCACCCCTCTGGATATAGACCCCAGGCTGCTGGGGAACCAGGGAGACTACATAGAATAAAGCCAAAGAGCGGGGGAGCTGTTGTTTTATCCCGGTTGACGTCTGTGACCTTTGAAAACCTGCCGATCCAATCCCTTGTGTCAGTGGTAGAACTGCCACCCTCCATGGTGGGGGCGGAGGGGGGGGCGGGGGCGGGGGCGGAGGTTCCGTTTTCAGCCAACACCCGTTTGCCAGTGGAGGCCTCCATGCCGCCAGTGTGCTGACCAGGGGCCAGCAGAGCTTCCGGGCTAAGACAGACTAAGCAGAGAGGCTCAGAGAGCTGTGTCCAAAAGTCAGCCGATAAGCACGCTATGGATCGCGGAGGTGCGATGTGTCACGGGACGTGGGGACAGTGCGGGACTGTGCAACACCTTGCTCTGTTGTGCCGGCGTCACCATGAATCAGAGACCTACTTGAGAGCAGTGAGCAATCAGTAACCCCGTCAGATTAGATCCAGCTAATAAATGATACTTTAGGGATCATCTCTTGGTGACCAAGCCTACGCAAACCCTTTTAGAATATTAAGTAATTTACACACCTTCCTTGCCTGGCCCAGGTTTCCTTCCCGGCTCACCTCCACACCCCACAAGCACACCCCTCGGGCCTCAGGTCCTGGCTGTTTCCTTTTCCTCTGGGTGTGGAGGGCTGGGTATTTCTCTCCCTCCCAAGTCTAACTGCCAACTCACCTTCAAATCTCACCCTTCCTTACCACCTTTCTAAAACCGCCACAAGAAGGAGTTTGGGGAAACAAGCAAAAACAGAATGAGTTTGGGTTCTGCACCCACAGCCCCCGGGGCACCCCCTGGCAGCACACCTGTCACACGCAGCGCAATTGCTGGTTACCCTGGGCATCCTGCCCTTGATGTGCTGAAAGTTTCCAGGGCAGAAACTGGGTCTTCTCTGCTCCCTTCGGCACATCACAGGGACTGAGACGGCCTTTGTTGACCGGACGAATGAACGGATCAGAAAATACTCCTCCGCCTCATGTGAAGGAGGACCGTAAACGTAAATGAACGCACGCACGCGTAGGTGTACGTGGCTATACATACGATTATATGCACCCATGCACATCCCTACTTTGCTTTAGGACAAATGTCTGATTTTAATGCAATGGAGGGTCAGAAACATGAGGAAGTCGTCTGGTGAGCAGGCCTGAAAGCAATCTTGGAGGAGGGGAAAGGAATCACAGGGTTAATTAATGCCAGGTGTCCGGCGTCTCCCTTCAAGTACTCTCTGTAATCGGAATGGAGTATCATGTACGGCTCTATGTGCATGGTTCTATGTCTAGGCATGGTGGTCGAGTGCTTGGAATTCTGCAGCCAGTTCACCTGGGTTCGTTCCCAGCTCTGTCACTTCCTAACTGTATGATCTCAGACAGGTTACCCAACGCCTCTGTGCCTTACCTTTATCAGATGAAAAGGGGCTACTGGTTGTACTTTTGTCTTCAGTGTGGGAATTAAGTGAGGCTATACAAATGTGGCTGCAGTCAGTGGCAGGTCTTTAAGTGTTAACGCACATTATTTTGTAAATTAGGTTGTATGTAAAAACAAAACAAAATCATTTCACTGTCATCAATTGCAACTCATAGCAACACTACAGGCGATGGTAGAGCTGTGTCGGTGGGTTTCTGAGACTGTAACTCTTTATGGGAGTAGAAAGCCTCGTCTTTCTCCCAGGGAGTGGCTGCTGGTTTCAAACGGGTGGCCTTGCAGTTAGCAGCCTGGCAATTCACCATGCCACCAGGGCTCCCGTATGGGGACCAGTAAGATACAAATCTAGTTCAAAGTGTTACTGCATTCTCATAGCAGCTTTGGGGCAACATGTATGGGAGTAAATCAGAACATTTTGCTATAAAATCACAGAAACCTTTATATTAAACAATTTTTTAAAAAATGTGCAGCTATTCAATCCCCCTACTGGGCATATATACTCAGAAGAGGTAAGAAACAAACCATGGCCAGACATCTGTGCTCCAATGTTCATCGTGGCACAGTTCGCAATTGGGTTGGGAAACAACCCAAATTTCCATCAACAGACGAATGGACTAAAAACTGCGGTATATACCTACAATGGAGTACTATGCATCGCTAAAAAGCCGTGATGAACACATCGTCGCATGGGAAACTGGAGGAAATTATGCTAAGCGAAGTAAGCCAAGCACAAAAGGACAAGTACAACATGAGTCCGCTGAGGTAAGCTTAAAAAAAAAAAAATCAAAAGGGGCATAGGGAAAAAGCTACTGTATACAAACATCCCTGGGGTGAAGACCAGGTAGTATGGCAGGAGCCAGACCAAATCCAGGGATACATATGGTAGCCAACTAAAAAGGAGGGGGGGAAAAGCTAAAAGAAATCGGTAGCGGGGGAACAGGGCACTAACCCACCCAAGGGCAGGGTGTTGTTATCTCCACAGGGAAAGAGGGACTGGTGCTCCAAGATGTGAATGCAACATGCTGGCACGAAGCAGGGAACCAGCAGAGAGGTCTGAGGGGCCGGCCCTCCCCATAGAAGGATTTACTTCAGAGGACAACACTGAAGCTACAGCTCAGGGAAAGGGACATGCTTGATCAGAGCACACAGGAGCAAATGAAGGGGGAGGAAGAGAGTGGAGCACATCCTGGCCCACCAAGCCTTGAGGACGATGTTCCTGCTCAGAGCAGCCAGTGCACAGAGAGGACCATATGGCTGGCCCCATTATGAGACACGACATCCCTCACTGACCCATGGCCCAACAGGGGACAATACTGGAGACACAGTGTGGGAACTGAGGCAAAACACTAAGGGTATGCAACAGAACAGCAAAGGGGAACAGAGCAACGAAGTCCCCAGGGAATACCAAAAATAGACTTTGGGGCCAGGGCTTGGCACCCCATCAGATCCGACCGGAAAACACTCTTAAAGGCCAACAAACAGACCTTGAACTATTTACAGGCTTTTCTTTCTTTCTTTGTTTTCTTTATCATTTTTTT
>NW_022106471.1:1173413-1177477 GCF_000313985.2 Echinops telfairi | reverse complement strand
GGGGCAGTTCCACCCTGTCCCAGTAGGGTCGCTCTGAGTCGGGAAGGACCCGAAGGGAGTGTGTTTGGGTCTGGGTCTTAGTCAACGCAGCCTGGCGATAAAATGGCTCGAGGCACGGAATTGCTTGCTAGGACACATTCTGCTGCGGATGTTAGGCTACACATTTCAAGACGGGACACTCGAGAGAGGTTCAGGCCGAATCTGTGAATCACACAGTGGCCGAGCCTGCTGAGCAGGACGCCTGCGCCCGGATGGCTGACATACCCAGAGGTCCCCTCCCTGGCCAAGAACCAGATGCTGCCGGCTGTTTCCCCAGACCCAGGAGCTGGAGGCTGGGGGTTCAGGCGGCCGGAGAACGAAGCGGATGGCGTAAGGTAAGGGTGCTGTGCGTATCATTTCACCACAGCAAGGCTGACAAGAAAGAGGATGTCTCGAGGTGATGGCACAAGTTTTGAGGTTTCCAACTTCTCTTTGTCAAGCTCTTGGGGGGGATGCTAGGAGCCAGTCTTGGAACACACACATTTCAGATTCCCAGAACCCACCACTGTCCAACGGAGGAGCAAAGATCTTTAGGGATGAGGGAGACTAAAGCAAGCAGGCTTACACAGGAAGGGCCACGCTGAGAGCACCTGTTGCTCAGCTTCTCACAATGTGGCAGGAGCTCCTGCCTCTGCCTTTTAACGTGGTAAGATCGACTCTTGTGCACGCACCAAGATGTGAGCATCGCTGCCTTAGGATCGTCCTTCCAGGAAATAGCAGCCAGATGCAGGTCTGGCTTCAGAAGCCATGCTGTGGTCAAGTGCTGTCCGGTTGGTTCCGACTTGCAGTGACAATGTGTACAACCGAAGGAAACACGGGCCAGTCCTGTCACCGCCCTCACCACGGTTCCTATGCTGAGCCCACTGGTTGCAGCCACTGGATTGACCCATCATGTCGAAGGGCTTCCTTGTCTGCCAGGCTGTCACTGAGGTGGCTACTGTGCTGCTGTGATTCTGGAAGATGTGCCCCTGGTATTTCAGGTGCCAGCCAGGTCACGCAAAGTGAACAGGTTTCGGCAAAGTTACCAGACTCAGGACAGACTGCCAAGATGGCATCAGCTGCCCACTTCGGCGGCAGTAGCTTCTGAAAACCAGAGATACATCAAATACAACCACCAAAGAGACACACGTTACCCAAAATAAAATGAGTTACATAATCAGCAGGAGGAGCCCCCGTGAGGCATAAATGGTCACGGGTTCAAATATTTTCACTCTCAAACGGACTCTCTGGCTCGGAGCCCGGAAAATCCAACCTCTTTGCTGAAACCCCAAGGCATCAGACGATGCTGCAAAATGGATGGAGACCTAAGCGCTATCAGGGTACTTGAGGAGAATGGACAAGTACGCCCAGAACTTTCAAGGAAGCTGCCCATTGCTCTGGTGGGGCCAACCTTGTCAGACACTGAGGTCTCCGGGAGGGCACTCATGCAAGGCCCTGTCCACGAGGGCAGGACGTGGGAGACAGAAACAACAGCGATGGCTGGCCGTCAGTATCAACTGTAGATTGTGAAGGACAGGGCAACTTGTACTCAAGGCAGGCTTGTCATCAGACCCACAGGTAGGAAAGCAGCCACTGCTTTTTCTTCCTTTAAAATGTCCCCGGGTCGTCCAAATGGTTATGCTACTACTAACCAAAGGGGTGGCAGTCCAAATCTACCCAGGGCCCTCTTGGAAGAAAGACCGACTGACTGATCCATTGCCAAGAGCTCAGTCCTGGACATTCTGTGGAGCCCTGTTCTACTCACCTGCACACAGGGCGCTACCACAGTCAAGGGTGAACTCGATGGCCAGGGCTTTTTGTGGATTTTATATTCCCACGATTAGTTGAACCCTGGATTACTTCGGTCATTATTTGTGCACTTCTGTGTGTACAGTTTAAAGGACACCAGTGACGCAGCCGGGTAAGCATTAGACTGCTAACTGCAAAGTCAATGGTTCAAACCCACCAGCCATACCTTGGGAGAAAAATGAGGCTGTCTGTTCCTCAAAGATTTATAGCCCTTGAAACCTACATAGGATTGCAATGACTCAGAGTTGTCGCAATGGTTATGGGCCTGGTTTTGCTTTGTGTGTATAGTTTATTACATCATTTGATTTCATAACTACTTATCCTTTGTAGACCTTGTGCATTTCCCCATATTAAATATTCTTCACGAACATGACTTTTAAGAGTGATATCTATTTGCCTGTTCCATAAATACATCCTTATTGCTGACATTTAAACTGGCTCATTTTGTCTACGGTGAACCTAACAACTTTGGTTATTTTTTTGTAAAACCCATATCCCTAAAAGAGCAATTGATGGGTCACAGGGCTGGAGTAATACTCATCTTGGGATCTAACATTAGATTACTTCCCAGAGAGCGGAGGCAATACATTTTCATTAGCAATATTCATGACGGTCTCACTTCCCTCACACGAGCATTCAGAGTCGCTGTTTTAAAAATATGCGAGTTTGGTAAAATAACACAATAGTCTATCATTTATTCAATAGCTTTCATGTGCTTGTTTTTCTCCAGTGTTTTTACTTATTTTTTAATGTTGTTTTTGTTTTGTTTTAAGATTATATGAGTATGTACAGATGATGTATCCATGGCCCTCAGACATCAAGCCCTCAAATACGTTGTTTCTTCATTTGAGCAAAGAACTTCTGAATGTCTCTTTGTGATGATTAGGATTTATCATGTTTGCTTAGGTCTATTTTTTGGTATTTTTATAATCTTGGTTGCCATTGTGAATGTGATACTTCCCCTGCATTATCTAAATAGTTAGTAATGAATGGGAATGCTATATATTCCTGTCTGTTTATCCACATACATTACTTTTTATTAATAACGAACACTCATAATTAATTGCTTCTAATTGTTTTTCAGTTCATTATCTTATATGTACGGGGCCTAGAATTATATGCTATGATATCATCTGTCCATCTACTCACCAACCCATCCATCCATCTAATCTTTGCCTTATGCATTTCTAAAGCACGATAGCTTGGTAAACTTTTGTTTTGCTGCTTTTAATGGAATTTCCCTTTGTAGTTCGCTGTTAAGAATGATTTTTACCGCTGGTTTAAGATAACTTCTCAAATGTTTAAAAAAAATTCTTCCATTTATTGCTAACCTCTCAAAATTTGCTGTTGCTGCAGCTGTTTCCCCCGCAGTGGTTGCTGTAGTTCACAAGGCGTCCTTTGAGAAGTGACTGAGACTAGCTTGCAGCTTCTCTGATGTGATTTATTGCCAAGACATATTCATCTATTTCTCGAATATTTAATCATGTTCAAAAACAATTGTGACAGTTGTTGATTTCTTTCAAAAGAAATTGGTCAAGTACAAGTGAACCAATTTTATTTAGGATGACTATAGATTGGCTGTCATTTCTGGTCCCTTTCAATGACTTTATAGTTGCTATAAATTTTTCAAGCCTTCTCAGACTATTGGCCAAGGATATTGACCAATTTATACGGCTGCTGCCACCAGAGAGCTCATCAAGAACAAACTGCAGGTCAATGATCTGGGATCAGGTACATCCGCAAATCCTCCATCCTGTCGTGAGAGTTCTTAGCATGTTTACAAATGAGATAGACGAGGCTTTCTACTCTCATAAAGAGTCATCATCTTGGAACCCACAGGGCAGGTCTACCCTACCTTACAGGGTCACCATGAGTCAGAATGGTTTGGTTGTGGAAATCTCCATGTCTCTTGGCAACTCTCTTACCCCATCTCTCCTCCTCAGCTCCCTAGTTTAATCTCTTTTATGGCTCCCAAGATATTGACTCAAGACATACTCCCCACTCAACCCACCTCAATAACATGGCAAAGACAACCCGTTTTCACTGGGCTTGAACGTGCCTGCAGGCGCGTTTTGTGGCTGTTGTTAGGTGCTGTCCAGTCGTTTTCGACTCAGAGCAATGCAGAAGACAGCACATGAAGCACTGCCCAGTCCGATGGGTCCTCACAATCGTTGGGTTTGAGCCCGTGGTTGTAGTCCGTGTGGCAACCCGTTCCACGGAGGGCTTTTCCCTTTCCC
>NW_022106471.1:1132210-1172936 GCF_000313985.2 Echinops telfairi | reverse complement strand
TCTTCTAACTCCGGCTCTTTGAACATTTCAGTGTCGTGCTTTCCTTCGTCTCCACGAGCCACACTTGGCATACTTCTACACTACAGGCATAGAGGTTAGGGCTTACAACACTTATTTGGAGGGGACAGAATTCCATCTGTAACACTTTATCTTCTGGCCCACCCCAAATCATGTCCTAGCCGCATGCAAAGCACCCTCGTTCTATCGCACCATCCCCGGAGTCTTTCGTCAACTAGCTCAGCTTCTGAATCCTCCAAGTTCAATACGAGTGAGACTGCAGGCATACTTCATCCTGGAGCAAAAGTTCTCTTCATCTCCGAACCAGTGAAATCTAGAATGCAAGTTATCTGCTTCTAGCACACACCGGGGCAACAAGTCCAAGCTACGCATTTCCATTAAAAATGGGAAAACTGGAGGGAAAACAGGAATGACAGGCACCAAGCCGAACAAAAGCCTTGCTCTCAAGCCTTGCAAAGAGTCCTCTTTTCTCTAAGATCTCTGAGGGGCGGGGGCCCTTCCTCCCTCCAGACTCCAGAGTTGGTCATTCCTTCTGAATTCAGAGCGGCTCCTTGCTCTGTCTTCCAAACCCTTTGGGCTTGCAATTCTGCTCCCTCTGTTTCAGGTGGCTCTCACCTCATAGTCCATCCGAGTTCCTGTCCTTAGGCGGCTTAAACTCTTCCAGCCTCTCTCGTTGTCTGTTTCTACCGCCACTTGCACACTGCATGTATTTGGGAGAGCAGCATAACCCCTTCTTGGTATCAAATGCTATCTTGTTATCGATTGCTGCTATCACAGAAATAGCCCGACAGAATCTAGATGTCTGTGTTCAGGTTGCCATCTCTAGGGGAAAGGCTTTCTGTGTTGGCTTTGCGGGGATGCCCTTGTCTATTTCAAGCCAACTCCTGGGCAATCTTTATGTGGCTTGGCATCTCTCGTATCCCATCTCTCCTGTGCTCATTTGTTTAATCTCTTTTATAACTCAACAGATATGGATTCCAGATACCATGGACTCTAATTCTGTCTAATGAACATAACGAAAGAGCACCCATTCCTCATTGGATATAAGGATGGAGATTGGGATTCACAATGCAAATCTCATAATTCAATCCGTCACACATATTAACTAAATAAATGAAATAGCTGGCCATCAGGAAAGAGTTGCTACATCTGGTATAAGATGAATGTTCTAGAAAGGCTTGATAGAGATGAGCAGTTTAGGAAAAACTGCTGTTGCAATAGGAGTAGACAACTACAAAGAAACTAGAGGTGTGAGGGAAGCGTTTAGTCTGGGAAGAGCTTGCGGCCCTTCCTCTGCAAATCCTAAAGTAAGCACATCGGGAAATGATCGAGATACATTAGCATTCATGCAAGTATGATGAGGTGGCATCCATTGATAACTATAATGTGAAAGCATTCATCGCTAAAACAGACGCTATCAAAAAACAATACTCGTCCGTCCTTCACACTTGGGGATTCTCTACTCCAAGCAATTCAATTTCATCTTTTATAAATCCTGACTGCGACCCACTGCATTTTGATTGTGCGGCTCACAATTTGAAAAGGGTACTGATTTAATCCCACGCTTTCATTTTCTTGATGGGGGAACCGAAACTCAGAGAGACTTAAACACACATTAAGGTCGCATTGCCAGGGGGTCAGAATAAAACCCTTCACTCCGTACTCTGGTGGCTGCTCTACTCCTAGGGCAACTTCTCAAACATCGTTTTATTGGCATAGACGTCACATGTCATACACTTCAGGAGTTCGGTCCCATTAAACAGAGTTGTATAATCATCACTATCATCAGTTCTAGACCATTTTCAATGGGGCAACTTTCTTTTGCTCAAAAAGCAACTGCACAGACTGCTGTGAAGTCCCTTCCAACACCTGGCGAGGCGGCCTGTTTCAGCACAACTGTTTTGCGGCGTTCTCAAGGTCTGGTTTTTCAGAACGAGACCACACAGCCTGTATTCAGAGGTGCCCTCTGGGGGGACTTGAACCTCCAACCTCCAGGTTTGTTTCCCAAGAGGGTTACCTGTTTGCATGCTGCACGTTTTCCTTGGCCAAAGTGTAAGGCGAACTGTGGTCCTGGGTGAACAGGATGTCTTTGAGCGAGGAGAGGAGAGAACTCCTGACCCCTCCCTGCCTCTCCCTGCTCCTCTAAACCATTTCTAAAGCCAGCGAATCCCAGCTCCCCCCAGGTGTGTGTGGTTGTATCCCCAACTAAGACATACCACAGCTCTTGTGTTCTAGTCACATATTTGGAACAGGTGAACCATGTACCTGGGTGGAACACGTGAGCCTTCTAATTTTAGTATGACCTCAGCTCCACGTGGGAAACTCAGACAGTGGAATGGGGAAGCAGTGTGCAGCTCTAAAAAGCTTTTGTTAGGCAAGATGAGCAATAAATAGATCCCTTGCTGGCTGGCTGCTACCTGTTTTCCAAACCGTGCTACCTGTTTTCCAAACCGGCAAAGCCTTCAAACACTTCTCCCTCTGAGCTGCTTTCTGGCCAGCTCCACTGTGCATCTCGGCAAACATGTGTCCTGCTTCCTCATCAAGTGCTGACCACCATCTGCCTACGAAGGCCGGTCACGGGGACATTTCCCACGAAGAACACCCCCGTGGAGTCTGCACTCTTTCGCCACCACCTCCGAAAAGTCTAAAGACGACATTAGACAGGCCTTCAAGCATGCTCCAATTGCAGGTGGGTGTCATCAGGCACAGGTTAGAGGAAGGAGAAGTTCGGAGGTTTAAAGAGCCACCCGGGGATGGTGCCAGGCAGGTAGTGTCTGAGTAAGGCCCTCACCACACCCCATTGTCATCAGAGGGAGTCTCATGAAATAAAACAGGAGAACCAGATGGGCCACCTTGGAGCTGCGTGGGCATTTCTGAGGATTAAGCAAGTAGCCACCCAGCAACTTCTTAATCAGGGTGCGTTCTGTCCCTTTTAAGGGGCATTAAAAGGTGCCTTTTGAAGATGGGTCATAACTTCTTCCTGGGAAGGGTGTGACCGATGTTCTAGGTGGGAGGTGCTGTCAACCCGACCCTGCCTCCAGCTAATGTTTCTCTACCTGTTTTACCAGGTAGACATGTCCTGTCCCAATCCCCAGACGATGGATTTCACCCCCCTAGCCATTGCTCAGGAACTCTGGGGACCCGATGGCTCAGCACTTGGGGGCCAACTGAAAGGTGGGTGTTTCCAACCCACTAGCTCCGCACAAGAGGAACCCGTGGCTGCCTGCCTCTGGGAAGATAGGCTGTTGGATCGCGGTTAGGCCCCTTCGAGTCCGTTCTAACACAGCGACCCCATGAACAACAGAACGAATACTGCCAGCTCGTGCATCACCCCCAGACGCCACGCTATGCTCCAGAGGCCACTGTTGCAGCCACTGTGTCCCGCCAGCCACGGAGGCTCTTCCTCTCGTTCACTGGTCCTCTGAGTGTTCCGTCCAAGGACTAGTCTCCCTAACAGCACGTCTGAAGTGGGTGAGTGTATGGTTGCTATGAGTCAGATCGGCTCCATGGGTCCAGCAGCAGCAGCAGCCACCACTGTTTTCTAAGTCATGCCCGAAGCAGAGACTTTCTGGGACCACAAGGAGACTCTTACTGCGGTTTCCCATCCCCTCTTTTCCCCTGTGTGCGGGCTCCCTGAGGCAAGCACGGAGAAGGCCCGTGGTTTCACACAGCCCCAGCAACACAAATACTGGCATCCGAGTGCAAAATAGCACCTAGCCCCAAGAATAGTAATGCTGCCACCTCCCTCTCATGAGCCCATGGCAGGCATTATCAATTGATCACTGTGGTACTTTTACCAACCTTATAATCCTTGTCAGCACAGCTCCACCCGTCCATCTAAGGGATCATGTGACCAAAACATACAGGTTATTGCTGATGCAAGTCCAAGATAGAAGGAAACTAAGATCCAAACAGGAGCCAGATAAATAATGTGCAAGAGCAGGGACTTGGCAGAACTGAGACGAAACTAGGCCTAACCCCAGAATGCCTCACCTCAAGCCTTGGCACTCCATCCTTCCAGCTTCCCACCCTAAGCTGATGTCTGAGAAGCACCTACTTTTGTCAAGAATGCCAGTTTCCTCGGTTTATGGCGCCCTCGTACCCTCCCTATTTGGGGACCTGAGATCTAGGATGCTCAGAAGAAGAAACCAATGAGAGCTTAGGAAGAGGCTAAAGGCGATTGTGAAGTAGTAAAAGCATGGGTCTTTTTGCTGGTTCCCAAACAAGCACAAGAAAGCCAGATGGGTCAGTGCCGTTAGGCCCTTACAACACCCTTGACTGGCACAGGAAGCTTCCTTTTCTCTACAGTGATATCCATTGAAATGTGACGAGGCCATGCTGCGTGTTCCTATAGCCCTGCTCTACTCCAACCACTCAGAAGCACATCACAACCCGCTTTCTAACCATGATAGCTTTGCATTTCCATCAACTCTTACAGAGACCGCCACGCCCCATCTTCATGTCTACATGCACAGGCCTGGCGTTGAGCAAATGAGACATGAAAGAAAGGACCAGCGTTAATGTCAGAAGAGATTCTGAAACTTGTTCTTGAATGTCGAATAGCTAAAAGGAAAGACAGCCACGACGTAAAAGAGCTGAACAGAAGATGTCAAAGTGTGGTTCAAGAAGACAACATATTATCGAGAAGTGTGCAAAGACCTGAAGGTTGAAAGCCAAAGGGAAGAACACATTAGATATTTCTCAAGCTGAAAGAGCTGAAACCAAACCTTAAACCTTGAATTACAATATTGAGGGATTCTATAGGCAAAATATTAAATGAAGCGGGAAGCATCTAAAGAATATGATTGGAATACACAGAGTCACTATACTGAGAGGTGATCAACATTCAACCTATTCAGGAGATAGCATATGATCACGAATTGATGGTGTTGAAGGAACAAGTTCAACCTACACTGAAGGCACTGGTGAAAAACAAGGCTACAGGAACCGACAGAATATCAATTGAGATATTTCAACAAACAGTTGCAAGGCTCAGTCATCAATTCCAAGAAATCTGGAGGACCACTCCCTGGCCACCTGACAGAAGGAGATCCATACATGTGCCTAAGCTGAAGAAAGGTGACCCAGATGGATGAAGACATTATTAAACAATACCATGACCATCACAAACAAGGGACGTTTTGCTGAAAATAACTCAAAAACAGTTATAGCAGCCCATCCCTAGGGAACTGTCTGAAACTTTAGCTGGATTTAGGACATGGAACAAGACATAGCATTGCTGCTATCAGACAAACCTTAGCTTAATGCAGAAAATAGCATCAAGATGCTTTACCTGTCTCATTGACTGTGGAAAGCCAATCAACTGCATGAATCATAACGAACAATGTGTGATACTGTGAAAAACATATCATTGTGCTTTGTGCTCATGCACAACTTATACATTTCATTGTGCTCATGAACAACTTATACATAGACCAAGAAGCAGTCATTCACAAAGAACAAGTTGATACACGGTGATTTAAAATCAGAAAAGGGGTGCATTAGAGTTTTATCTTCTCACCATACTTACTCAAGCTGTATACTGAGCAAAGAATCAGAGAGGCTGGACTATTACCAGAGCATGTCATCAAAATTAGAAGACGGTTTGCTAATAACCTGTGACATGCAGATGACACAATTTTGCTTGCTGAAAACAAAGAGAACTTGAAACATCAACTGATAAAGATCAAAGATCATAGCCTTCAGTACAGACTATATTTCAACTTAAAGAAAACAAGAATCATCTGAAGTGGATTGCAGTTGCTTAAGGACCTCATTCTACTTAGATCCACAATCGATGCCCACGAACGCAGTCCTCATGCAATCAAACGATGTATGACAAGGAACAAACCTGCCTGAAAACATCTCTTTAAAGTCTCGCAAAGCAGGGATACTACTTTGAGGATCAAGGTGCACTTCACCCAAGCCATGGTATTTTCAATTGCTGCATAGTAGTTGGACGATGTATCAGACAGAATGGAGCAGAATTAATATGGCATGGTGTTGGAGGGAAGCACCCTGACCACAGACTGCCAGGAGAATGAACAAATCCATCTTGAAGAAGTACAACCAGAATGTTCCTGAAAAGCCAGGAGGGGGGACTTCATCCCTTTTCTATTTCACGATCCGAAAGATCCTTTCTGATGCCAGGGACATTCTAGTAGAAGACGTTGAGAAAGGAAAGATGGAACAGACGTGGGGGTCCTTATTACAAAAAGGACAGTCTTTTTTCTCTTTTTCTTTTTGAGAAGTGTAGGAGGTTGACCTATGTCTGTCCACATAGGCTTGGAAATCCCAAGTGGCCAAGGCAGGAGTATTACCAAGCCCCTGAAGGAACAGGCCTGAGGGAGACATTTCCTAGACTTTCTGTGTCGGTATGAACAGACGAGGGCTGAGAGGAGGGGGAGAAATCACCAGGAGCCTATTTCCCCGACTCAGGACATCACCTGCATTGTTATCACTGTTAGTGGTGTGGCAGTGCCCCCGGCCAGGCCAGACAGTGAGAACTGGGAGCAGCTTGAGAGGCCAGAGAACTGCGATGGAGGTCTGGGACAGAGACCTTGAGCCTACCCATCGGGCCTAACCTCAAGGCCTTAATGTTTCAGCTCCGCCCAATATGGCCGAGAAGGGTGCAAGCACCAGAAGTATCTCAACTCATGGGAATGCTTGAAGATAATGGGGACAATGACCAGAACACACGATGACCTCCCAACTGGCCCAGTGTCCAGGTTCTCTCAAACGATGCCTCGGGTGTGAGGACTGCTATGGCAGCAGTTTTCAGCCTTCCTCATACCGCGGCCCTTTCATACAGTGCCTCATGGTGTGGTGACCCCCAACCATAAACTATGTTCCTGGCTACTTCATCACTGTCATTTGCTACTGTCATGAATCAGGCGACCCCTATGAAAGGGTCGGTCGACCGCCCAAAGGGGTCACGACCCACAGGTTGAGAACCGTTGTGCGAAGGCGGCAAGGAAGGCCTGTCTGTAGGAGGGGCTGAAGGCGGCAAGGAAGGCCTGTCTGTAGGAGGGGCTGAAGACGCCTGGGAGACCCAGTGCACCCTCGGGTGGCAATTCTGAGAACGGCGTGGTGGTCTCAGCAGACTGAGGTGGTCAGACGCCATTGAATCAGTGCCAACTCATAGCAGTGCTCTGCACCACAGAAGGAGACACTGCCCAGTCCACACACCATTGTGCCTGTGCTCGAAGTCGCTGTTGCAGCCAGTGTCCATCTAGCTCCTTGGGGTCTTCCTCGCTTTCACTGCCCCTTTACCTTATCAAGCATGATGGCCTTCTCCAAGGACTGGTCTCTCCTGACAACATGTCCACAGTACGTGAGGCACAGATGGTAGACTATACGCCCCCTAGGTGTTCACATCTGAGCCCTCCGCGGTATGCGAGGTAATTAAAAGGGAAAGATGCTTTATGGAAACTCTGGTAGACCTCGGATCCCAGAAACACTGCTTCAGGACAGACAGACACACACAGTTAGCCCCAAGAAAGCGTAACAGAGAAAGAGAGGCGTTTCTGCTCATGCCATGGACCACCAAAGTACACCCAAGATCCCGGGGCCAAGGGGAGGCTGTGGGCTGCAGAAGCAGGGGTGCCCCGTGGAAGAGAGATCCTCGTCTCCTGTGTGTTTAGAGAAAAAGTTCTCAATGAGAAGAAGAGCACAAGTACCAGGGCACCGGGTGGGTGATTAGGGAATTTATGGGCACATAAACATCCCTGGGGATGTCAGTGAAATGACTAGGGGACGAGACGAGGGTTCCTGCAATCATAGAGCTGGGGGGCGGGCGGGGGGTGGGTAGGAAGCCAATGAGACACACTCCAGGTTCACAAGGGATAGGGCAATGGGCAGATGCCTGCATTTCGGATGCAGACAGCACCAGGAAATTCACCCAAGCAAAGCATCCAACCCAGAGAAGGCGGGTGCTTCTGGGCCTGAAGATGCAGTGGAGACACACATAGTCAACTCCTCGTAACTGCTCAGTGTGTGTGTGTGTGTGTGTGTGTGTGTGTGTGGTTGGGGGGGGGGAGTGTCTCATTCAGTTATGCATGCTCATTGAGTGGAGCATCCTGATATATTGAATGGAAAAATTTCAAAACATTCCAATGACATGGATAAACCCCTGCACAACCCCCACCCTCCAACTCAAGTTTTACACAAAGCAGAAATTAAAACAGCTTCCTCTCCATGATCTCTCCTACACAAATATCCACACGCGTGGACAAAGACTGGAGAGTGTGGGTGCGTGCACGGCCACGGTGGCTGCTTCACTGCAGTACCACCATCACATACGGTTCTGTGCCTCTACTTCCAAATTATTGCTAAAGGGCCTTTAGGATGAAAACAACCACCAAGAGGAGATTATCGCTACACATTTCAAAGCATAAACCAGAAAAGAACTAACCACAGCTCACCAGGCAGAAGCCGACAACAGGGTTTAGGGAATCTGGATTCTTTATGGATTACTCTGTGAGCTAGAAAATGGGGACAGAGCAGGTGCTGGGGCCCTGGGCTCCGTTTCCGGACTGGCTTGTTCACACCAACCCATCTGAAGCACTGGTGAGAGCCGGGAGAAGGAGACCCCACGCCCACCCCCAAGGGCCTATGGTGAAGACATCCCAGCAGGTGCTACTCCAGCCTCTGGGGACCACAGGGTGTACAAGAGGCTCTTCAAGGTCCAGGGCAGAGCTCAGTTCCACAAGCCAGCCAGGGTCTTGTCACCGCCCCAGGCCCCCCACTCCCCAAGCACAGCGAGGAGGGGCTGGACTCACCGCTCAGAGCTGACGTGGTGTTCTCCAGGGCCTGGCACACCGCTAGGAAAACACCTGAGGGGGGAGGAGAGAGCAGAGGTCAGAGTCCATTGGGCACATGCCTTTTGGAAAGATCCCAGGTAAGGCCTCTGAGAGGCAGACGGAGAAGTTTAACAAAGCGACCAACGGACAGGGTCAGCTATGTCTCGGTGGGTGGGGCCCCAAGGCAAAATGGAATCCGCGGGACCCTCTTGCTCAAATGGCCAGAAAAGAGCGCCATCCGAAGTGTCCGCACAAAACTCCTTTCTTCTGCGGGTTCACTCTAGGGCTGTTGGCAGGACTCCCCTTTGCCGGTTGGCATCTCCCGGGTTTCGGAAACTCTAGCTTCGTGGGTTCTGGTGGCACAGTGGTTGCGCATTGGGCTGCTACCTGCAAGGTCAGCAGTTCAAAATCACCGGCCTCTCTGAGGCTTTCCAAGCCTGTGCAGAGAGTCTCAGAAACCCACAGGGGCAGTTCTCCCGGCCTGTCGGGTCGCTATGAGTCGGCATGGGGGTCGGCTTGTGTTTTCACATTTGATATTCCTCCATCTCCTTTTGTCCGAGGGAGACTCAGGGGGGTGAGTGCAGACCCGTATAGATGTTGGGAACCCCAGTGACACAGGAGGCAAGTATTCAGGTGACCCAGGAGCTACCCTGACAGGCTGTGCCCCAGCCGGGGGTGGGTGAGGCCAGTCCGGAGAGACAGGTACCTCAGGGTGCTGCAGCCTCCACACCAGGACACACTGACAGATACCTGGGCTGGGGGAGGGGAGAGGCTCACCCCTGCGTCACCATGCACTGAGCAAGTTAAGATCATGCTGCCAGCCTGGGATGGGGCCAGCCTCCACTTGTCCTGTCCCGGGACGCTGGAGGGTGTGCACATGTCTGACCTCACCTCTCTGTTCAGATCCCTGCAAGGAGCAAGGCCTGGCGGGGACCAGACCCACCTGGGGAAGGTGGAGAGATGCCACGGCCGAAGGCCAGCACCCACTCCACTGCCCCCTTGGGCTTCTGTCACAAAGCTCAAATTCAAAGACGAGGAAGAGTCCCAAGGCTGCGAGTGCCCACCAAGTCCGCCACCACCCGGCGCGCAGTGCTCTACTGCCCAGGCTGCATGCCCTGAAGCCGGCCAACAATGACCTTCTGTGGCCTCTTGTTACCGGACTGGACCGGCACTTTCTGGAAATATAGCCACAGCATTCTGAGGAGGAAGGAACCTCCCAGGGGTTTTGCAACCCATCAGCTCTGAATTAGAATGACTTCCTTCCTAAAACGGAAGTGCAGAGACCCTAGAGAGGCCAGGCCACCTGCAGGTTACCCCAGCCTGTTGAACCAGCATGTCCACGGCCCGGGACCTGGCCAACCCCACCACGGGGACCGTGAGGGTTCCTGTCCTCTTTCTTGCAAAGGGGGGGGGGAGGTGCTCTGGCTCCTGGGGAAGAAGCAAATCTGGACTGATCCAACAGTCATGCCGACCATTTTCCTGTGGGCTTCAGAGCAGGCCTGGGCCAGAGGGGCCCTCCCTCCCAGAGACTGTCCTCGGGAAAGAGCCCTGGTGGTGCAGCGGTCAGGGGCACAGCTACCCACTGAGAGGTTCACGGTTCAAATCCACCCAGAGGCTGTGTAGGAAAAAGAGCCGGCCAGGTACTCCTGGGAGGATGACAAACGCCCAGAAACCCAAGTCAGCACTGACCCAACAGCCCTTGACACCCCACCATCACAGAGCCCTGGGTCAGATGGGTGGACTCCGGGGCAGGAAGGAAAACGATTAAGGTGGCACACACGCATCTTCCCCGTGCGGGTTCTTCCCGGGGCACAACAGGCTCTGCGCAGGAGCCCTGGCCTTTGTGGGCGTGGCTCTGAGGGCTTCCCCTGGACAGACATACAAGGCTGTTTGTCACCATCTACCTAGAGTGAGCTGGAACATTCCCGCCCAGAGTCAGGCGGGGTCTCAGGGATGCTCACATGCCGACTTTGCTGGTACCACCTAATTCCCTCTGGGCCTCTGCTGGCCAGAAACCCAGAGTAACATCAAAAGGAGACTTGGGGTGCTCGGCCCACCTCTAAGAGGCCTGCCATGCGCTGCCCTGAGCAAGGATCCCCATCAGGCCCCGCTTCCACACTCTCAGGAGAATCAGTTCCTAGGCTCCATGCTGTCCTTTAATTAAGCACAATTAAGGAGGCAATACCTTACAGGAGGGGGCACAGCTGCCCAAGTCCCCCTGGAAGACGAGGGCCGGGCTGATGTGGGAAGGCAAGTTTTCCACACACACCACATCACCTCCCCCACTCCCACCCCCGCTGAATTCCCCACTCTTCAGCTGTCAAAGTCATAAAGGTGTTTCGGGAATAAATTAAAATTTGCCACGCCGCTGTTTTCTACAGATAAGGGGTGCCGGGTCTGCATTCCTAACTGGAGAAGAGAAGTTCCTCTCTGGGCTTCATGCTCTCCTCCAGAGCCAACTTCTTCCCGCCCCGGGCTCCCCTCTCCCCTGACGTCAGAGACACGCTGGCGGTGGGGGAGACCCCTGCTCTCTCCACTGAGCTCCGTTTGAAGGTCTTACCTAGCCAACAGGGGTGCTCGGGCCTTTGTCGTGGCCCAGGGGTCAGCCCCACCTTGTGAGCATTTGCTCATGGGCCCAGAATGGGGGTTCCATGCAGTTATGGATTGAACTGAGTCCTCTCTGTCCCCCCTCACCCATATAACATGTGCTGTAAACTCTAAAGTCCTGTACGTACAGGGCTGCATCACAGAAACGTCACCAGGAGGTGACGTAACAAATGGGTTTCCCTAGTTCAGGAGGCTGGAGGTCTAGATCCCGGGCATGGGCTCTAGCGGAAGGCTCTCTCTCTGAGCTCTGGGGGAAGGCCCTTGCCTCTTCTCCGCTCCTGGACCTCTATGTATCTCCCCCTCTGTCTGCAGGGCCTGCTCTCTGCCTGACTGCCCTTCTTTCGCTCCCAAAGGTGATTGGCTTAAAGCACACCCCATGCTGATCATGGCCTTACTGACTTAGCCAAGAGAACCTTTCTCCCAACTGGGTTGGGAGCCAGCTGCCTTTCTAAAGGATCCCCCTCTCAGAATCCTGCAGCTGAACATGGGGGGGGAGGGGTGAGGGGTGGGCAGCCATGGACACAGGAAAGTATATGCCAGTAGGTCGCCGAGAAGCCAGGGCTTAGGAAGTGTTCCCTATGAATGACATTCCGGAGTGTGTCTACAAATACGGCAGGAACTTAACTGCGTTACACAAGCGCAATGCGGTACAATCGCACCTGTCTTTCCAAGTCCCAGAGACGTTGGTAAAACCCAAACCCACCGCCGTTGAGTCGAGTCAGACTCTTACACACACTATGCAGGGTTTCCAAGACTACCTCTTTATGGGGGCAGACAGCCTCTACTTTCTTTCGCAGAGCAGCTGGAGGGCCCGAACCACCAACCTTCTAGTTAGAAGCCCAATGCTGAACCCACAGCACCACCCTCGATGGCCAGGTGACTGCCTATGCTGAACTGAACAGGAAGAAAGTAAGCATCACAGGGTCTGCAGGTGGGACCAGGAGACCAGGAAACTGCCCCGGGAGATGGTCCACGAATCACACCTGGCTGACGGAGCACACAGGCAGGGCCCGGCTAGCTCCTCAGGGAAGCAGCGAGGGTTCACACCTGCCCAGGTTCAAATGGCTGCATCGGTAACCTCCCTCCCAAGGATGCCAGCAAAGCCAGGAGGAACTAGCTGACGGGACTGGGAAAACTCTGGGAAATGGCATGGAGAGGAGTTTGGAAATCTATGACAAGGGGTGAATCATTCGCCTTGGACAGTTGGGCTCAGGGGACAGGGGGCTCTTTCTTTCGCCACCCTGGGCAGGAATTGTGGCTTCGAAATGCATTGGGGGCCCCGCCGCCCAAGGAGATGACCTTTTCATCAAGAAATCACCCCAAAAGGTCAGTGCAGGGTTTCAGGGGGCAGGTTCTGACAAAGCAAAGAAGCCAGTTATGTGGAGAAGAGGCTACGGTACGTCCTGAGCCTCCAAGAGGCAGGTGAGGTCCCAGCCGCTGCACCTGCACGGGCCTGTGACGTCATACCAGTGAGCAGGAAGGTGTCGCTGTGTCGGTGGGGGAAGCCTGACAGGGGGCTCCCTCCACCCATCGTCCAGGGTGGAATGATCCCCTATGACGATTCATTAATCGTTGCAGCAGCAAACAACATCTTATTGACAAGGCAAAGCCACCCCTATGAACTAGGTCCTATCACGGTCCCGATTGAGAGGGAAGAAAATTGATGAGAGAGATAGATCCCTGCCCAGGTTCCCCCAGCTTGTAAGACTGTGACAGACATGGCTGCTGCCATCCTCAGTAGGAACTCTTGGCAGCCCTATGCCGGTCAGAGGGGAAGTGTGATTCTCCAGAGGGTTCTCAAAGGGAACCTTTCATTGAGAGACCACCAGGGCTTTCTTCCAAGGTGCCTCTGGCTGGTGAGGTGCCAAGCGCTTCAGCACCTGTGCCGCTCAGGGACGCCTGCCAGGCATTGTCGTCTCCAGCTGAAGAGTCCAATTGGTCCCACTTGGCTCCGGCTGCCGCCTGGGAAGTACAGCCAGAGAGCCCAGGACAGATGTGGCCACTCCCTCCCTTTCTCACCCGGTACAAGCTGGCTCTACTCGGGCTGCTGGGGAGCCCAGAGACGAGGGCCGTCCGGGATTCATTCACCTTTCCCAATCTCTGCTTATCTATACGTGACAAAGCTGGGCCAGGAGATCTGTGAAGTCCCTAAAATCCTGGCACTAAGAAGACAAAGGGCCATGCATCTCTCCTAACCGTCTAGCCCGGGGCCAGCTGGCCTTCTTCCAAGCCCTTGCTGGTGAATCCCCTGCCTCAATGGGGGACCTGGCAAATTTTTTAAAGCCACAGCAGGTACATTGTCGGAATGAGAGAGGGCACCGTGTGTGGCAATCCCATGGGGTCTGATCTTCCCATTTAGCATGGTGTTGACAGCCTGAGGGGGTCTACTTACAAAAACCAACGGTTGACCACCCCCTGGGAACACAGCTCTACTCCGACCCGGTGGGGGCCACCGCCAGTCAGCATCGGCTTGATGGCAACAAGGATGAGTGGCTTTGAGCTTTCCACCCACTACGAGCTCCTAACCCAATGAACTTCCCACATGAAGGTGATAAACCTGTCCTTCGACGCAGTGTGCTATTGACTTGCTCATCTAGTCCAAGTTCACAGCCGGGGAAGGAACACACTTTGATTAGTGATCTCTGGACCCCCATCCCTGATGACCCAGGGCGTGTGTGTGTGTGTGTGTGTGTGTGTGTGTGTGTGTGTGTGTGAGAGAGAGAGAGAGAGACAAAGTCCAGCATGATGCATCTTGGCAATATCTCGTGATGCTGATGTCACGCAAACTCCGTGAGCATTATTGGAGTGTGTGTCCTTCTGCCTCCACTAATTAACTCCAAGACTGGGAAAAGCAAAAGTAGGCAGAACGGTCTCGGAGAGGTGGGAGAGAAGGGCTGATGGGTGCCCACACTGCAGGCCTGATCACCTTCCAGTTCTGACTCGGAGTCTGGGGTGGCAGAGATAAAGGCACTTTCCTGTCAGGCCTGGGTTCGTCTTGGCTCTGCGCCTCCTGATCTTGGTGAACGAAGTCCTCTTCCCTGACCAAGCCCCATGTCATACAGGGAAAGCGTCTTCCTGGAATGACCGCAGGACTGAATGGGGCCCTGGGGCTGCCGTGAGCTCCCGCTCAGTCTGGCAGGGGGGTTGGGGAGGGTGGGCGCCCTTTCCTCCTTGGCTTGTCTCATGACTTCTGAGAGGTTTGGAAACGAGGAGATAGATAGTGGTCACCCCTGCCCACCTGGCCTCCCTGGAGGACTGACCAAGAAGACGTCGCAGAGGGAACTCCCTTGGTTGAGCCACTGAGGTCCCACGCCGCCGTGTTACAATCCGCTAGTTTAATCGTTGTTATCAAGGTGGGCAGTCATCACCACAATCCATTTTCGGGAGACACCACGGAGTTGCATGAGGATTTTAAAAAAACTGCCGCTGACTTAGGTCAGCTGCTCAAATACACCCTGTGGCTCCACCCATCCTCCCCGCCCCCACCCCCCCAAGGCAAACGAAAGGAAGGGGAATCTCAGAGGCGTGAGAACTGGGGTCTCTGGCAGTACAGCAAAGGCAGGTGAGCCCGGGCTGCGGGAATCGCTGTCACAACCCACAGCAGCGCCGCATCCACCTCCTGTTTCCACAGGCACCTCCCCAGCTCTCACCCCATGACACCAGCTCCCACCGCAAACCACATGCTCAAAAGGACACGCCTCTTGTCCCTGACCTGCTTCCTCCTCTTCTTCCTCAGGTCTGGGCAGAGATGAACACCTGCCAGTCATTATCAGTCCCTCCCCATCCCTTTGACCCTCATCAGCCAAGCCAAGCCCTCCTCCACACACAGCCCCCACTATGTCTGGTTACCCCCCCACCAGATGCCTCCTGCCACAGCCCCCGTCCAGGCCCCTCATCCATCTGGGCTATCGCAACAGTTGCCTAACTGGTTTGTCTGCCAACAGCTCTCTTCCCTCAGCTGCTGTGGCCAGCGTGATCTTCTGGAATGTGCTGGACCATGGGGCCACTCTCCTGGAGAACCCAGCAGCTCCCCAGGGACAGAGCCCTGCTCAGGGGCTCCCGCGGGGCCTGTGAGGTGCATACTCTTGCTCCACGCCCCATGTCCTCCCCCACTCTCCTGCCCGCGGGATGCCTCCTCCCTGCTCTGGTCCCGATTCTGGCACTTGCAGCTGTGTGGCCTTTGCTCAGTGGCCCGAGTCTCTGTTTCCTAAGCTGTGAAGGGGATAAAGAGCTCGCTCTCCCACGCAGGGTTGCTGTAGAGTGAGGTCTTATAGTTACGGGAGTCCCTGCATGGTGCATGTGGTCCCTGCGTTCAACTACGACCCCAGAGCCCATCCATCCACCCCTCGAAAGAGAGTCCAACGAAAGCTTATGGGGCACAGGTGTCCTCTGACACCTGACCCACAAGGGCCTCCTTGCCTCAGAACAGACTGGATGGGAAGCGGCTGTACTGCACCTGCCCAACGAGCATCGCGGCTGTGGTTCCTGGCGGTGCCCCTGAGATCATTGCTGTGCGGGTCTCTGGGCTGGCATGCCCCTTCCCCTGCCTTGAGAGCCTAACTTGCACTCACAGGCCTTGCTCAAACGTCAGACGTCCCTTCCCCCTGCTGTGTCTGAATTCTCCCCTGTCCCCAGCCTTCTAGCACTGTCAGGAAGCGTCTTGTGCCTCATCCACCCGTCTGTCACCCCGCCCACGCCCACGGGGGGTGCCCCCTTAGTTTTCGCTAAGTGCACGCTGAACTGGAGGAGCCAGGGTGGCTCACATGGGCAAGTGCTCAGCTACTCACTGAAAGGTTGGCAGTTGTAGCATCCGGAAGAGACCAGCGAAACAAACCCCACTCAAAGCAACGTAAACTCACGGCATCAAGTCCACGCTGACTCACAGCATAGGGCAGAACGGCCCCTGTGGGTTTCTGAGATGGTCACTCTTTGTGGGAGTAGAAAACCCCATCTTTCTCATGTGGAGTGGACGGTGGTTTTGAATGGCTGACCTAGAGTTAGCAGCCCAACCCATAACCTTCAGGAAGGCCCCTGGAGCGGTTCAATTTCAGCCCCATGGGATCACCGAGTTGGAATCGCCTCCGTACCGGGAACACGCAGATGGGGAACAGGGTTTCAGAAAGTCCTTCTTCGCGTCTGCCCTGGATTCCGTCCGTAGCCTCCGCTCTGGTTCTTGGCTCTTACTCTGCTGTCCTTGGAGATGGAGAACACTTGACACCTGGCGTTCGTTCTGCCAGCAGATGCTTACTGAGCACCTACTACGCGGCAGCCGCTGTTCTAGGTGCTGGAAGTAACGCAAAGGCTAAGTAGCCCATTCTCTTCCAGCATCCTATCCGTGCTGCTCCTTCCGGTGCTTGAAGTCCAGCAGCTGCAGCTCTGTGGGAGACCCCTCGCTGCATGTTGTGCAGCTGGGAGGCAGGTTACAACGTATCCTCTAGGTCTGTACCAGTGTCGAACTGTCTCACTTGAGATAGGAGAACCTCTGGAGTGAAGGGGTGTCAACCTCTCCCTGGCCTGGGATTCCGCCTCCCGAGCCGCCACGCCACGGTGACGTGGGACTGTGTGGTCAGCCCATGAGTGGGGCCCCGAAAGCTGTGATTTTCCTAACTCGCTTTTCAGCTCCTTTTCCTGAAACGTTTATGAGCAAGCAGAAGGGCCTGCCTTGGTGACCACAGGGAGGCCTGGCCCATTCTGAGGAAGGAGGAGACAGAGGGAGGGGAGGGGGTATGTGTGATAAAGCTCATTAAATGGCCAACCTCATCAGTATGTGTCTGGGGGCGTCCTCTGGGAGGGCAGGCAGGGCCTCTCATCCGCCATGTCCAGTTGAGACATGGGCACTCAACGGGAGTCCCTCTGCCAGTCCAGTGCAGTGGAATCCACTCGGCCTCCCAGTGACCCATCCAGTGGACGGTGGTTTTCAACGGCTGAGATTTCAGAAGTTGGTTCCCAAGCCTTTCTTTGCAGGCACCCCTGGGAGCCCTCAAACCTCCAGCCTTCGGGCTAGCCACTGAGCAGGTGAACTGTTTGCACCCTGGGCCTCCGAGAACATGTTGTCCCTGCCTACTGGGAAATCACATCAGCTGTCATCTTATCCCCCCCACCAGTCTTCTGGGCGTGGATCACCCCCTTGCCACAATCCCCAGGTGCCCATGCCAGCAGGCAGTGTTCCCCTAACACCCAGCAGCACTGCGCAGGGGAAGACCCTCATGGCAGGCAGCCACCCATGTGCCCCACACTCCCCACCTCTCTGATTTAGGAGGACTGATTACCGATCTCTCTCTCTCTCTCTTTCCGGGGCTAAGTTGGGAGGATGGCAAAATGCCGTGGTTGTCAGCGGCTGTCAGGGGGACTCCGACTTCCTGGAAATAGAAGCCAGAGTAGAACTGCGGGCTCTGTGGGATTTTCCAGGCTGGGATCTCTCCATAGCAGACCCTCCCTCAGACCATGTCTTCTGAGGACCTCTGTCTGGGTGGGTGCAGTTAATTACACGGGGCCAGCCAAGGCCTCCTCTTTAGAGCTGACGCCCTTGGGGAGAAAATACCCATGCACAGCATCCTGGGAGACTCGTGCAGCTGCAGTGGCACTGACTTGTGCGCCCCAAGGTCCCCGGGGAAACACGCCACACCTGCTGATCGACATGGAGATGGCCCTGCCTTGTTCAGACTCATTTTCTCTAAGGGTCGGCAGGTGGAAAGCAACCCCTCGTGCCTTCTTCTCCAGCTGCCCCCACTCCCACCCCCACCCCTGGTCGGACAGAACAGCGCTGCCCCTGAGCTGGAGGTCTGGGAGGGACCCCTGCTACCCAGCAGCACAGACAGCGCATAGCTGCTCAGTGCATCATCGCATGGCCAGTCACGCAGGGCTGGCTGGAGGGGGAGGCCCTTCCTTGCTCCACAGCCACACGGAGCTGCCCCACCCCACTCCCTCCTTCTTCTTTTTTTTTTTGGCTAAGCGGAAGCAGTCTTCTCTCCCTGCAGCATGACAGCCTTATCAAAGACCTGGACCAGGGGCTGGGCGCTGAGTCAAACTTCTTCCCCAGGGCCCGCTCCTGTGCTGGCTGACTCAGGGCCCCCATCCAAGCTCCTGGGAATGCCAGGCAGCAGGGTTGGGTATCGCTGAGCCCTCCCAGACTGGCTGGAGTTCCCCAGGCACTGAATCACCAACAGGCTCTACCAGGGCCACGCTCCGAGGAAGCAGAGGAGCGCTGCCACGTTGAGGTGTACCCCCAAACCTGTTCCAGCTGACGGACACTTTGACTCGTGGCCTCAAGGTGTCCCTGAAAGGGCTACGCTGGTCTCTCCCAGAGTCCCAGCGGAAAGGTGGGGCAGGGAGAGTGGACTGGCAGGCAAGGCTGTGGTGACAGGCGCTGACTCCAGGACTCTGTCAGCAAGGTCCAGGCCCCGCTGTGCTGTGAACTGTGCTGAGGGGAAAGCACGTGGCTTATAGGAGCTAGGAGCCAGTGGCCAGGTCTGGAAGTATGGACCACTGGCCGGGCACGGCCTGCCCATGTGTCATGCAGGCCAGCAGCATTAACCTCTCGATGGCCCCCAGAGAGCCAGGCTCACCCCTTTTGTTGTACCAATGCCATCTGCAGGAGCATCCACCCATCACTTGCAGCGTGTAGCTGGGACGTAGAGTCGGAGGGGGTGAAGTAAGCAGTCCTTGAACTTGGCCTCATTTCCTCTTGGGGACTGGCTTGTCCCCGATGACAGACTCATCCTTTCCCACAGCTCCATGCCCCCCCACCTCCCCCACCCCCCCGAACCACCGCCAGAAGGCCGCTCCGGCCTTGGGTTTGGGGCCAACATAAACACCTGTGTGACTGGGCAGCATTTCAGACCTATGAGCACCAGCCTTGGGGCGGGGTACGGTGCTGCACGACCCAACGCAATCGCCACTGGGCTCCTCCCACGGAGCATGTGACGAGACAGGGGCTCAGTTCAGGAGGCCAACTGAGGACCCAAACGGTTCCATCACCTCGCATTTTCAAGTGAGGTAGGGGGTGGGGGAGGGAACCTGCAAGTTCTTAAAGCCCCAGATCACAGGGCACCCTGATGTCTTGAGTCTCGGCTTTGGGTCCCAGAGGACAGGATGTGGGTGAGGGGGGAGAGTGGGGAGAAACCTTGTTGGGAGGCTGTTTCTGACTCCAGAGACTCAAAGGGTCCAGAGGAGGACATGGGAAGGAGTAGGGAGACCCTGACCACATCAGATCCCTAGCCCAGGACTCCTCACCTGCTAGTGCTGCCTGTCACTCACCCCATCCCACCCCCACTCCCTTGTAGGCACCTGGAAACCCGTGGGATAGTTCTGATAGGCATGATGATAGGGGCCGGGGGACATGCCGGCATCTAGCGGGTAGGTCCAGGGATGGTGACCGAGTATAATGCACAGGACTTTGTGCTGCTGAAGGTGCTCCTGGTGCAGCCCGTGGAGAAATCCTGAACCGCCCCAGAAAACGTTCCCCCGAGCCTTTAGGGCTTTAGCCTCCAAGTGCATGGGTGCAGAATGTCCCGGACTCGGGGGGAACTGGAAGAGGCTGACAGTCACACGAATGGCCAGCGTCACATCAGAACTTCAAGGAGTCTCCGAGAGGCTGGCCCTCTGGCATGCGCCCTTCCCTTTCCAGGTCTTTCCTCTCTCCCTGTGCCCAGCCGGCTCCCTAAGCTAATGCAGAGCCTTTGGCTTGCACAATAGGAAGTGTACTTATAAAGTGCGCTTTATAAGTGGAGAAGCCACAATCAGAACCCACTGCCAGGCCTTTAGAGTCCACAGGGTCTCCGAGGAGGCCCACTAGGGGAGGACACAGGAATCCCACTTTCTCAGTCCATGCCTAACTATAGGGCCTGTGTCCCTTGTGGGCCAATGCATGTTAATTGCCCATCCAGACTGCCCCACAGGTCCATGTGTGAGAAAGCTGCCTGCCAAATGGGGCCCCTGCACTGAGTTGCACAGGTAAGGAGAGCCCAAGACGGCTCTCTACTGACTCGGAGACCAACCAGTGAGGGGCAAGGTGTGCTGCTGCCATGGGTGGCCTTTCCGTAGATGCAACTGTCTAAGAACACCCACTTGTGTTCTTAAATGTTCTCTCCCTCTGAACCCCTTTAAAAATACTATGTATGGTGGTAAATACACACACAGCAAACCATCCCTCTATCAGCATTCTTCACATGAACCGTGCTGTGACATTATATTCATGGTGTTCTTCACATATACTGTGCTGTGACATTGTATTCATGGTATTCTTCACATGACCTGTGCTGTGATGTATTCATGGTGTTCTTCACATGAACCGTGCTGTGACATTGTATTCATGGTGTTCTTCACATGAACCGTGCTGTGACATTGTGTTCATGTGTCCTTCACATGAACCGTGCTGTGACATTGTGTTCATGGTGTCCTTCACATGAACCATGCTGTGACATTGTATTCATGGTGTCCGTCACATGAACTGTGCTGACATTGTGTTCATGGTGTTCTTCACATGAACCGTGCTGACATTGTATTCATGGTGTCCATCACATGAACTGTGCTGTGACATTGTGTTCATGGTGTCCTTCACATGAACCATGCTGTGGTGTCTGTCACATGAACTGTGCTGTGACATTGTGTTCATGGTGTCCTTCACATGAACCGTGCTGTGACATTGTATTCATGGTGTTCTTCACATGAACCATGCTGTGACATTGTGTTCATGGTGTTGTGCAAGGACCACCATGATCTGTTTCCACCCCCCCCCAACACAAACTCAGTGTCTCCTACGCCCCTAGTGCTGCTATAACAGCAACACCCAAGTGGACAGCTTTGACCAGCAGAAATTGATTTGTCCACAGTTTAGGAGACTAGAAATCTGAATCTGGGGTGGGGCTCTAGAACAAGGGTGGGTCACAGAAGGCCAAGGAAATGCTCAGCACCAGCCAACATCCCCCCTCACATCACAGAAAAGCAGTTCCAGCCATCACATCGGGAGAGTTCATTCAAACCCTCCCCGCCCCTTTGCCTTGTGCTGGAGGAAGAGCAGAAAGGAGATGCAGAAGGAGCCGAGAGAAGGTGGGGAAAGAAGATGTGTCTTGTTAGAATGGCTTCGCTCGACTCAGGAGTGTGGGGAGGAGCAGATGACAGGCACCAACAGGGACACGAATCGCATGGCCTTTGAAGTGGCCTTCCCTCAATTAACCGGATGCTCCCTTCACTGTTAGATCTCACCTGTGACACATCCCCCTCTCTGTGGGAAGGTGTTTCTGGGAGACCCTTGGTGCCTTGCTGCCCTCCCCTGCCCCTTCCATCTGCAGAGGAGGCACGGATCTCCCTCTCCCTCTGCTACCACATGTCTGCCAGGCCCCTGAGGCCCCTGCTTACCGCTGGCCCAGGCAGAACCACACACCAAGGCTGCCACTCCCCCGGGGAGCCACTGTCGGCAAATGTCTATTGACAGCCCCTGACGTAGGAGCTCATCTGTGATGACGTATGAGAAGTACTGTGCTTCTTGTCTGCCCCAAGTTGAAGCATGCACACAGCCGGGTGATCCCGCGCTCTCAGGCACCTGTGTCTTCTCACAGGCACTTGCTCACCTCGCACTCACAGACACTTATTGTCAGTGGAGCAGGGGTCACCCACAGATACCCGAGGTCACTACAAAAGGAAGTGGATGCTTCTCCCCCTCCTCCCCATCAGGGAGGCAGCACCTAAGAATATCAATAGCTATTCACACCGCTGGGTTCATCTCCTCAAAGCACAAGGGTTTTGAAATAGAAGCAGAGCCCCAGATTGCCAGAATATTCCTGCCTTTATCTTTCCTGTGAAGACTCCGAAAATAGCTCCTGGGTGGTAACAGCCCAGGTGAAAGCAATGACTGAGCTCTTTAAGAGAAAGTAAAGGGGAGGCGGGGGATGGAGAACGGCACATGGTCAGATGATGATGATGATGCTGGTGCGAGGTGCAGTTGGGTTGGTCCAGACGCAGAGTGATGCTATGTATAACAGAACAAAACTCGGCCGGTCCTGCACCATCCTTACAAGCACCACTATGTTTTTACAAGACACAAATCCATTATCTTTTCATTCTGTTTTGGCCACAAACCTTTTGAAGGCCCCTGCTCTGTCAACCCACCTCCTTAATGGTCTTTCATGATCGACCACGCAGGATGCTCGTCTCCAGGGACAGAGCCAAGCCACCTAGCGTAATCCCTATTTCCTGAATGCCTTTTCATCACCATCCTGGGAGCCTAAACATGCCTTTCCACCCAAGTTCATGACTATCTTCAGGGCCAAGCAGTGCGGCTGCTCCAGTGGGTCTGCTACGCTTCAGCCGGGTGAGGTGACATCACAGTCCCTGGGGGTATCCTTGGCAACCTCAGGGAAACAAAGTCTCACTTCCAGCCTGACCTTCTCTCCCACTCACAAGGGCAGCTGGTGCTCTGCCTCATTTAATGAATCCTAGTCAAAGGAAGGTGCATGCCTTAAGCTTGTTTTCTGGGGTGAGAGACATACTCACCTCAACCCACTTTCCCTCTGATTCACTGATAGTCTGGGGTATGGACATCTTCCCTCCATCGTTGGGCCAAGCACAGTCACCACTGTGGCTGAGATCTCAGCCCCAAGTGGACAACCCAATCCAAATGCAACCCAACCCAACCAAGCCAATTCAACTCAATCCATTGCCATTGATCTTAACTCATAACGACTCTGTAGGACCGAGCAAAATTGCCCCTGTGGGTTTCTTAGACTTTCGATCTTTATGGGAAGACCCCTCAAGCACATCCCCTGCTGAACCACCAGGGCGCCCAAGCCCCCACCCCCCAACCCCCCACACGCTGGAAAGTGTTGGCAGGTGGGGTACAACTGTGCATGATGAAGCACGGCGATTTTCTTGACCATGGAAAACCAGGAGGTCTATTTCACCAAAGTTCTCTCTGACCAGCTCCGTGGGGTTTTTGTGCTGTAAGCTCGGTGGGACAAGCTGAAAAGATGGTGACATTTTGACCTAAAGGAACTCCTCCTTGTCCTAAAGGATTAAATTCTCTTTTTTAAAAACTTCCACTGGATGCTGCAACTAGAAATGATCCACTGGACCAAGGGAAAATGTTAGACAGTCAGAGAGCCACACAAATGAAGGTCGTGGAAGCCGACAGTGCACCAGTGGGAAATACAACCCTCCGCTTCCAGAGTATTAAAAAAAACCCCAACTCACTGCCATCAAGGCGGTGCCGACTCCTGGCGGCCCTGCAGGACAGGGAGAACTGCCCCTGTGTGTTTACGAGACTGGAACGGTTTATGGGAGTAGGAAGCCTTGTCTTTCTCCCAGGAGCAGCTGGTGGTCTTGAACTGCTGGCCTTGAAGTTACCAGTCAAATTCTTAACCACAACACCACCAGGGCTCCTCCCAGAGCAATGACATGCCCACTAGAAGTTGCTGTCTGTTTAAATCTCAGGAGTTTACTTTAGTGGCTCCCTGAAATACCGACTCTCTCCCACTCTGGGCCCCTCGTGGACCAGCAGGATGGGCTTTCACCGTCACCCACAGCTGTAGACCCCTCTCCTTTAAGTCAACCTGTGAGATGCATGATTTAGATTTACAACAAGTCTAAATCTAAATTTCGAGTGTTCTTGAAAAGGATTATCTAACAAGTCATTTCTTTAAAAGCTGCCTACCCATTTTTACCGCTGACATTTTTGCTGAGTGTCTGTGTTCAGAAGTTGTCTAATTGCTCATGGGTTCATGATGGGGGGGGGGAGGGAGGGGAAAATGAGGAGCTGATACCAAGGCTCAAGTAGGAAGCAAAATGTTTTGAGAATGATGATGGCAACCAATGTATAAATGTGCTTGACACAATGGATGGATGGATGGATTGTGCTAAGAGTTGTACAAGCCCCCAGTAAAATGATTAAAAGAAAAAAAGAACTTGTCTAATTAATTGTACATCCTCCCCACTGGCCATTTCCTGTGCTAGTGATGCACCATGTGCCGACGCAGGCGACTCCCTTATCTCCCTTACCTTCGCCTGAAAAGAGAAAACAAAACATTCCTACCTGACACAAACACTTGCAGAATGCCCACCACGCGACGTCCCTGTCTAACACCTGGGATCCAGACAGGAGCCAGATACCAAAGAGTCTAAGTCGTTACTCCCTGGGGCCAAGGCCGTGGAAACCACCGCAGCACAGCCTCCTGAATGAAGATTCCGCGTACAAGTGAAACAGCAAAGGCATTTTTGTGTTCGCGGCTCCCAGTCAATGGAATGATGCCCGTGTTCCCGGGGAGGGCTTGTCACCGCCGAGGCTGCAGATGTGTGAAGCCAGCTTCTGTCCTGAACTGGACTGTGAAGAAGTTCAGTGTCAAAGCAAAGATGTAAACGACTGTCCTCTCGAGCTCTTATTACTTGGGCTAAGTGTTGACGGGGAGATTCAGAAGTGGGACCATGAGGGGGAAGTGGCTAGGACCCCACAGAAGGTCCTTGGGGCTGCAGCCCACATGCACGCTGACTTTCGGGCCCGTTACCCACTGGGAGATAGGCTGCCTGCATAGGTAGAAGGGATCACCCTTTAGACAAATGCCTTTCTAAACAGGTGGGTTGGGATGCACACCAAGCACCAGTCACCATCAAGGAGACTTCAACCCATGGCCCATGTGTGTCACTGTCCAGTGTGTCCCCAAGAGCTTCCAATGGGGGCGGGGTGGGGTTTGGGGATGCAGATTGGCAGGTCTTTCTTCAGAGGGGCCTCTGGGTGCATGTGAAGTGCCAATCTTTGAAGGGTTCATGATCAAGTGCAGTCACCGTTTCAGACCACTCAGGGCCTCCAGAAATGCTGCCATGAATGGATTCTTAGAGGTTCCCTGCTACCACAAAATCTATCCAACAGTGTGCCTCCCAGGAGGACATGTCTTCCGAGGGGCTGGACTTGACAGTAGGGGGCTGGGGGCGGGGGCGGGGAGGAGAGTGCTCTCTTCCGTGTGCTTATTTCACACATCACAGCGCTGGGAAGCCGCAAGATTCCTCTTTAGCTGGGGCAGCTACTCTCCATACAACGTCCAGGGGGCTGCTGGTAGTCTGATGACAACATAGCCCTACGGCTAGGGTAACCTGGCCCCCACCCAGGGAGGCTCTGGGCACCTCCGTGCACACAGCCGGGGGTGGGGTGGGGTGCAGACAGACACAGAGAAGCAGACTGGCCGAGAGGTTGGGATGGCAGGCAAGGCCTGGAGCCAGACGGCCTCGGTTCAAAACCCTCGTCCCACTATTTGCGGGCTGGGGGCCTGAGCAAGGTACTTATGGGTTTTAATTCCTCGGTTTCCTTATCTGTAAAGTGGGGCTCACTGGCATGCATGCGTATGTGCCTGCGTGCATGGTGCGTGCATGCCTGTATTTCTGCCCGTCTGCAAGCAATTCGGGGCAGAGGGAAAGGCTAGTCAGATTCCTCTCTGCATTAATCTCCCTGCAGCCCAGCAAGAGTATCAATGTTTGCTGAAGTGAATGCTCATCCACAGATAAAGACAAGTGCGGGGTCTCCTCACTTTGCACCCGGAGACCCACTTTGGTTTTTCCTCTCTTGGGCTCGATTATACAGCCCAAGGGGATCTCGCGGTCTCCTCCAGTGAACTCAGAGCCAGATCCTCCACTAGGCCTGGCTCCCAAAGGTCGTCACTAAGATGCCTCCCGTGGGGGGAGGAGAGAGACGGGGCCGTCCAGACACTCCAAAGCCTATGAGAGCTAAGAGAAAAACACCCTGCCCTTTATCTGAAATCCAAAAATTCCAAGCTAGCTGAAAGGACTGTTTTGTTTTGTTCTCCGTGCACAGTAGGGGAAAGAGGCCCTGCGCAAGAAAACAAGCTCACGTTACACCCTGAGTGGACGTTGCTTTCCTAAGTGCAAACCTGCAACTTTCACCGGGCCCAGTGGTGCATAATTACGCAGTCCATCCTCTGGAGCCTTCTACCACCTCCCGCCCTCAGCTGTGCTGTCCTTTCAGCCTCTCCACGAGCCTGCAGGGCAGAGTCCAGAGGCACCCTCAGGTCTCCAAGGCTGTCCATCTTTAGGGAAGCAGCCTGCCAGCGCTCTCTCCCCACGGAGTGACCGCTGTGTCACCAGGGCTCCATTCTATAACCTACTGACCCCCAAGCTCACTGCTGTCTGGTCTATTCAGACTTGGTGTCCCCATGGGCAGAGGGGGCCTGCTCCATAGGAGGTCTGAGGTGTAAATCTTTACAGAAGCCGCCGCATTTTTCTCCTGCAGAGGAGTTGAAGTCCCGGTTTTAACCACCGAACTTCCAGTTAACAGCCCAGGGCACCCTGTCACTCACACACAAAAAAAACCCCATGGCCCTGGAGTCGTTCCTGACTCTTCGTGACCCTCCCTAGGGTTTCCGAGACAAAATCCTCACGGGAGCAGACAGCCTCATCTTTCTCCTGCAGAGTGGCAGGTGGTTTTGAACTGACAACCATGTGGTTCGCAGTCCAGTGCTGAACTGGATTCCTTCTGAAACCTGCTTTGTTGTTGTTAGATGGCAAGGAGTCTGCTCCGACCCAGAGCGACCGCGGGCTCCACAGAAAGGATGGAGAGAGCCCCACTTCAACCTGCAGAGGCTTCCACATGCCAATGTACGTGAAACGTGGTTCTCAAGGCTGTGAGCTTTGGGAAGCAGATCACCAGGCCTGTCTTCCGAGGTGCCTCTGGGCGGGCTTGAACCACCAGCCTTTCAGCTCATAGTCAAGTACTTAATGGCTGCGCCAGCCAGGGGCTCGGAAGGCAGAGCACCTTCGTTCGGCTGTTTGAAATCAGGAAGAACTGGAGCAGGTCGTGGCGGAAACTTAACCCCCCCCCAGGTAACCCGGGAGGTGACGTTTCCTTGTGAGGCCCGCACCCGCCGCCACTTCCTGAAGTCGCCACTGCTCCTTAAAGAAAGAGGGTCAGAAATGACTCCTTTCAGTAATTGCTCGGCTCCATTAGGAGTTCCCGGAACCAGTCCTTCACCTGGGTCCCCTCTTCTCGGACTTTCCCCCGACTCCCTGAAATGCCATGGAGTTTCTTGAGGAAAAGACTCACTCACCATCCCGCCCAGAGTCGGGGTCACGGGCTGAACCCACCCAAAGGGGTTGCTTACCAAATTCTTATATTTTATCCTCCAAATGAATATGGGGGGTTCAGCCTTATATTCTCTTCAAAGGCACATCTCGGTGTCGGTTGGCTGTTGGGTTTTTTTTTTGCTTTTGCTAATCTGGCCGTGTTTAGTCATGGCCACTGGGGCTCCAGCTTAGACACACGCATCACAGCCACCCCCAGGTCCCAAAGGCAGTCTGACATTCTACGAGCGGCAAGCGGAACGGCTGCTGGCTTCTGCCAGCATCCACCGAAGTTGGTTTTAATAGAGACAACAATGTTCCGTGGCTTGCCAGTGACGTGCCCTTTTGATCTTTTGTGAGGCCATGTGCCAGGAACACGTGCCAGGGTTGGTGTGTGGTTCCACGTGAGCCCAGGCACACTCCAGAGCGCTCTGAGCAGAGATGTGAGAAAATAGCATGTCCGCAAATGCCACTCGGAGCACTGCATGCCTGCCTGGGACCTCGGTTCTGGCGGCACATGAGGTTCCAGAAACGACTGGAGAGCCCAGACAGGTTCAAGCTGCCCTTCGGTAGGGGGAGGCCCAAGGCCCATCAATCCCTGGCCAAGCCCAGGAGTTAGGGGAAAGGAAGAAAAACATCGTAAGCCATCCTTCCCTCCGCCACCCTGGCTCCACCACACCCTGGTGGGAGGGGAGGAACGGTCTCACCATGAGGGCAGTCGGGCAACACACCGCCCACTGCCTGGGTCCTTGATGCTTCCAGCCCCGGCTTCCTGGGGCAAAGGCATGTTCCCAAGCCTAAAACTGGTACACCGCTCAGCTGTGGTCCTCGGCCCAATGGAGCCAAACAGAAAGTTCACCCACAGACCCAACTTCCCCTGAAACGGTGACAGGAGGGGGACTTGCAATCGTTGAGTAGAGGAGACATCACCCTTCAGTATTAGACTAACTGGCGCGTTATTTGCCAAAGAGGCAAGTTCAATTCTTGCTTCACATCTTTTAACAAAATACCCTCACTCAGATTAAAAGCTTGAATTTGAGAAGAACACCAAAGTACAAGGAGAAATTAGAGGCCAGCAGGAGAAAAAAATTTCTATAGAAAATCCCTTAACCCCAAGGCTAAGGACTACACAGAAGTAGAAATCATACAGGGAAAATGAACAGATTTTAAGTCTTCAAACGTGAAAACATAAGCAGAGCCATACTCCTTGAAGTTTAAGCACATCACGTAAAATGCAGACGTCAAACAGATAAAACAGAGAAGTGTTTTCGATAGGTCACAGTCTCTTTAGGACATCTTACATGTCAATAAGACAACCAACAAATAAAAGGTCCTAAGTTACCCACAAGAAACTAATTTCATATGGCAAAACATGAGCAAACACTCAACCTTACTCTTGGCTGAAGCAACAGAGAGATGCCGTGTTGCTAACATCATTTGCAAAGTCTAAGACATCATCAGAGGCAAGCTTGTCTATAAATTGGCATTCACGCACAGACGATCAAAGCAGAAATGTGCACGACCTTTCTGGAAGGCAGGTTGTCCAACATAGGGGGAAAAAAGAAGGATGCGATGTGTCTTCTGACCTCATAACCAATTTCTGGGGGGAAAAGTAATTAAAAAGCTATTACTAATGATTTAGCTCACCAGCACTTTCACTAGGGTTTGAATAGTTTAAAAGTCTGAATCAAACCTACATCTCCCTCGATAAGGATGGGTAAATTAATGATGGTTATATGAATAAAGGATGGGTAAAGCATAGGTCAATAGATAATTATTTCTGCTGCAGAACTTGTTTCACTTTATGCTACTAGTGAAAAGCAGATTGCAAAAGAGAATGGACCACATGCCATGTTTCAAGGAGAGGGGAAAATGTGGCAAAACAAATATTTGTATCTGTGCACAGAAAGAGCTCTGGTACGACTAGTTAGACTTAGTGCCAGGCTGTCTCTGGGGAGCAGGCGGCGGGGCTGTGTTTCGGTTCCTTATAGGTTCTGATTTCTGTTTCATTTTGGAAGAAGAATAAGCAAGATTTAGCCAGCCCTGTTGGGGAAGGGAGGAGCCTTCGTGGCATAGTGGCAATGTGTTGGGTTGCTAACCGAAAGATCAGTAGTTCAATACCACCAGCCACTCCTCAGCAGAAAGAGGAGGCTCTCTACTCCTGCAAAGAGCTGTGGTCTCAGAAACCCACACGAGGCCATTCTACTCTGCACGAGGGGGCCCGCGGAGCAGGCATGTACTTGAGGGCCGTGCGTTTTCTGGTTATTTCGGTTTGGTGCGGAAGGAGCGAGTTTAGAATGATCCACACAGGTAGGTGGCGACAAGAGGGTGCATGTTTTGTGAGCGCACCAAGTGGCCTGGATGGTGGCCAGGACGAGGGTGTGTTTGTTTGGGGAGTCTTCTGTGGGGACCAGGGGAGGGGCTGATGAGGTTCAGGGAGAGTCCAGCTTCAGAAGGATTACCCATCTGTGTGTTATGAATTTACCTCACATCCCTGAAAAAATGCTCAGGCCCCAGGCTTGCATTCATTCCAGTTCAGGGACCTATGATTCATACCCCGAAACCCTAATTATTACACCCAAGGTCTGCTATGTGCAAAAAACATCTGTCATTGGTTAAACTTGCTGGCAGGGGATATGTATGGTACACAAACTGATGTGTTCCTCAGGTGCAAAAATGACAGCCCAGACACCTTCCACCTTCCCAGGGTGTGCTGCATGCAAGCACAGAAGTGCCTATTGAACTCAGTGACAAATAAGGTGGATGGGGGAAGGGGAGTGGATGCATTCATGCATGGATGATGGATCATGGATGGATGGATGGATGGATGGATGGATGGATGGATGGATGGGAGACCAATGATGGGTGGATGATGGATGATGGACGGATGTATGGATGCATGGATGGTGGATGGGTGGATGGATTGAAGACCAATGATGGGCGGATGATGGATGGATGGATGGATGGACGGATGGATGGATGGATGAAAGACCAATGATGGGCAGATGATGGATGAAGGATAGAAGGATGGAAGGATGGAAGGATGGATGGATGGATGAATGGATGGATGGATGAAAGACCAATGATGGGCAGATGATGGATGAAGGATAGAAGGATGGATGGATGGATGGACGGATGGATGGATGGATGGATGAAAGACCAATGATGGGCAGATGATGGATGAAGGATAGAAGGATGGATGGATGGATGGACGGATGGATGGATGAAAGACCAATGATGGGCAGATGATGGATGAAGGATAGAAGGATGGATGGATGGATGGATGGATGGACGGATGGATGGATGGATGGATGGATGACCAATGATGGGTGGATGACGGATGATGGACGGATGTATGGATGCATGGATGGGTGGATGGATTGAAGACCAATGATGGGCGGATGATGGATGAAGGATGGAAGGATGGATGGATGGATGGATGATAGCTAGTCTAGTCAAGTTGACTCCCACTCAAGGGACCCATATAATATGTATAAACATTGCCCCATCCTAAGGCAACCATGTCATCACCAGCATGTTCGAGTCTACCACTGCAGTCATTATGCCACCCATTTCACCGAGGGGTGCCCTTCACCCTTTCAGGCCCTCTCATTCACCACACGTGTGGCATTCTACTCTTAACAGCTGATCCCTCCTGATGACATGCCCAAAGCACTGAGCTGGGCAAGGTTCTCTCGGGATCCACAGGGATTTCACGGGCCAATTTTCGGAAGTGGATCCCCAGGACATCTCTTCTATGGGCCGTCGTCCGGAAGCTCTGCTGAAGCCTGTCCACCCTGGGTGACTCTTCTGGGATTTGAAACACTGATGGCATCAGAGCCAACCTCACACCAATAGACACGCCCCCACAGCATGAAAACCTGCCCCCACAGCATGAAAACCTGTCAGAACGGCCAGCGCCCGGAGTGAAACTTACAGGCCGTAAGCTGTTGGTTTTTGCTGTGTTTCTTAACCGAGAGAAGTACCCTAAGTCTGTGTTTACCTGGCTGGGTGCCAAGAACTGGCGGCGGGAGGGGCGCCTTGTGTGTAATTGCAAACCTCCCACTTATCAGCTCGGGCTGCCTTTGTGTCCTCACATTATGGGTACCTCTTAGCCGGTTCATCTCCTGGCCCTGTTGGAAGCTTGGCACTTAGAGACTGCTTCAGGTTTGCAAGGGATGACGAAAGAGGTCCAAGGGCAGCCCAGGTGCATCATCAGCCTTTCAGGGCCCTTGGAGTTGTTTATTGACCTCATTCAAACTCAGATTAAACCAAGCCAAGCCCACTGCTGTCCCGTCAGTTCTGACTCACAGCAAGGGTTCCTCACATGGGCTTCCCAGGCTGTCCATCTTCATGGGAACAGACTGCTTCTTCTTTCTCTTGCACGGTGCCCGGTGGGTTTGAACCACCAACCTTGTGATCACCAGGCGAAAGTTTAACCGCCGCTCCTCCGAGGCACCATAAACTCGGATGACTGGCCCTGGCCAACCTAACCTGAAGCCGTGGTCTCTTTGTGCAGATCCACTATTTTATGTACTGGTCTGAAAACAAAGAAAGTGTCAATCCAAACAACCAAAACCTCCCCACTGGCAGGACAGTCTTCATCCAACTCTCTGGGAGCACCCTACTTGCACAGGGGTGTACCTGGAGCCTCTGAGACTCAAGGAGCCCCCAGGAAGTTGACATTCACAGCCTTGGAGCCCTCGGTGGCCACTTCAATGCTGCCTACTGGTCCCTGTGTGCCAGCATCAGCTAACCGGTCCACCATGGCTTTCAGCAGGGCGATTCAGCATGAAACTTGCGGTTTGATTTTTGGATCAAAAAATTGTCGGTGATTTCCTCCCCACCATGTACATGAACAAGGAAAACCACCTTCAAAAGAGATGGTTGTTCGGAGCCAAGATGTTGATTGTGTGTCACCTTGGGTAGTGGCCACGGATGCCAAACCACCACAGAACAAAACACATGCCAACGACAAGGCGCTCATTTATACATCAGGCCACGGATTTTGAAACACGAATGACACAAGTCATGGTAGAACACTGTGGGTAATGATTTCTAGTTTCTGCTTCATACAAATAAGAGTCTTCGGTATGGGATGTCAAAAGACCCACAAACAGTAGAAGACAGGCAATAGATGGAGCTGGGGGAACCTTGCTGTGAATGCTGGATAAGGACTTCATTGTGAGGGTGGTGCCGCCTCAGGCAGCACTTCTTTCTGTTGTGCAGACGGTCGCTAGGGGTCAGGGCCGACTGAGAGCACATAACCACCAGAGGTACCACCCCTCTCAGAGCAAGTGTTATCAAGCTCCAAGAAGAACAGACGCTCTGAGAAGGTTAAGATGCAAATAATAAAAGATGGCTAAGAAAACAAAAAATTTACCCTGAAAAAAGTGTGAAAATTGGACTGAGGTCCCTCTCTTCCTCCCCCAAATGGATTTGGCAAATGTCAAAATTCACCTCTGGGGTCATGGAAGATGCAAGCAAATGGGCATCCGTATACAGCTGGTGAGAGAAAAGGCCAATTTCCAACAGTTTGTCCTAACTAAGGGATTACAAGGTATGCACAAGACTGTCTACAGCATTATTACACATTTAATATTTGTGAGCCATAAAAAATTAACCAGTCGAAACTACAGGTACTGTAGTAAACATTTTGCTCTGCAACTTGTCTTTTGAAATGTATCATGGAAGTCTTTCTTCTTTTAAATGGCTACCTCGTAAAACCCCGTCTGGACATGTAAACACGACTTCAGGGATGTCATTAAATAACTAACTATCTTAGCGTGGTGCTGGCAAATGGTTGCCATCACAAACCATTGATGCAGCAGCAAGCACACTTTACGTTTTTCTGTGCACATTTAGGTAACTATTTATTCAGGCTCTATAGTGAAATAGGGAATTACGGACTCAAAAGTTCTGCCAGTTAGAATTGACAGCTACAAGGACACCCCCACACCCCCCGCAAAAAAAAAGGTTGTAGCAATTTCTATTTCCAATAGCAATGTGCAGATTATTCATTCATAACAGTGAGAAATTAGAGCTATATGGCCAAAGTATTTCGATGGTGATGATATGACAGGGAACCTTGGTGGCACAGCTCTGAAGCTCTTGGTTCCTCACAGAAAGGTTAAGGGTTCTAATCCACCTGCAGGAGAAAGATCTGACAAGCTGCTCCCGTTAAGATTACAGCCAAGAACACTCTCCGAGGCAGTTCTTCTCTGTCACACAGAGTCACGGTGAATGATCACTCGGCGCTCAACAACCAGCCAACCGTACTCCAGGGGACACTTACCACCCAGCCACACTTCTACCCTGTCCTATAGAAGGTGCCCCTGAGTTGGCATCGACTTGGTGGTCGCTGAGAGACTGAGAGAAGAATGGTGTTGCCACCAATATCTAAGGTCTAATGACCTAAAAAATGTTTATTCTGGAAGGTTATAACAAAACCAAATAATTTAAAGTCTGAGCCCGCTGAAATTCACATGCTCTCTTAAATAAGATTTACTCCCACATTCATCTAAGGAGCCCTCCTGGCGCAGTAGGTTACACATGGGGCTGCTAGTTGCAAAGTTATCAGTTCAAACCCACCAGCTGTTCTGCAGGAGAAAAATAAGGCTGTGCTCTCATTGTAAGATATATAGTCTCAGAAGCCTATGGAGCAGTTGTCCTATAGGGTCGCTCTGAGTCAGAATTGACCAGACGGCAGTGGGTGGGGCTACACATTCATCTATCAGATTCTGCAACACAATGCTAACCCCGGCGTATTGTCAGGTGGGGGGACTCCAGGTCCGTAGAGCGTTTTTATCTTAGGCTTTCCGGTGTTCTCCAGATGTTCTGCAGTAAAAACACGTTTTTCACAACCGCAGGAAAACACGCAGTCCTAATCCGTTTCTGAATCAACAGCATTCTGAGGACTAGTGGCCTCCGTGATGGAAGGATCCACACGTGACCACCGTGAGTGTCATACCAGGCGTTTCTCAGCATTCACATGAACAAAGCAGCCGAGCGTTTGTCAACTGAGCCCCCATGAGCATCCTGCCCCGGGCGCCTGCTCCAGGAAGCCGTCGATGCTGACTGGTCCCCTCCGAGGACTGGCCTGTGTCAAGGGAGCCAAGAGCAGAGATGACGAGCAAGGGCCCGCCTGGAAGGAGCCATCCAACGAGTCGAGAACGCAGAGTCGGGTGCCGGCAGACGTTCGTCCAAATCAGGACAGGAGGAACCAGAACTTAGCGACTGGGGGTCCCATCCAGACAGGTTAACCCACTCAAAGAATGAAACCCCCAAAGACAAGGCAACAGCAGGCTGGCTAAAGGGAGTCACATGCACAAGTCACTGCTGAGGAAGCCCTCCCACCACTGGCCACAGCCAAGTCCATTCCAGCTCACGGCAAGCCTGTGTGTTAGAGTAGAACGCTGCTCCGGAAGGTTTCCAATGGCCGGGACCTTTCCGCAGCAGATCCCAGACTTCTGGGGAGGCTGGACCCACCAACCTTCCAGTTAACAGTCTAGTGCCGAACGGCACCATGCTGGGACCAGAACAGCCACGATCTAGAAATATGAGAGGGCTTCAAAAAAGTTTTGGGGGAAATGGAATGAAAAGATAAGGGGATTTTCCCACAGATTTTTAAAAAGCCATCCCATACTTGGAAGATTGTAAATACAATCATGAAGTTTTTTAAGGTAGTGAGGGAGTTAGTTGGAGGGGGGAGGTGAGGGGCAGGCAGGCAACACCACCACCACTTACAAATTAAAGGCAAAAATACTCAGTACTGAATTCACTTGCCTGGAGTCCCCATGACGAAAAATCATGCTCAGTGTCCCTCTGCCCTAAGACTAGACAAAACACCAGCAAACAGGTAAAATTCCACTTCAACAAGCTTCCAACTTTTCTAAGTCCAGGTTAACAGTTACTTATTTCTTAAGTCATATTCAACACAACAAATTTAGAAGGTGTCCATCAAAAGAACCTTTCCTCTAGTTCCTAAATGCTTCCTCCTCCCCCACTATCATGATCCCAATTCTACCTTACAAATCTGGCTAGATCAGAGGATGTACACTGGTACAGATAGGAACTGGAAACACAGGGAATCCAGGACAGATGAACCCTTCAGGACCAGTGGTGTGAGTAGTGATACTGGGAGGGTGGAGGGTGGGTGGGTTGGAGAGGGGGAACCGATTACAAGGATTTACGTGTAACCTCTTCCCTGGGGGACGGACAACAGAAAAGTGGGTGAAGGGAGACGTCGGACAGGGCAAGAAATGACAAAGTAACAATTTATAAATTATCAAGGGCTCGTGAGGGAGGGAGGGGGTAAAATGAGGAGCTGATGCCAGGGTCTTGGGTGGAGAGCAAATGTTTTGAGAATGATGAGGGCAACAAATGTACAAATGTGCTTTACACAATTGATGTATGTATGGATTGTGATGAGTTGTATGAGCCCCTAATAAAATGATTAAAACACACACACACACACACACACACGAACCTGCCCACATTTTCAGAGGTGCTGTAAGGGGAGTGTGCATTGTACATGGAATGAAGGGCACCCTGGAGATGGTTCTAGAGTCTAGATTTCTAGTGTTCCTGGTTCTTTGAAAATTTCTTCTGCTTGATCCTTCACAGGGGTGGGGGTGGGGGGGAACAGCCAAGAAAAGCCGAAATGCCACCATAAAGCACCCACCCCCACCCAATCTTCCATCTCAATGCCATCTAAACACGATTAGCCTTTAGGCATAGAATTAAGTTCACCCTTCAAAATGAAGTGTCAGAAATATTTGAAATGGCAGCAGAATAAGGGCCAATCTCTGGCGATCAAAAATATAGCAAGCCAGCTGGCCCAGATGGGATTAGTGTTGATAAACTTAATTTTAATAATGTGGGGTCATTGCATTTTCCATGGGCAATAAATACAAGAACACTTACAACAATGAAGACATCTCAGCCAGAGTTGTGAGTCTGCCCTGGTCAGCAAGCCAGGCCATAGAAGTACCTTGAACACCGGTTTATAAGTCCACAGCAGTATTTATAGACATCAGAACATACTTCACATGAGATGCGATCCGTGGAGCCAGACGTTTGCTTTATCAGTAACATAACAGCGGAGGCGCTCCTTGGAAGTGAGAGCCCACACCAGCCACACCTGGGAACTTGCCAGACACACAAGCTTTCAACACAGCTGAATCCGGACTCTGGAGATGGAGCCCAGGATTGAACAAGGGCCTCAGGCTATTCTCATTCATGAGCAAATTCAAGACGACGGCTGTAGAAGATACTAGAGACCCTTTGAGTAGAAAACCGAAGGCTTGCAAGACACGCAGGCTAGTAACTCTCCTTTTGGTTGACCCAACCTCCACTTGGCTTTGCCCATTCCTTTTAGTGGGCAGCCCAAAGAATAGCTCCTTGTTCGAAACACACTTTCAAAAGATCTTAGTAGGAAAGAAGAAAGGGTGGGGGCGCGTAAAAAGGCCCTTAGAGATAGGTCTAATGGAAAAGTCATCTATAGTGTGTGTGTGTTACCATAGTAACACAAAGCCATCATTTACTCCTGTAAACAAGGTCCCTTTTGCAGGGGACATCGCACAAGCAGTCCCTGGATTATGAATGAGTTCTGTTCCTAAGTCTGTCTTTTAAGGAGGCGTGGTTTGTTAAGGCTTGTGTCTGATTCCAGTTCAACATTTAAAGGTTTGCCTTAGCAGACAGTGTTCCTTCTGATGCACAAAAACATTTTCTAGAAGTTCAGATATGCTGAAGCATCGTTAAGAATACAGTAACCATGAAAATAATGTTTGGTGCACGGTGCAAAAATAGCGCCCCCCGTGTTGTGACGAGCCAAGGCACAGACCTTGAATTTCAAATACAACAGGCTTTATAGGGGCTGGGCCATCAGTAGGGGTTGTATGCACGTCAGGCACCATAACCTGGGAACAGCCTGTATTTCAAGAACGAGGACTGGCGCCTGCGGAAAACAAAATTTGGAAAGGCAAACATGGAAAAGGGAGCCTGTAAGTCTTCACAGCCCATGTTCCGAGGGAGCATTCCCAAATGAGACGGCCAGTGAGGAAGAGACGTGTCCTCGGCACACCTCCATTGTCGGCTCCGAAAGACCTCTCCCCGGAATGCAGAAAAGGTATATTTGGCTTCATGCCCCCTTATAGGTCGGTCCCTCAGTCTCAAATTCCACAGGAAAGCCAACCTGGTCCACGGAATGCCATGGTGTGTCCTAGGGGTCCTTCTCTCAGGATGTCCTTTAGCGGCCCTCAGAGCGCCCATAAAACTAACTCCGAATTGCCTGGCATTTTCTCTCCCTCCTCACCTCCACCCCATCATGGACAAAACCCCAAGAGGCCTTGTCCTACAAAAGTCCTTGCCCGTTTCTATAATACAAGATCAAATTTTTCTTGCGTGTAGCTCATATTTTGGGGGCTTATCCATAGCTTCCATAGTCAAACGTCTCACCTGCTTCTCATAACAACCTGTGACTTGGGCACAATTCTATTATTCCCTCCACCACCGCCGCCGCGCCCCGCCCCCACACACTCCACAGGTGAGAGCAAGCTGTCCCCGAGTGCCGGCCTTCATAAGTGACTGATCACTGAGCACGAAGGAGGAAATACAAATGTTTTGCCTCGAAGGTTAAAGAATTTGCGATCTCCAAAAGACCTCCCAAGCTTGCCTGAATTTGTCATCTGCCAGCTCATATTTACCGGAAACCACTGGTTTGGTTTTTGAGCTGGATGGTGTTTTTCTGATTCAGGAAGGGTGGGGGCAGAAAGATAAGGACAGGGACAAACTGGCAGCTACGGAGCCTACATAACCCACAATGATAGCTGGCCTTTTCTGAAGTTCAAAGAAACAACAACACTGATGGTGCTAAGATTAATTAATTAACCTCTTACTAAGTGCCAGGCACCCTTCTCCGTGCATTGCATACATCCAACAACCCTGTCATTACCCCTAGTTTACAGAGGAGGAAAACAAGGTCCATGGAGACTAAGCAACTGGCCCAACTTACATACCTTGCTTTCTGGACCCCTGTGAGGTCTGCCCTGCCAGAGATGGAAACGACAGGAGACGGGAATGGCCACAGGGACCTAGATTGTTTCCAATGATGCCATTCCACCCTCTTTCCCTAAAGCCTCTCTCCCTAAGCACTGATCAATGCCCAAGAGGCACATCCACGTAAGTTCCTGAAGTCCAGCTCTTTCCCAGACTATCCCTCTGAGGATGGGGAGGGAACTCCGGTTCTAGACCTTGGTTAGCCACGGAACACTGGCCGCTGGCTGATCCATTCAGACTGCCTTCAATTCATTTAAGAAACATCAGAGATTTGCACGATGAGGTATTTAGCAATGCAGCAGGAATTGGGGTGGGAGATGGAAGTTGTAGTTCATGCACAGAACTATAGGTTTTGAATTTTTAAAAATATATAAATAAAAAGGAGCCTCCAAATCTGTGAATGCCTTTTTACTTTTGCTTTTCTTAACTGCTTCACATCTTGGAGGAGTTGTGCGCCAGCTTTTACAAACCGATCAGTCTTTTTAGGGTTGTACGCCTTCCCCCGCTCCCCCTCCAAGAAGGAAACAAATCACATTGCAGAAAACGTTCTTAGCGAAGGGGAGAAATTACATGATACATCCAGTCTTCATTAGTGAATATGCTTGGGGGGTACGGGGGTGTAGTGGTGACTTTCAAATGTACTCACCCTTCATTTCCTCCCTTCAGTTTTCACTGAATAACCAAACAAAGATCCAAATAAAAATTTAGTTGGAAAATTTTATTTCCAAATAAAAATAACCTACTCCCTGCGGTGGAGCACTTTCCAACTGTGGTTACACACTGGGCTGAGATCCACAAGCGCACCAGTTCTGAACCACCCGCCTCTCCTCTGGAGAAAGAGGGCTTTCTACTCCTGGAGAGTTACAGTCTCAGAAACCCACAGGGCGATCGCTACCTAATCTTACAGGGTTGCTATGAGTCGGCATCAACTTGAGGCAGTGAGTTTGCCCCCTTGGTGAATTTCAGAGGCTTTAGGTATTTAAGGGACAAGGTGGTCTCGACCTGCTGACCCTGTGGTTAGCAGCTCACAACAACACCAGGGTTCCGATGAGTTCAACAGAAAACCCAATTTCATGCAAGTTCTGGGGGGTTTCCACAGCGCCCAGCGAAGGGAAAGAAAGTCCCAACGCAGAGAGACAGAACTTTGTCGATGGATGGCATGCCGGCTAGCTTTTCCCTGCCGGTCCTTCCACGCAGCGACTACCTGCTGCACACCTTGCTCAGCTGCAAAATGGGCATGGTAACAGCGCTTTCACCACGTGGGTGTGGAAACTTTACACCAGTACACGTGAAGCTAGTCGGAACCCACTCCGTGGCAGGGGCTTAGGATTTTTTTTTTGGAAAGTACTTACATCGCCTGAGAGTTGGGACTCAAATCGCATTAGTTACTGCTGTTAATGCTAATACTTTATTTCCAAATCCATTACCAGAGTCACACCGGAGGCTCCCATCATACTCATAATGTTTTACTGCTTTGAAACAAATCTGAACTCAACCCAACTGTTATTACAATCATAAAAAAAGGGTAGTGGGGGGGGGGGCAAGCATCGCTCCTAACCATGCCACCTGTTGGAAAGTTTCAAGTAAGGGTGCAGCTCTGATCCTCAGGCTCCAGGACCCTCCATATTTCCCTTAGAAGATGCTCCCCTTTGGCTGAACTTGTTACTGGCGGCGTGTCAAGGTCGGGGTTGCAGGTGGAGTCTGCGGAGCCCCGAGATTGCCCACGGAGCGGGGTGAGGCTGCCACGTCGGGCATTGCATGGGGAGGGGTGCCGCCGAAGCTTTCCTCCAGGCTAAGACGACCCCGCCGTGAGCAAGGAGCGGGACCGGGCTGGACTCCGAGGCTCTCAATGGAACCATTCATTTCACCGAGAAGAGGCTGGCCACCTGGTTCGTCGGCGATCTCACGGCCCGCCCCGCCCGGGCCCCGCCCGCTGGCCGATCCACCCCGGGGAACCCACCGCCGGGACCTGGGTCCTCGGGCCTTAATTTACCCTCCCTCCTCCTCAAACACCCCGCGTTCATTTCCCCGAAGAAACACGCAGGGAATTGACGCTCAGGTCTCTGCAGACTTCCTCACCCCCCAGCAAGTTCACCGAAGGAACCATTAATCCGCCACAACCAACACCCCCCCACCCCACCCCCAGCCTTCCCTTAAGGCTCCAAAGCGCTTGAAGTTCGACCCCCAAG
>NW_022106471.1:1122922-1131231 GCF_000313985.2 Echinops telfairi | reverse complement strand
CACCACACTCAGGCTGCCACCCGGGCTGCCCGCGGGTCCCTGCACGCCAGTGGGTGGGCGCCCGCCCGGGCGCCCGGACGTCCTGGGATGCAGTGGCCGCTTCTAGGCTCTAGGCGGCGGAATGGAGCCGCCCTGGCGACGGTCACCTGCGCGGAGGGCTGCTCTAGGGGCTCCTCCCGGCGGGCGGGCAGTTGGAGACGTGGTTCAGAACTGACCTTCGAGAAGTGGCCTGAGTTCCCCAGAATACGGCAACAGTGACTCTGAATGCAGTTTCCCACCTGCGCACCGTTCCGGTGAGGAATATTCCATTCTAGGGTTTCCCGCCACCCCAGCACAGTCACTCCACGTTCCCAGAAGAGCACATTGTTAAAATGAGCGTGTCTCCATGTGTCTAGCTTGGGGCTGTTGACGAAATCAGGCCACTGGTCGCGAGGAGCTTGGTTATTCATGCCCCTCACCCTGCTGCCTCCACCCCTTAGGCACAGACTAGGACCGATGGGGCATCTGAGAGAGGACTTGCAGCCCTAGGTGCTGGAAGATGGTGGGTCGTGCAGCAGACAAAGGGAACGCATTCTGGATGAAGTCTGGGTGGCCAGACATATTCTCCAAGAGCTCATGCACCGCTTAAACTGGCCTCTTGCCCCCTCTTGCCAAGCTGCCCAAAGGCAGATCCACCCTCCTGATGGAGGTGGGACAGGGGAGGAAATTCTCTGGTGGCGTCTTTGAACCTATCTCTCAGACCTTTTTTGCTAAGGTTATTCCACCCGCACATGCACCAGGCCATTGGCCCAAAGCACTATTGTCAAAAGGAATTTTGAAAGATGTACATTTACGTGGCCAGGGTATTCCTTTCAAAACACAGATCAGGATATCTTGTTGACCGTTCCGCGCTTAATGAACCGCGGTGAGGGTTTGTGGTCAAGTCTGGGTGCATCTTTTCCTCCGTTCTCCCCAGGCCTGACCAAGCCCCCTATGCACACTCTCCTTAGTAGGCTACCCTGGAACACCTTGAGTGCCTGTGCCCACCTCCTTCTGATGGTTTTCTGCCTGCCCTGGTCCAGGCTTTACACTGGACCAGCCTCTTGCACTACAGGAGTGAAGGTTCTGGCTCTCTGTTGTCTAGGCCCCAGACTAGCACTAGGAACAGAGCTGTCACCTTGTGTCTTCTAGGGACATGCACAGCAAAGCCCACAGTGGCTGTCCAGCTGTCGGGAGTCACATTCAGCGGCTTCCTCTTCTGTGTGCCCCCCCACCCCGTGCCAAATGCACCCAAAGTGTGAGGTGGAAGGAAGTGGCAACAGAATCAAGCCAATGAGCCTGTCCCCTTTAGGAGTGCAAAATGTCTCTAATCCAGAAAGAATGTGCCAATTTATAATCTAAAGAGCACGCAAATCGAAGGACCTTCTAATGCTTGGAAATCATGAATTCTCCTTCAACTTGTTCAAGAGTTGGCCCATAGCTATACATTTTTCACCTTCCAGTTCATTCAAGGGAGAATAATATAGATAGTTGGCAGGGAGGGTGTGGACTTGGCCTGTCAGTGCAAGGAGAATGAGAGAGAAAAGAATTTTACAGAATGTGATTGAAAGCAAATACATCATTTTTTCCTAAAGCGTGGTGTGCCATTTCTACAGCTAGCCACTGGAAGCTGTGTGAAGGTGCCGCTGTATTCCTTCCCCTACAAGCACGTTGCCTCTCTTTGTCCCTGGAGTCCGGGGTCTCTGTGCATGTGGGACCTGCCTAGGTGACCTCACGAGGATGATGCCTGGACAGCCACCGAACACACTTTGCTTCAGGTGGCCTTAAACGCACCTTCTGTTAAACCCACCTAGCAGGCCTCTCCTACCGGCTGTATAAACAAAGAGCACTGTGTTATGCCCCATTCAGAGGCCCTGGTCAAATCCTGCTGTCAGTTTTCTTCTTCCTTTCTGCTACATACTCATTACAGAGTGTGTGTTTAAATGGTCTCTTTCTTCACTGTAATCAGCCTCCCCCTCCTTCCTGCACCATTTGTGGAAGTGATTGCGGGGCCACGAGCACCCTGAATGATTCAGACCATCTTAGCTGCTGTTTAGATGGAGCAATTACCCATGATCCTAGTGAGTAAACAGCCATGGGCCACAGCACTGAACTTCTGGGGAGTCACAGTTCCTGCAGATGAGCTTCGGAGAGCAAGGGCCAGGCAAGGCTTTTCTTCGGTGGCCCAAGAGAGAACAGGACAGGGTGCCTGGCTCAGTAGAACATCCAAGTTCCGAACTCATCTGGGAGAGAATGGGCTTGGGAGGGAGAGCGGGAATTTCCATAAAGGACTCCGAGGATCTGAGGATGCGTTCAGGGATTTCAGGAAAAGAAATCTCCTTCAAAGGAAGCGATTGTCCAAGTATCGGCGCCCTGCAAGGCACTGACTATCAGTCTATCCCTTAGCTCTAGCCAGAGCAAAATGTAGGAAGGCCTTTCCTGAGCCCGACTTTGCACAGTTTCAGCACCAGAATGGCAGGAGGGGAAGAAGAGGTTAGAGGGGTATGCTTTGTCCCCCGACATCCAGGTAGTTTTCATTGGCCAGGGCTGTCCCAGGATGGGTTCCACCTTCTGTTCAACACCTCCCACCCCAGCTCTCAAATTGGCCTTAGGAATGCACCCTGCAGGTTTTTTATTAAGCTCAAATCCTGCCTCCCAAGGGATATCACAGATGGGTCTAAAGCCCCCCGTTGACGTCTGGAGGTTGGTGGGCCACAGCTGGGTCGAGCAGCTCTGTGGAGCCTCTGGGACTGAGGGTCACTAGATGAGGAGGGTAGTTGTTCTCATGTCTCATCGCTTGCGGATTGCTCAGAGGACTAGGCAGCCAGAGAGGAACCCCCAGCATTCAGCACCATGGAGTTCGACGTGGAGGCCTAAGAGCTCTGCGTTCAATCCTGTCTTTGCTGCTGTGCAGAAATCGGCTCCTTTATGGGGCCTTTGTCTTGGTTCTTTGGAAACACAGCTTGAGAGATTCCACCCCCACCCCCTAAATCCTGAGGATGCCCTACTTTTCTACCCATAGAAAGTTTGGTACTTTTGCCCAGGGGTATTGATATATCCTGGTAACCTGTAAACAACGTGGTTTGATAGTTCTTGTCTGGTCCTGGGATGCAGTCTGCCCAGTGACTGGTGTGCTCCTTACAGGGGTTGGTCAATAGAGAATGCAAATGAAATGTCTACTGCCTGCTATACAAATGAAGTGTGCGTGGGTTACCGGGAGGGTATTGATCAGAGTATAGCCCTGGGGGGTTGGGGAGATCTTTGCCTTGACATATATAAAGAGTGTACATATATATGCAGGCAACCCCACTGAGGCTATTCAGGAAGAAAGAAGCAACAGAGAGAGAGGAAACTCCTAATTGAGCTATAACACAGGTCAAAGGCTTAACACTCAAGATGGCAGGAAGTCCAAGTGGCCTTGTCTCTGACACATACCCATGTGGATGAACGAGGACTGGGCACTTCTGAAGTGAGCTCTGGATCGCAGAGAAGCTAAAGCAATGGGAAGAAATGATGACTTTAATTGCTGAACAGAAACTTTCAAAGGGCACTTTGAGGAGACAAAATACACGCTCTGATGAAATGTGTGAAGACCTGGCTTAGGGAGCCCAAAGGGGAGCACGCGCTCAAGATTTCTCAAGCTGAAAGAACTGGGAAAGAACAATCAAGCCTTGCATTTCAATATTGAAGCATTCTATGAGCAAAATACTGAATAACGCAGAATGTGTCAAAAGAATATAGAAGAATATGGACCCAAAAGTATTGGTTGACAATCAACTCTTATAAGAGGTAGCAGATGATTAAGATCCAATGGCATTTAAAGAAATATGCCCACGTTACACTGAAGGCGTTGGTGAAAAGACGCTGAGAATTTATAGACTACCAACCGAAATGTTTCAACAAAGTGATGCAGTGCTAGAAGTGCTCACCTATATGCAAAGAGATTTGTCAACCGACTGGAAGAGATTCCTATTTGTGTCCATTCCAAACATAGGTGACCCAACAGAATGCAGGAGTTACTGAAACAGTATCATTAATAATACATGCAAGTAAAATTTTGCTGAAGATATTTTTTTAAATGGTTGCAGCAATATAGCAACAAGGAGCTGCCAGAGATTCAAGCTGGATTCAGCAGAGGGTGTGGCACTAGGAGTAGATGGCTGAAGTCTGGTGGATCTTGGCTGGAAGAAGAGAGTAACAGAGAGATGTTTACTTGTGTTTTAGGGACTATGCAAAGGCTTACCACTGTGTGGATCATATCAAACTATGGATAACATTGTGAAGAATGAGAATTCCAGAGCACTTCACTGTGTTCAAGCCAAAAGTGTCCATGGACCAAGCTGCAGTTTGGGGACAGAACAAGGGGATGCTGCATGTTTAAAATCAGGAAAATGTGCAGCGCCGTTCACCATACTTAGTCAATTTGTATGCTGAGTAAGTAATCTGAGCAGTTGGGCTAGATGAAGAAGGCAGCCTTGGGATTGGAGGAAGGCTCACTAATGCCTGTGATATGCAGATGACATAATCTGATTTGCTGAAAGCAAAGAGGATTTGAACCACCTACCGATGGAGATCAAAGACTACATCGGGTCTTCAGTGTGGGTTACACCTCAATGTAAAGAACGCATCAATCCTCACAGCTGGACCAATAAATAACATCATGATCAATAGAGTAAAGATTCAAGGTGTAAAGGATTTCATTTTACTTAGGTCTACAATCAAAGCTCATGAAAGTAGCAGTCAAGAAATCAAATGACGTATTGCATTTGGGAAAGTCTGCACAAGACCCTATAAAAATGTCAAAGATGAACGATGCCACTTTGAGCACCAAGGTGCGCCTGACCCAAGCTTCCGTGTTTTCAATCACCTCGTATGCAGGGCAACCAGGACAATGACTATGGAAGACCAGAGACGAACGGATATCTTTGAATCTTGCTGTTGGCAAAGAATATTTAATATGCCATAGACTGCCAGGAGAATGAACAAATCTGTCTTGGAAGAAGTGTACCCAGAGTCTAGGGTCAGGGAGAACTAAGCAGACCCGTCTTCAGATGGATCGGCAGCACAGCTGCAACAATGGGCTCAAACTTGCCAATCACTGTTAGGATGGCACGGACCTGGCAGTGTTTCGGTTGGTTGTGTTGTACCATGAGTCAGGCGTAACACAATGACACCTAAGAACCATACCCATTTCATCCTCGCCTTTGATGAATCTCCCAGCAACCTCCACTGTACTACACACACATCTGAAGATGAGAAAGATGGAACCCAGATTTCTCAGGAGTCTGGGGGGTAGAATTCTAAGTCACACGGCCAGCATTCCTTGACCAACCTGACCGTGTGGATGGATGGTAAGGATGAGCAACAGACGCAAAAGAAAAGCAGAGAAAGTGAATCCAAAGGACCGAGGAAGGAGAAACCAAGGAGCTGGAAAGAGAGGGCTTAGCAATTTATTCTTTTAGCAATGGGTCCATTGACCTGGCAAATGCAAGAAATGCCCTCCCAACGCACAGGAGTTGGGGTGGGGGCGGGGGTGGAATGAGAGTGAAGATACGAAAGACTGAGCCTAGACCTTCACCCAAACCACTAATATTCCCAAGCATGACTGTGACGGAGATTGCAGGCAAAAATATCTAATTCAGATGGGGCAAATGTCCATCCTCTTGAAGCATCCGGGAAACGCCCAGGTCGTGGTGTGCACACAGATCCCAGATCCCACACTAGTGGGGAAGGTGTTACTCTGAGAGAATGGGGCAGTGCCGGCTCAGTGGTAGAATGCTCTCTTGCGTGTGGGAGAGCCCAGTGTGATTCCTGGTGAAGGCTCCTTATGAGCAGCTGCCACCCATTTATCATTGAAGGCTTGCCTGCTACTGTGCTGCTTCCAGACTAGGACAGACTAGGAGGAAAGGCCTGGCAACCTACACCCGAAAATCAGCTAACGAAAACCCTGTGTATCACAGCGGCTAAGCCACAGTGATCGTGGGGATACGGCAAAACAGGACAGGATTTCCTCCTATTGTGCGTGGCTTGCCCTGGGTGGGGTACTGACTCCACAGCAGCTGGGAACAGCACAGCAAGAACTGTACCAAGGGGACACCTGGCAAGGGCATGACACCAGCAAGGTGTCACACACAGAGAAGCTCCACTTTGGTGAAACAGCTCCCTCTCCAGTCTTTATCGATGCCTGGATCTTTTTTTGTTTTGCTTTATCAAATTTAATTTTTAAAAATTATCAAATTTAATTTTTAAAAATTGGGGGCTTGGACAACTCTTATCACAATCCATCCATCCATCCATTGTGTCAAGCACATTTGTACATTTGTTGCCATCATCATCCTCAAAACAATTGCTTTCTACTTGAGCTTTTGGTACCTGCTCCTCATTCCCCTCCCCACTCTCCCCCACCTTTCCTCCCTCATGAACCCTTGATAAATTATAAATTACTATTATTATTTCATGTCTTACACTGTCTGATGTCTCCCTTCACCCACTTTTCTGTTGTCCATCCCCCAGGGTGGGGATTATATGTAGATCATTGTAATCGGTTCCCTCTTTCTCTCCCACCTTCCCTCCACCCTCCTGGTATTACTAATCTCATTATTGGTCCTGAGGGGTTTATCTGTACTGGATTCCTGTGTTTCCAGTTCCTATCTGTACCAGTGTACATCCTCTGGTCTAGCTGGATTTGTAAGGTAGAATTGGGATCATGATAGTGGGGGAGAGGTAGCATTTAAGAACTAGAGGAAAGGTGTATGTTTCATCGGTGCTATACTGCACCACGAGTGGCTCATCTCCTCCCCGTGGCCTTTCTGTAAGGGGATGTCCAGTTGCCTACGGATGGGCTTGGGGTCCCCACTCCGTGCTCCCCCTCATTCACAATGATAAGATTTTTTTGAGATGCCTGGATCTTAATCATCTTCTTTCGTCCATTCATTCCATACAAATCTACAAAGGCCTGTTCTATTCCAGGCCCTGGGCAAGGCTCTAGGGATTCCCAATGATCAGTCAAATGTTCATTATCTTCTGGAGAATTCAGGCAGAAGAACCAAGTTACCTGGGAAGGAAATTAGTCACATTGATGGTTGTACTCATTCTGTGGTCCGGGAGGGAAGCCCACTGCCCGCCTCCTTGTGTCCGTGCTGCTCCTCTCTCACGGGATCAGCCCTTCAGCCTCCGGGGCTTCTGGTGCCTTGCTGCCTCCATCACTTCGGGCAGGGACCTCCCACATGCTCCCCTGGTGGCTCTTCTTTCTTGATGGCCAAGGAACTCCTCTGCTTCTACTTCTGAAAAAGCTCCCTTTTATACCCAGCAGAACGGCAAAGCTGACCAATTCCAGGGCTAGAGGCCTCTACACCTGATTCTCATGCTCTCGCCAAGTTCCTGGGTGGGGGCTACAAGGAGGACGGAGAGAAGAGCCCCTGCAGTACATTTCCCATCACTGCAGTTTCCCCGGGAATGACCGTTCTTCTTGTCTTCCTTCTATTGGGATCCAAATGTTAGATTGGCCAGGTGTCCAGCTCCAGAGAATCCATCAGGGAGTCTTCTGCCCGTTGCTGATGACTGGCTTATGTGGAGGCCTACCGCTCAATCCTGACAGTGAAATGTCAGGGAAGGCCTGCAGGTAGGCTTCCGGGGAGAAATTTGCTTCTTGTTCAAGAGAGGCGGTGAGGTCGTCTGGCTTGAAGATGGTTGTTCAAGGACACATCGTCTGGGGTGTGGCATCCGTCTTGCAAGTAGCTAGAGAAGATCAAAAGAATCCAAGAGGTGTCCACCCAGCACAGTGCTGTTCAAGAGCGGCTGCGCCAACCCTGGACCTGCCTCCCTTCACCCTTCTTTTTATGTAGTATAACCAGTGTCCTTAGCGTCTGAACCACTGCTGGTCCTCTGGTCTGGAATGTGAACTTGAATTTGTCGGTGGAAATTTTAAAAAGATTACTGAAAATAATGATCGAAAGAAAACATATACCCGTGGGTTAGGAGTTTTGATGAAATACTAGTGATATATATCGAAGGGCCTTGATTAATGAATAAATGCAAGGGGATCTGAAAAGAATTACAAGACCATGCTAAGATAGCTCATAAGAAGTAGGGAGAATGGGTGGGGTGGGTGGGTGGATGAAAAGCATTAGGAATGAGAAGTGGGCTAGAGCATAAGTGGGAGAGGTTTTAATTACTAGAAAATACGTGTAACTCCAGGATAATGAATTTGAACATCTCCTTACATTTTTCTAGGGGGATATAATTGCAAAATTGACTCATGGGGAAGTAGAAAATTGGAAAAGACCAGTAAC
>NW_022106471.1:1121039-1122578 GCF_000313985.2 Echinops telfairi | reverse complement strand
GAGAATGATGATGGCAACAAATGTACAAATATGCTTGACACAATGGATGTATGTATGGATTGTGATAAGAGTTGTATGAGCCCCCAATAAAATGATTTTTAAAAAATGCCTTCTCTATAACATTATACAGTAGAGTATCTCACACCTCAAGAATTTAATGGTTTTGCGATTCAAATTGTTCTAGAACACACAAGAGGATGAAACATGTTTCAGTTGGCACAGAATCCGGAACAGATGAACCCCTCAGGTCAATAATGAGAGCAGCGATACCAGGTGGGGAGGAGGAAGGCTGGGGGAGAAGGGGAGAAAGGGGGAACCAATTGCAATGGTCAACATACAACTCTCCCCCTCCAGGGGGACAAACAACGGAAACATGGGTGAAGGGAGACAGCAGATGAGGTAAAATATGAAAATAAAAATAATTTATAAACGTATCAATGGTTCATAAGGGTGGAAGGGTGGGGGAGGGAGGGTAAAAAGAGGTGTTTATACCAAGGGCTCAAGTAGAAAGAAAATGTTTTGGAAATGATGATAGCAACATGTGTACAAGTGTGCTTAAGACAATTGATGTGTGGGTTGTTATAAGAGCTATAAGAGCCCCCAATAAAGTGATTTATTAAAATTAAAAAAAGGAAAGTGTCCCAGTTCAGTTTTTGAAACTAAAATGACCTTGGTATCCCAAATTAACAAATGAGCAGAAACAAAGAGGGAAAACAACAACAACTAAAGACCAATCTGACTAATGAGTATAGATGAAAAAATGTAATTAAAATACTAGCCAATCAAATCCCAAATGTTATAAAAGAAATTATATATGTGGACATGAAGGGTTTATTACTGTACTACAGGCAATATTTTATTAATATAGGTAATTACATTTAAAAACCAAAAATAAACTTGTAATTATTCTATAATTCATAGAAAAGTTCTTAGTTAACCACAGAATACTTCACTAACACAAAGAATTTTTATATGAAATAGACATCAATAAAATGATTCACATTAAAGTATTACAAGCAGTCTGATTAAAGGTAGGACCAACCGAAGATGCTGAGCTAACCACTATTATACATTTCCCATCTAATTTGGTTTAGTGAAGAAGAATCTTAAGGTTTTTGATATTCGTTACTCTTCGCCACTTTTCCCCTACTGATTTGAAATAATACCTTTATCATATAGTAAATTCTATTGCATCATTGGCCTTCTCCCCGCAAATCTTTGTATTGTATTAATGAGTTCTCTATCACTCCTTTTTTATTTCACATTGTTTTGAATTATTTTAACTTTATAATGTATTCTTATTTTAAATTGCACACTGTCAGACATGCACAAGAGTACTCAAATTGTCCTACAGAAAAGTTTTCTCAATTAACATTCCTACTAGCTATGTGAAGGCTCCCTGTTTCCAACATTGGATATTTTTCTGCAAGCCACGTTAATACAAATCATTGATTTTTGGGGTTACCTCTCCCTGGAAGAAATGCATGAAAGCTATGAATTGCTCCTCCTCCATGTACCGCTCTATATATCCATCAATCC
>NW_022106471.1:1119293-1120774 GCF_000313985.2 Echinops telfairi | reverse complement strand
GGCTGCTTTGCAAGGGTGCTCTTTGTAACTTGCCTGAGTAGATTAGAGGCCCAGGGACCATGTGGCCAGAGGCCTGTCGGCATGACTGAGAAGAGGCACTGCAGGCTAAAGAACATATCCTCGCGATTTTATAAACCGTGTGCGTCCCTGACAGACTTCCATACTTGCCTGTGAGTTCTGGGGGGCCACTGCTACGGGTTATCGAGCCCAGCAGAGATGGAGAATGCCATGGGAGGGATGCTTGGTGTCAGACTAGGATAAGGAAGGGTGGAGGGCGAAGGTCAATCTGACCTTGGCCTCCTAGGATCATCCTTGGCCAGAAAGGAGTTGGAATCTCCTTCCCCCTAGTGCATCTGGAGGAGGTCAGATGAGGCCCCACACCAATTCTTCCCTGTCTGTCTGTGCACATGCACCACACGACGATGACACACAACAGCAACTATAATTGTAGGGCCTTATATGTGGACTCCAGGTTAACAACACCTGAAATGCATATTCATGTATATGTATATATACATATTCCCATAGTTTTACATTTAACGCCTCACTCACAATTTATTTTTATTGTATCCCTAAAATATGTACTGGATGGTGCAATGGTTGTTTCTCCCCATAAAATAACTAGAGAACTCACCAAAAACCAACTGCAAGGGTCTGAGTCGTGTCATGGGTTAAGGAAGTCGACTTGATGGCAGTGAGTTTTGCTGCATTGTCTACATTTACCAACATGTTTTAAGAACTCCTGATGTGTCATGCACTACTCATTGGGACACTAAGTGCTGACGGTTTGAAGCCACCAGGAGCTCTAGAGGTGGGGGCAGGGGGACGAGGCTATCGACGCCCATAAAGAGTGGCCGTCTCAGAAACCCACAGAGGCAGTTCTACTCTGTGCTAAGGGGTTGTTCTGAGTTGGGAACACCTCTGCGGTCGTGGCGTTAGTTTTTGAACATGTTTTGACATCTGAGTTGGGGCAGGGAAATGGAGCGACTTTATCGCTACCCTTTGCTTTTCTGGAAACGTTCCCAATGAATCTGTTTCATTTTTGTAATAAGAAACTACCTTCTTCCAGGGGCAAAAAAAGGCGATGAAGGCCGTGGCGTGGGTTACAGAGTTGTCAAGAGGGAGAATCCAGAGGGGTTCTCTTCATTCACCAAGGCCTCGACCATTATTGGGTATCAGAGAGCTGGTGTCTGAGCATCAACTGCCCTGCTGGGCAGAAGTCAGAGGCCACTGTGCCCATCTCAGCCGCCCCAGACAGGGGCCCCAGTGTGAATGGGGCGTGCGATGAGCTGGTACGGAGCGCTCCCAGACAAGGAGCCTGTGTATGCCACTGTTCAACACAAAGGCCAGAAAACAGGGCCCCCTGTTTTCTTTGAATGAGACATGTTCAAATGAGGGACAGCAAAAACATTTGAGTTTTCCTCTTTTCAGTTGCGTACCAAAAAAACCCCCCAAACCAGCTGTAGTGAGACAGATTTTTT
>NW_022106471.1:1109940-1118026 GCF_000313985.2 Echinops telfairi | reverse complement strand
CCCAAACCCAAATTCCCTGCCAGGGAGTCGGTGCCGGCTTGTAACAACCCTCTAGGACAGGGTAGCATGGCCCCCATGGGTTTCTCAGACTGGAGTCTTCTCGGGAGTAGAAAGCCTCATCTCTCTCCCCTGGAACGGCGGGTGATTTCCAACTGCCGCCCTGGTGCCTGAAGGCCGGGCACATGACACTACCAGGGCTCCTTAGCAGAGGCTGAAGAGTCCCACACTATTTAATCATTTCCTAGGAAATGGGGCCTTCCCAGTACCTGTGGTCTGCTGGACCAAGTGACCTTGAGCCATGAACTTGAGCCATGAACTCCTGGAAGGCTGGAAGCACTCCTGCTCGTGGTCACACCACTTCCTCTTTTGCTCGCCCTTTCCCTCCCTCCCACGCACGGTGCATGCCTGCCTTCTCTGTGTGCATTCTGCCACTCGCTTCTCAGACAATCTGACCTGCAAGGAGATAGACGTTGTAGCAGCCGTCGCGTTTGCCAAGGTGGTTCTCAACGGAAAGACTGCCTGCGATTGTAGGGACTGGGCCCCGGTGGCGTGGTGGCTACGTGGTGGCCTGTGGTCCACGTGGCAGATAATTGGAAACCACCAGCAGCTCCCTGGGAGAAAGACTGGGCCTTCGAGTCCGGTCAGCAGTGTCGGTCTCAGAGAGCCATGGGGAAGACCCTAGGACGGTGTTGACTCGACGGCTGTTAGCTTGGTTTGGGGCCTTTGGGGACATGGTGGAAACTGCATGGACTTCGATGGTTTCTGGATTGAAATCCTGACTCCGCGCAGTAGAGACCCACGGGCAACTTACTTCACCTCTCTGACGGTCAGTTTCCTCACCTTTGCAATGGAGGTATCCTACCGTCTAGCAGGCAGAGCCATTACGAAAATGAAACGGGAGGAGGCATGCCAAAGGGTGTAGGTCAGAGTCTGATGCTCAGAAACTGCGCCATGCGTAGCTCTCGTCACAGCTGTGACTTGCAACTGTTACCTGTTGCCCAGTTTGCCCAATCCAGGAAGCTGGGCTGCACTGGGGCTAAACTGGGGCCTGTAGAAAACCAGACCAGTTGCTCCTGAGTTCATTCTGACTCATTGAGGCCCGGGGCCTATAGAGTATACCCTAGTGTCTTCATGGCCGGGGCCTTCAGAAGCAGAGCTCCAGGCTTGTCTGCCGAGTGGACTCAAATGGTCAGCATTTTTATTAGCCTTCATGGGCTTCACCATTTACATCATGCCTGGGGTCCCCACACCCAAATCTAAACCCACTGTCACCCAATGGATTCCAACACATAATGATCCTATAGGACAGGGTAGAACTGACCCTGTCGGGGTTTCGGAGACTGCAACTCTTCACAGGAGCAGAAAACCTCATCTTTCTCCTGAGGAGCAGCTAGTAGGTTTGAACTGCTGACCTTGGGGTTAACTGCCCAAGCCATCACCCACCATGCCCAAACTCACAGCTTGACGAGACAGAGATTTTCCACTGGAGGCCGGAGAGTTCGGAGTGATTGCTGCGCTGTCAGTGGCTGTCAAAGGAGTGGCTGTGGAAGTCTTGGCACTCCACGCCTGCCCCTGCTCCTGCCCCAGAGCTGGCTGCCTTCCTGGCTATGTGAGGGGAACCTCCCTGGTGCAGTGTGGAGGGCATGTGAACAGTGGGTGGGGGGTGGGTGGGGGGAGGCTGCTCTTCCATATCCCTTTTCTCACCCTTTGCCTGTCAACGCTCCCTGGCACCCATCTCAGAGGCAAAGATCGGAAGTGACAGCTGATTGTCATCTCCCAGAAATAGGGCTTCACCAGTCCCAAGAGTCAGGGTTACATCTTCAAAGTGCTCATCCAAAGCGAGGGGGTGAGGGTGGGGGGTGGGAATGGGAATAGCTGTGCTCACATGACCTCTCCCCTCCCCAACCCCCGCGCCCCCTGCACCCCCAACTGCCAGCATTCAAATGGAGGCAAACAGCTTCCCCTCACTCCCCCTAAACAGGTAGATGAGCTATTTATAGAGCAGGAACGACTGCTCTGAGAGACTCAGAAACCAAGTTCATCATCCTTCTTTGCTTCGAGTGATAAGAGCAGTTTCTTGGCTCCATGATCACTTCACACGCTCTCCTCACTGCCCCTTCCCCCTCTCTTTGCCGCCTTCTCTTTCTCTCTCCCTCCCCGCCTCCCTCTCCCCTCCCCCGCCCTCCCTTTTCACCAGCAATATTAGAAACGAAGCATTCAAGCAAGTCCTCTTTAGCGGGTGATGTTTCACATACTTCGCCTGGGTCTCGGGGTCTGTGATAACATCTTCATGAATTCTCATGTACAAAAACCTCAGTCTATTTGGTTTATTCATATGTCGTTCGCTGAACACTCCGCTCCTCTCCTCGGTCGCCCTCAGTGAGCAGAAATAGCACCAGCAGCCCCTAGACTTCTGACCCGGTGGGAAAGAGAGCTTCATGCTGTCATTCTGATGATTCTTTTTTCTTACTCTCAGATACCCAGGTTTCCATTTTATTCTTTTCTTTTTTCTGTGAGCAGGAACTTGATGAAGTGTGCTTGCGAGTCCAGATGTGAACAGTTTCCACGCAATCCGGATCCTGCCCATGACCCAGCCTTCAACTCTGGCCTGAAGCGTCACTCCAGATCTGAACGCCAATGCCCCCGCCTGGTCCTCCCTTTCAATATCACCGGAGAGCTCTTTGGCTGCTCTCCAAGGCCTCTTCCTGATACCAGATCCCGGTGAGAGGCAGGAGTCAGCCAAAGGACCTGCTTCCCCAGTTGGGTGACATCTTGGAGTTCCCCTAAAAGGGACATCCTACGTGGGATGGGTGCTAGGGCATTGCTGTTGGATCACACTGGACAAGATGAGCAAGGTTTCCCTATCACGGAACCACTTACAAAGAACTTCTGGGCCATTAGAGCCACCCTGTGAGAGGAAGCTGCTGGTGTGAACCCCACTTTGCAGATGTGAAAACGGAGGCTCAGAGAGACTAAGTATTTGCTTAGGGCCACAGAGCGAGGATTGGAATGCAGGCCTTTGAACCAATAGATGCAGGGCCTGGCACACAGTGGGCTCAATCGCATGTGGCCCTCCCTTTACCCCTGCCACAAGGGAAACCAAAGCTATTGCTCTTCTCTGCAGGGCCATCTCCCCAGGAGGGACATCGCCACCATCAAGACCCTGGATCAAAAGGAATTACTATCAGGTTTTTGTGTTATTCATGATGCAAAGCTCCGAGCACTCCTGGCTTTGGATTCCCTTTGCCGGCCCAGGTGAGACGGCTGTCACAGGTACTGCCTGCAGGACAAGGAAGGAGCAACTTTAAGAGACTGCTTGAAAATATGACAGCCGCAGGAGGTTCCCGTGGGGCTAGCTGGAGAGCTCCGTGACTAAGAGAATGAGGAATGATGAGTATGTATGGTCTCCCTTTGGGAGGGGCTCTCCCAGTGCCGAGCTTCACACACAGGCAGACTCCTAACCCCAAGCATGTTCTTGCATGTATGGGGTTGGTGGATGGTTTGGGGGAAAAAAAAAAAAAGCCAGGCCAGAACCTGGGTGAGTCTGGAGTGCGTCTAATGACTTACCCCTGGAGATCATTGTAATCACCCCGGTGTTTGGGAGTCCTCTCCAAATCCCCTTGGGCTTGGTGAACTTGGCTGGGAAGTGGGAATCAGCACACGCCTTTCTGGAGTCCCAACGAGAGCAGAAATAGCGAAACTTGAGCTGAGTTGTGGTAGGCCTACTGACCTCGCCATCCTCACAGTCAAAATACCACCTTCCAATTCCATTCATGTGCTCGGCCGTGAATGGAAAGGCTGGCAGTTCAAGCTCACCCAGGGGTTCAAGTCCATCCAGGGGTGCCTTAGGGAAAACAGGCCTGGCAATCTGCTTTTGAAAACCAGCCCTGGGAAACCCCATGGGGCTTAGTTCTACTCGGACATAGATGGGCTTGGGCTTGCTGTGAGTCGGATCCTACTAGCCAACAGCTGGTTTGGGTTAATTTCACTAACAATGTTCCACCTCCTATTATCGTTTCAGGGAGCCCTGGTAACATAGTGGGCTACAGGTTGGGCTCCTGACTGCAAGGTTAGAGTTTGAAACCAACTGCTGCTCTTTGGAAGAAAGACGAGGCTTCCTACTCCCGTGAAAAGTTAGAGCCTTGGAAACCCACAGGGCAGGTCTACCCTGTCCTATAGGGTCACTGTGAGTTGGAATCAACCCAATGGCAGTGAGAGTTGATTAAATTTTCAGAAAACAACAGCTCCCATACACACTTTCTAAACACTTTCGACTCAGCCTGCAGGCTTCCACAGACACACCATTTCCTCCGGGCAGCCTCCCTGGATTCCTCACTCTGATGGAACTCCCTAGTCTTTCCCGTGCACTCAGACTGCTTTCTTTGTCCCATCTCAGGGTGCTTTGCCTGACCCAAAGAGCACCGATGGATGCCCTGCTAACCCACCCTACCTCTCAGGTCCCTGTAGGTTTACAAATATCCTAGAGTGCTAGGAAGAAGCATGTTCAGAAGGCTGGGGGATTCGAGGTGGTTGGAACCCTTGGGGAGCATTGGAGCCGTTAGAGAAAGCTGATGGCTCTGGTGACCCAAGCTTGTGGGACTGCCCTGTACTCAGGGCAAGGCCTCAGAGGAACAACGAACGAGGTGTCTCTGGAGCCCAAGTACAAAACTTGCAAACTTGAACTCCTCCCCTGCGGTTCTCCAGGGCCAAGCTGGAAAAACGGACGAAACGGGGCCTGCAGGAAAGCAGCTGCCACCGCAGGGAAGTATGTGCCCTGATAAACAGACAGCAGTTGCCATTAAAGCAACTCCGACTCTCAATGACCTTGTATGTGTCCGAGTAGAATTGTGCTCTGTGGGTTTTCAGTGAATGAACTTTTGGAATTAAATTGCCAGGCCTTTGAGGTGCCTCTAGCGAGACTCCAACTGCCCACCTCTCCGTTAGCAGCCAAGCCCGTTAACCATTGTACCTCTTGGGATAGGCCAAGATAAAGATTGGTCAAGATGGAAGCCATCCAGGCTGAGGAACAGGGTCTACCTCGTTTTCCTGAAGAAGATCAGCCCAAGGGCAGCAAGGAGCTTCAAAAGCAACCAAATAAAATGATTAAAAAAAACAACAAAAAACAAGAGACAAGGAGAGGCACTATAAAGGCTCAAAGGAATAATAGACCAAGAACCAGTGAGCATAATAAACATATATGCACCTAAAAAGAAAAAGAAGAAGGAGCTTCATCAACCCGGGCAAGTGGCTTCTCAAACCAGACTTCGTTTGATCTAAGAAAGCCGAGGCAGCATTTCCTTCATCTAAATTCACAACCATTCTACCGATACTTGGATGTACCATAGACGGCAAGAAGAAGGCAGGAAACAACCTTCGTCTCCAGTACGTTCGGCATGTTATCCTGAGGAACAGGTGCCGGGACCAGGGCATCACACTTGCTAGACGGTCAGGGCAAAGAGACAGACTCTCCCTGAGCTGGACGGACAGTGGCTGCACTGATGAGCTTGAACGTGACAACCGTGAGGACCCTACAGCACGGGGCGTTCCTTCTACCGAACAGAGGCTCACTGTGAATCAGGACCAACTCGAAGGCGCCTGCAATCACGACAATTACCCACGGCTTTCCAGACTGCTAGCTTCGTGCCTGATGACTGCTGTTAGACGTTCATACACGTAACGCAGGTCGAAAATGTAATTGAGTCTCTTGGGGGGGAGGGGTTGATAAGGAGTGGTTATGCATTGAATTACTAACCTTAAGTTTGGCAGTTCAAAGCCACCAGCCACTCCGAGGGAGAAAGACAAGGCTTTCTTCTCCTGGAAACGCTTGTAGGTCACCTCTACTCTGTCCTATAGGGTCACCATAAGTGACTCAATGGCTGAACGTTTTTATTTTTTAAAGTTGTTGAATACAAAAATTGATTATCTGAAATGTGAACCCTCACCAAATTCACATAAAAAAGTGTATATCTATAGTGGTTGGGTAACACCAGAAATAATAAGGCCTTTAGAAAAAAATAAAAATAAAATGTAACTGAGTCTCATTAAATAGTCATTCAATGGATGAATGAATATTGGGAAACTATTGAAAAACTTCTTAAATCATCCAACAATCACAAGCCCTTTTATAAGAAGCTTTTATCAAAGTGCGACCATAAGTCCACCACTCCTATACCATATATTCTTTGAGAAATCTATGTGTCAGCCCTGCAAGTCTGAAGTCACAAGTTTCAAAGACCACTTTGTTTTGTTTTGCATTTAGGAAAGTAAGAACAATGGCACTTAAAGAAAAAAAAGAGAGTTCTATATAAAAGGTAAGTGTACATTAAGAAAGCATCCCAACCCAGTCCAGTTCAAGCCCATAAGTCTAACATTGATCTATAAAGTCCTCCTCAAACTCACAAAATACATGCAATAACACCGAATGCAGGAGGAAAGCCGAATCAGTGAGCATGTAAGCATCTCAGCGCTGGCAGGAGTCTCCACACAGCTGTTCCAGTACCCAGGGCTGCATCAGGGTAGGTCCATGTGGCTTCTCAGGGATGTCTCACAGGGAGTGAGCCTTGCCAGCTGAGGCAAAGAATTAACTAAGGCAGCCACACACTGGTCTAACCATCAGAGAACAAAAAAGTCTGGTGTGTTGGCTTTGCTGAGAATTACTGAGCAGAGAGCGGCAAGTTAGGAAGTCCCAGGTGATGGGGAGGACCAGCAGAGTGTTGAACAGCTGGGAAAGCAAGACTTCCTGGGGGGAGGAGGGGCAGGGAGCAGGGACAGCAGGAAAGGGGGTGTGGTAGCTTCTTGGAGAAATCAATGCAGTGACATCAGATGCGTATCAAGAAAAACAGGTCCTGTGTAAATATCTCATTCCAGGTGACAAGATAACACCATTTTTTGATGTCTGAATTCTTTTTTTTTTTATGCTATTCATCTCCAGCCCAAACCAAACAATCCTATTTTATGGATTTCTGGCATCTTGCCTCTCTCCCCAATGACAGATCCAAACACGTATGTAAAATTAGCTTGCCACAGAGAAATGGCACCTGTCTCTAAATGTCATTTGGTTGGAAGAGTCTTAAGGCAGCCTCTCCACCTTCGTTCTCCCTGGGATGGTGAAGAAAAAAAAGTCAAAGGTGCGAACCCCTGCAACACAAAGACATGCCATCCTGATCAACGGCTTCATCAGCTTCTGTACATCCAACAGTGGGACACGTCAGATGGGTACAGACCTATGTGCCATGGGAAGAATTGCAGGAAGTTAGTTGCCCCGCTCTTTGTTACAGACACACAGATCCAGGGTCTCTACAACTAGAAGGCTTGGCAGGCAAGCGACTGCCACGGAAATGCTGCCTTTTGAGGATGTGAATGCTACATCCATTTGGAGGTGGCACCTCCCAGGAAATCACTGGTCAGAACTGGATGTACATGTGGAGGAGGGATGGGAGGAAGGAGAACCAGCAAGTTTGTATTGCATCCTGGGCTATTCAGTCTATAAGTTAAACCCTTAAGGCAGGGGTGGTACAGGAAGAACCCTAATAGCAGCACGCACGATCCATGTTTTGTAGTTTTGCAGGTGACCCCGCGGGTGAGATGCACAGAGAAACAGGCGTGGGAATGTGCTACATCAGTAGAATGAAACTGTTCAGTAGGAGCCTGCGAAAATGAAGACACTGCGCATGCCGATTTGCTCTGCAGTCATAGTTCTTAAAAGAGGGATGCTCACCACACGTTTGTGGCCAAGGGCAATCCATTCACCCTGACTGTTAAGCCAACAGCTAGTCTGGAAAGTCTTCATCTTCATTGCAGAAGAGAAAACACAAACCATATTGCCCATGCCCTCAAATGGGCTTACTAAAAAACTCCTCCAGAGCAGAAAAAGGAAAACATAATTCTGAAGACTTGGAAACAATCTACTTTGGCATCAGGAAAACAACAATGACAACCACACCCCAGGAAGGTTACAACTCACTGAAACACAGGAAGACGGAGGATTTGTGGATGCTGTTGTGTTCAGCGGCTGCTAGGTCAATTCCTGGCCCGGTGATGCCCCCTGGGCAGGCAGAGCAATACTCCAGAGGGTTTGCAAGCAGAT
>NW_022106471.1:1094731-1108203 GCF_000313985.2 Echinops telfairi | reverse complement strand
GTATTACGTGTACTAGAGAGCATTTTGAAGGTGATTAGGTTGTTTTGTAAAAAAAATATTAAATACATAGCTCTGAAAAAAATTCCTTTTTTGGGGGGGTACCCACTCATATATTTCCCTGTATTGGCATCCTTATTAACAGTGACCCCCCCAATCTAATTAGGATGAGGAAATACTGTGGAAGTGCTTCTTAGAATCTGGTTAAGCTATCAAATTCACGAAGCTTGTCTGAGGCCCCTCTGGGAAAATTTGAGTCACTAACCTTCCAACCAGTTGTGAAGTATTTAACCATTTTCGTCACCCAGAAAGCCCATAGGCTTTATTAGTATCAGCATATAATTTACTATCTTACTTAGCCTGAAGGGGGGCATTATTAGTAATTATGCCCATTACAGGTCAATACATTGTATAAAAGTAGATAACTTTTCTGTCCACACAAAATTTTAACAAATAGAAACCCAGAAACTATATCTTAAAATTTGAGGCATCATGATTAAATGGAGGTTATCCCAATAATCCATATAATTCATGTGTTAATGAACTAAAGGAAAAAGTAGTTTTCTCAATAGATGAAGAATAAGAATTTGATGAAATTAAATACCAATTCATGATGAAAACTCTTAGTTTTCAGGAACAGAAGGGAACTTCCTGAATCTGATGAAAATGCTCTAACCAAACCAACCAACCCTATAGCTTATGTTATAATTGATGATGGAATAAGGAATGATTTCCCTCTGAGACTAAAGATAAAGCAAGACTGTTAACTGTCACCATTTCTGTTCAAGATAGTTGTGAATATTCTAGCCAGCCCAATGAAGCAAAAAGAATGGATAGGAAGCTTGGAAAGGATGGCGTGATCATAGAAGTAGAAAATCCAACGGAATGTAAATGCAAGTAGAATTAGAATTCATAAGAGGTATTATCAAGATGCAGAATACAAAGTTAGTCTGAAACATCAGTTGTATTGAAAAAGGTCAGTAGTTGGAAACCACCAGCAGCCCTGAGGGGAAAGATGAGATTAATAGCCTTTGAAATGAACAAGGACAGGTGTATCCTAGCCTAGAGGGTCACTATGAGCCAGCGTCAGCTTGCTGGCAGTGAGTGTTTTTTATTTTAAACATTTTTCTGCTCTGTCCTGGGCTCACCATGAGTCAGAGTTGGCTTGATGTGAGCTTGGTTTGATGGTGTGGGGTTTTTAAAGCAAATTACAACTACTATTTACAGTACTATCAGAAGCATCAAATTTTAGGGATAAATATAACAAAAGATGTGTAAGGTTTTATGTTGAAAACTTAAAAAAGAGAAAAAATTTAAAACATCAAAATAAATGGAGAAATATACTATGTTCATGGAGTCAAGCATATAATGTCTTAAAATGCCAACTTTCCTCAAATTGGATTGCAATCCAAATCTAAAACTCTGTAGAAGTATCTCCTAGAAATTGACAAACTGAAAGCAAATGTTTTGAGAATGATGATGGCAACAAATGTACAAATGTGCTTGATACAATCGATGTATGTATGGATTGTGATAAGAGTTGTATGGGCCCCCAATAAAATGATTAAAACAAAACAAAACAAAAAATAGAAAAAAAAATCTCTAAAAAAAAATTGTTTATGGAACTACAAAGGTCCTAGAGTAGCCAAGAAAATGTGGAAGAGGAAAGATGATACCAGATTTCAGGAATTATTATAAAAGTGATCATAATTGAAATAGCGTGATATTGGTATAAAAGTAAATAAAATTGTAATAATACTTACAATCAATATATTCATTCACATCTATGTAGTCAACTGCTTTTTCACAATGTAACACTGAAATTTATTCTTTTTTTTAACTTTCGGACTGGTTTTCTGTTTTTTGACTTTTTAATACATGTTACTATAGCAGTTGGAGATCTACATATAAACATATAACATATAAAGTATATAAAAATAACATTTTAGACTTATATCACCGTCTACATGTAAGTTTTGAAAAAAACAAATCACAAATATAAGGGAGAAAAGCAAGGCAACAAAATTTCTAGAGAAAAAGTAGAATAAAAGCTTTTATGACTCTATCCATTTTATTTCCAAAGAGGACCTCTGTATTACCTTGCCCATGTGATCTTCTACAGACTTGGCCGCTGCACACTCAATACACAGTCTCTAATTGTCTCTCCTTGAATCTAGACAGGCCAAGTCACAAAGGGCAATACAATTTCAACCTGAATGCATGGAATACATACTCCTTAAGCCTTCAGGTAACAGGTAAGCAGTCCAAGTGCCCTGAGGTCCCCTACTGTGGAGAAACCCAAACCAGCTTAGATGGAGAGACCACGTGGAGAGAGCTGGAGACTACACAAACAGAGAACCTTCCTGGCCTGCCACGGTTGCCCCAGTTCTGCGCTGTTCCAGGTCCATTCATCACCCAACTCCAATTGCGTGAGCTACTCCCAAAACACCAAACCCCAAACCAAACTCACCACCATTGAGTCAATGCTGACTCGTAGCGAGCCCCTGTGGCTTTGGGAGACCGGTGCTAATTACAGGAGTAGAGAGCCCAGTCTTTCTCCTGAGTTACTGCTGGTGGTTTTGAACTGCCGACTATGAGGATCGCAGCCCAACACAGCCCAAAGCACAGAACTTTTGAATTCCTGACCCCACAGGAGCCATGGAAGATAATAAAGTGACAGGTGATATTTTAAGCCACTACATTTAAGATGATTTACTATGCACAAAGAATTACCAAACTATCAACCTTGGGATAGGAAAAGATGTCTTAGCGAAGACACCAAAAATGTTCTTCCTGTCAGGTGTCATGGAGTGGCTTCTGACTTAGCCAACCCTGTATGGCACAGAAGGAACCACCGCCTGGTCTTGTGCCAGGCTCACAATTTTTGGAGCTTTGAGTCCATTGAGGGACTATCTCATTGTGCATCGTCCTCTCTCTTGCTAACCCTCTGCTTCACCAAGCACGATGTCCTTCTCCAGGGACTGGTTCCTCCAAATACCGTGTCCAAAGGACAGGAGACGAAACCTTGCCATCCTTGCTTCCAAGGAGCGTTTGTTTATCCTGGTCAGAATCCATAACAATTTCAATATTCTTCACCAACACCATAACTCAGAGGTACCAATTCTTATTCAACGTCTAGCTTTCATAAGCCTATGAAGCAGTTGAAGAGACCCTGGCATGGGTCAGGCACCTTTTAATCCTCACAGTGACCTCATTGCTCTTGAGCACTTCAAAGAAGGCTTGTGTAGTAGATTTGCCCGCTGCCATCTGTCATTTGATCTCTTGCCTGCTGCTTCTATGAACATTGATTGTGAATCCAAGCAAGATGAGATCCTAGAGCGCTTTGATCGTTTCTCCACTTCACATGATGTTTTCTACTGGTCCAGTTGGGAATATTTTTGTCTCCTTGGCATTGAAATGGGAATCATACAGGAGATTGTGGTCTTTGATCCTCCTCAAATCTTCTTTACTTTCAGCAAGGAAGTTTGTGTTATCCAAATATCACCTTCCTCCAATCCTGATACAGCATTTTCCTTCATATAGTCTAGGTCAGTGGTTCTCAACCTTCCTAATGCTGCGACCCTTTAATATACTTCCTCATGTTGTGGTAACTCCCTAACCATAGCATTATTTTCCTTGCTACTTCATCACTGTCATTTTGCTACTGTGATGAATCGGGTGACCCCTGTGAAAGGGTCGTTTGACCCCCCAAAGGGGTGGCGACCCACAGGTTGAGAACCGCTGGTTCAGGGTACATCAGCTTACAGATTGAATAAGGAATGACAAAACATACAACCCTGATGCACACCTTTCCTCATTTTGAGCCATCCCTTTGTTCTGTAACGTCCCTTTGTTCTGTTTGAACGACTGTCTTTTGGACCATACACAGGTTCTGCATGAGCACAATTAAGCGTTCTGAAATTCCTATTCTTTGCAGGTAACTAACTGTAAAAGAAGAAAAAAATGGTATGGCTCGTTTTGTTAAAATCAAGATCTTCTGTTTACGAAAAGACACCTTTAGGGGAGTAAGGGAGGGAGTGATCAAAAGGGAGAAAATTTTGCAAAAGAAAGAAATTTTATCCAGAATAGAAAAGAATACCAAAAATCAATGTGAAATAGACAGTAACCCAGTGAAAAAGTTGGCAAAATCCTCAAATAGTCCCTGTGATATTGACATAATCTCGTGTCGATAGGAGGTTATTAAGAGTGAAGAGGGAGAGTCTAGCCTGTCAATCAGGTCAGCCTGATGCTTCCTTGTGGGCGTGGCCTTCTCATGAGGATTCTGGGAACTTCCTGGAGGCAGAACACAGCACTCTCTCCTCTGCTACAAGCCACAGGGAGCCATGCTGATGGTAGCCAGAGCCCTGCAGATGCTTCCACCACCATTGGATCCACAAGACTTTTCACCCACTGGTCTGTGATCTTCCTGCATTTGGCATCATTGCATGTGCTGCACGAATCTGAAGAGGAATTTATGGACTAGTATTGGACTTATGGACTTGATCTGGACTGGACTGGGATATTTTCTTAATATACAATTAGTTTTTGATATAAAGCTCTCTCTTATACGTACATGAGTGTTTCTGGATTTTTTTCTCTAGTTGACCCAGACTAACAAAATCACTTTATAAAAGAGAATATCCAAATAGCTTAATAAGCATATAGCAAGTTCTTAATATCAGTATTCATTGGGAAATATATAAAAACCACAATGAGATGCCTCCATACACTCATCAGAATGGCTAAAATTAAGATCTCGATGAGATCAAGTGTTGGCAATGATGAGGTCATGCATTGATGGTAGATATAAAACAGTGAAACCAGTTTGAGAAAATATTTGGCAGTATTCAGTAAAGCTAAATTCAAGTACATAAATAAATAATAAGTAAAGCTAAATACATCCTATGACATGGAAATTCTATTGTTTTTTTTATATTCTGGAAACAATTTCTTTATACTATGAATATATCCAGGAGAAAAGAGTACATACATCTACTTAAAGTCAATACAATAATGTGCATAGCAGCCTAACTAATCGTAACATCAAACTAGATTCAACCCAAATGTTTAACAGAAGAAGGAATATAGTGGGCTTTAATCCACATGAAGGAATACTGCTCAGCAATGAAAAAGAATTCTTATAGACACAATATGGATGAAGGTCCCAGGTTTCATGTTGAGCAAATGATGAAGATACACTGTTTGGATCCTTTAATATAAAGCTCAAAAGCTGAAAATCTAATCCTTCGTTATGGATTACACTTCAATATAAAAGAAAGAAATCTACTTGAGCCCGTCAGAGTCCTACTAATACAGAGGAGTTTTTGTTCTAGTAAACAGGGGCCCAGCAGAAGGGAACTGGACAGCATCTCACAGAAGATAAAGTAAGACAAGTCAGAAGATATAACTGTTTTAATAATTGTACAAGCCACAACTGAGCTATAAACCAGATTTCTCCTGTCATGGATTCTTGAAACAATTGTAAAGAAATCAGTTTGTATTTCAAAGAAAACGAATTTTCAAAACTGGACCTACAAGCAACGTCATGACAAACAGAGAGAACTTTGAAATTGTTGGATTCACAGTCAACACTCATGGAAGCAACAGTCAAGAAATCCAATGACCATTACACTGGGTACGTTTCTGGAGACTTCTTTAAATTGCTCAAAAGGGCAGCTGGCTCTCTGAAGACCACCTGACCAGGCCACTGTGTTTTAAGCCTTCTCGTGTGAAGGCTGAATAATGAATAAGGAACACCAAGAAGCACCGATGCCTTTGAATTAGGGCGTGCGTTAGCTTGCATGCCAGGATGCTCCTTCTTTCTCTTGCCAGCTTCAGTTTCGGCACAAGACTGTCATACTGTACAGCTGGCCAGGAGTTCATTCATATCATTAAGATCCTTGATTTTTCTTTTTGGATATATATAGGGGCTCTTCCTTCCAGGAACCCCACAGCCAGCTCTCCTGGGTGAAAATTTAAATACAACAAGGATGATTTTGGCTTGTTTATCTCGGACACACCATCAGGACATGCCAATTGTTAGAACAAAGCAGCATGGTTGTTGGAGGGGTGAATGAGGGACATCTTCAATGAGCTGTACTGACACACAGGAGCCACAACAATGGACTGTAACTCTTGACAGGAGGAGAAAGCCTCACCTACTTTCCATGGAGCGACTGGTGGTTTTGAACTGCCGACCTTGTGGATAGCAGCCCAACACCCCACCAGCCCAAGGCCATTGGCGGCATGAGAGGCTGGAAACTTTGGACGTCACTGTACAGTCTCTAGAGCAGCGGAAGGCAAGGGAGTAGGGACTGGGAACAGGTCCTGAATGAGCCCATTTACATGTGGGAATTGCCACATGGTAAACATCAGAAACACATCTCTCCAGAATATCTTATTCTCTGATAGACTCCAGAAAGTTGATGACTTAGCATATTTTGGGAGATGTTTTCAACAGGTTTCATTGCACAAGCCATGCCTAAATATGACTCTCAAAAGAAACAGACTGACGTTTTCTCCCACGCTGGTCTTTGTAGTTGGTCTTTGTAGGGAGCGCTGGTGGTGTACTGGTTACGTGTTGGGCTGCAATCCGTATCTGCATGGTCAATAGTTCAAAACCACGAGTAGCTTTCAGGGAAGAAGACCTGGGCTTTCTACTCCCATAAAACAGTTACATCCCGGAAACCCACAGGGGGTCACCATAAGTCACCATGGACTTGATGGCAGTGAGTTTTGTACATGGTCCTTGTTGCAGCTCCCAGGATCTGTGTGCTGCCAAACGGGCTCCTGAAGAACAAGACGCACAATGGGGGCAGTGGAGCATGGGTCATTTCCTTGTTATTTGCTAGGGGTACCTGGTGTGGTCGTTACATAATCTGTTGTCAATTTGAGGCTTAAGAGTGAAGGGGTGGGGTTTAGCCTGTCAATCAGATCGCAGCTTGATGGCCTCATTTGGAAGCGCTAAGGAGATAGCTCACTGGAGGCGGGACAGAGGCAGACTCCCTGAGAGAGTCTCTGTTGACAAGCCACATGGAGACAGGCTGATGGCAGCCAGAGCCTCTGAGCTGAAGGAACCAGGTGGAGACCCCTGCCAGCATTGAGGTACTTCCACTGCTACTGGATCCACAAGACTTTCCACTCACTGGCCTGTGATTGTTCTGCATTCAGAATCATTGCATGTGTTTTTTGAGTCTGAAGAGGACTATATAGATTGGTATCGAATACATGGGCTAATACCGGACTTATGGACTTGATCTGGACTGGGATGTTTTCTCAATAGTCAATTGCTCTTGTATAGAAAGCTCTTTCTTATACACATAGAATGTCTCTGAATTTGTTTCTCTAGTCTACCCAGACTAACACACAGGGTGATGGAAAACATACACAGCAGCTTTGAGTCTACGTCCTCAAGAGGAATCACAGTAGTCACACCCAAGCCCACTGCCATCAAGTCAAATCTGCCCCTATTGAGGGCATCCTATACAGGGTATCTGAAGCTGCAGATCTTTACAGGTGCAGACAGCCTCCTTCGTTCCCTCAGAGTGGCTGGTGGGTTTGAACTGCTGACTTTGCTGTTAACAGTGCCCCATAATTACCCCCATATACACTCAGAAAAAGCCTTTTCACTCGGGAGAGCTTGCTTTTTAGCATGTAAAAGCCCACCTATAGAGACTCTCAGGATGAAATATTTCTGTCCTCTCCAAGTATTGGAAAACATGCTAATACCACTTTTTAAAATTCATTCATTCATTTCTCCATGTGGAGCACCCATTACGTACCAAGTACTATTCTATGTGCTTGGAACACAGCAGTGAAAAATAAAATTTTTAAAAGACAAAAATGTTTAGCATCCTGCAGCAGACCCTCTAGTGGGAGCAAACAGAAACTAGATAAATATGTACAGTATACGATGGGAGAGACATCAAGGAGGGGAGGTGAGAGGAAACAAGAGAGTGAGTAAGTATGCTACCAAGAGGGACTAGGGAAGTCTTCTACCAAGACCTAGTTGAGAAGTTGGCATCTGAGCAAAGATCCAAAGGAGGGGAGGGAGGGAGCCATGCAGATCAGGAGGGGAAGGATGGTCCAGGCAAAGGGAAAGTCCGTGCAGAGACCTTGAGGGAAAAGCATGCCTGCCTTCCAGGAAAAACCAGGGAAGTTGTGGGGAGAGGGAGGAAATGCAGGTGGGGAGGGCAGAGATATAATCGGTGAGGAGGAGGGGCAGGCTGGGTCGGGTCCTCCAGGACCTTGTCTCTGAGGGAGAGGAGGAGAAGCATTGGAAATTATAGGCAGTTTTAGTCATGGTCTGACTTATAATTGAGAAGGATCACTCTGGTGTTAAGGACAGACTAGAAGGTCCAAGGATCGGCGCCAGAAGAGCAGGCAGGAGGCTCTTGCAATAATCCAAGGGAGGAGAAGGTCGTTGGCTCAAGGTGGGAACTGTGCAGCTGGTGGGAAGGGTTGAATTTGGGATTCATTTTGATCATAGGGATGGCAAGATTGGCTGATGGATCTCTGAGAGAAAGATTTGGGGCCTGAGCAAGTGGGAGGGTGGGAATGCCAATGGTTGACGTGGAGAAGACAAGGAGAGGAGCAATTTGGGCAGCCAGAGGTCAGTTCTGGGCAGGCCAAATTGAAGAGTAGCCATTTAAGCAAAGATGTCAAATAGAGCAGCTGACTGTGCCCACCTGGGCTGGAAGTCTGAATCCCAAAGCTCTGTGAACCGAGAGGGTCTACTTCATTAGCTGGGGTTTTGTCCTACCCATTCTGAAAACAAGCAGGAAAGGCCAAATTAGTACCTCTGTAATTAATGCCCCTGGGATGAGGCGGCTTAGTTTCGATCACACAGCTGTAAATAACAGATTGTATCCATCTGGGTCTCCACCCAGGCTTCAAACCACAACTGTGTTCACCTTGGCATCCTCCGGAAGGGCTCTGCCGCTCTGTAGCACATGGAAATGTGACTGGAAACACATCAACATAGATGTTTGAACAAGCCTGTTCTCTGTCAGCGAGTTGGTTAAGTCAGAGGGATGCAGTAGAAGCTGAAAACAACCCTCAACACCAGGGTGTCCTGGGAAGTCACATATAGATGTGTCATGCACCTGTGTTATAAAACCCAGGCTCATCGAATGAACAAAGTAAAATGTTAAATATATATATACATAATTATTCACCTATTTTCAAATGTTTCTGTGCCTTTGCCAGACTCTTTTTCTTTTAAGGAGAGCCTGAGGGTCAAGGTCAGAGCCAGAGGCCCTCCAGCAGGAGGAGGTCCTGCGTCTTGGGTCTCATCCTTGCTGTTTCTGGTCTCCAAAGGCTGGTTTGGGTACTCAGGGCACTGCTTAGGTGTCCTGAACACAAGAGTAACTTGCAGTCAAGAGTGACCCAATGATAATGTTGGCAACCATGGAGGCTGGGTTGCCCCCAGAAACTTATAAACCACTTTCACATTCCACAACCAGCCTTCTGCGCGATCGGCTCTCTCAGTATTCTTCTCACCCGCTTCCACTTTTCATTTACATTTCTCTGTCTACTAGTGACGTTGATATTACTCAAGGTCGTCATCGGCTGTTTCATGCCTTCTTTTGGTCCCATCCCATTCAACCAATGGTCTTTCATACGTATCGTCCATTGACTTTATTTCTAGGCCACAGATATGTTTACTCTGTAAGAGTCTCCGAGCGCTCTGGATGGGAAGGGCTTTGCGGATGACCTCAGCCGTCTCCTCTGGACATTTCATTTCATTTCTGACAGTAGCAATCTTTAGATGTCCGAAGGTTTTCAATGAACGAATTGCTCAATCCCTTCTCATGGAATGCGAGGCAACGGTGGTTGAGTGGTATAATTCTCACCTTCCACGAGGGAGATCTAGGGTCAGTTCCCGGGCAATGGACCTCATGTGCAATCCTATCTTATCTGGCCATGGAGGTTTGTGTGTTGCTATGATGAAGAGGTTTCAGCCAAGTCTTCAGACTAAGGTAGATTAGGAAGAAAGGCCTGATGATCAACTTCTGAAAACTGCTAATGAAAGACCCATCTGGATTCCAAGGACCGGGTCGACACTGATGACCGGGAAGGTCAAGATCGGGCAATATTTCATTCCATTGTGCACGGAATCCCCACGCGTCAGGGCCTAACGAGACAGTAGCTCACCACAACATCTCCGTGAGTGGCCAACTAGAAGAAGCCAAGGTGCCTTCCCACCAATCTTCTAGGTCAGCAGTTCTCAACCTGTGGGTCAGGACCCCTTTGGGGGGTCGAACAACCCTTTCACAGAAGCTTCCCAATTCATAACAGTAGCAAAATGAGTGATGAAGTAGCAACAAAAATAATGTTACGGCTGGGGAGTCACCACCAATCCAGGAACTGTGTTAAAGGGTCACAGCATGAGGAAGGTGGAGAAACACTGTCCTAGGTGCTGATGCACTTGTTCCAGTTGTGGGGTGGGTTTAACCCAACTGGGATGTCCATGGTGACATCCTTTCCTGTGGGGGCCCATGGCCAGACTCAGCTGCACAGCTGTTTAGTCTGATCAACTCATTGCTTTCTGGATTCGGCTTAGTTTTCAAAAGTACACGCCTGAAGCCCAAACGCGCAACACTTCCGCCACCAACTTCCTTACAACTACTGTGCATTTGGACATGCTGGGTAGACGTGTGTGGGAGTGGGGTGGGGGCCAGAAGATGAGGACATGCCTTCTAGGGTTTCTGAGGTGATCAATACTACCAAACTTGGGACTTCTGGTGGGAACCCAAAATGACTTGAACCAGAGCGCTCACCCTCTGGCTAGTGTAGGCATTTGCAAAAGAACTACATCAGAGCAAGGACTCACAAGCCCCACAAGTCCCTGGGTGTGGTGTTATCTTTGCTCATGGCAACATTTAAAAAAATGATCTGGCAGAGAAACTGGGGTTGGGGGGGCAGGCACAGTGAAGTGCTCGGTGGCGGCGAACCGCAAGGTTGGCAGTTAGAACCCCCCCAGGGAGAGGACCTGGTTTGCTGCTCTCGTAAAGGTGACAGCCAGGGAAACCCTTTGGGGCAGTTCTACTCTGTCACTAGGGTTACTATGGGTCAGACACAGACTTGAAGGCACCTAGCAGCAGCAACATCACCACCCAAGGCCCCCCATGGTGGCATTGCCAACGTCATCTGCCTCCACCCTGTGATCACATAACAAAGCTAGGCCGACCTCGAGCGAGCATCGGGTGTCACGACCAAGCGCTGTCACCGATGAGTGCCGAGATGATCCATGGCTTCTCTAGAAAGTTGCCCAGGGTGCGGCTGCACACTTGCTGCTAGCGAGCAAGGGGGCAGTCGAATAAAGAAGCCCCGCCTGTCATCATCACAACAGGAAGGATGTAATAAGTACCATCTCCAAAGAGGATGGTTCCCGTATTAATCTGCCCATCTGATGACCTGGAGCTAGCTAAAGACTACAAAGAGCTTGTAAAAGGTGGTTGTTTAGGAGCCGAGGCGGGGAGCTTCTCTGCGAGGACACAGTGGGGCCCAGGGAATCCTCCCTAGTGCCGTGAGGCCTGTGACCCAGTTGACCTTCAACCCCCTCATGCTGCTGCTGCTGCTCAGATGAAATGTCTCCACCGGACTTCATAAAGCTGATCTTATCCGAATGCAAAGCTTGAAAGGGATTCTCCCTCTACCCGTCCCTGGAACTAAACACAAAAACCAAGAAAAAACCCTCAAAGTGTGTGTATGTATAGATATACATATACACAAATATCTATGCATACATAGCGTCAGCATCCAAGCACAGAAGCACTGTGGTCCAACAGGGCACCTAAAAACCCCTTCCTGTGATCACAGCTGCTTCCGAAATGCTGAGTGCTGAGGTCTCGGTGAAGAGAAGAATCTAAAACCGTCAAATCCAGACGGAGGTGGATTTCCTAAAAACGTCCCATGTTCACATACATCTTTAGATATGCGGAGAACAGCCACATGGCCAATGGTGGAAGCTCGGTGATGTCAGAAGTAGTTTGACTTGTTTATTATTATTTTTAATCATTTTATTAGGGGCTTATACAACTCTTATCACAATCCATACACACATCAATTGTGTAAAGTGCATTTGTACATTCATTGCCCTCATCATTCTCAAAACATTTCCTCTCCACTTCAAAGCGGGTGAATAAGCAAATGTGGTGAAGAAAGCTGATGGTGCCCGGCTATCAAAAGATATAGCGTCTGGGGTCTTAAAAGCTTGAAGGTAAACAAGCGGCCATCTAGCTCAGAAGCAACAAAGCCCACATGGAAGAACATATCAGCCTGTGTGATCACGAGGTGTCGAACGGATCACTGAAGACTTGTTTATTATTTAATGGAAGGGGAGCCCTGCTGGTGTAGGGGGTTCTATGTTGGGCAGCTAATCACAAGATCAGCAGTTCAAAATAACCAGCCACTCTGGGCAGGGAGGGGGCCCTGGGGGGTATGTGGGGATGAGACATTTTGCTCCCACAAAGATTTACAGCCTCAAAAACCCAGAGGGGGCAGATCTGCTCTGTCCTACAGGCTCCCTCTGAGTCAGAATTGACTCAGAGGCAGTGAATTTGGTTGGTTTTTTTCTTATGGGTGCTGGAGACAAGGGTCCTCAAACTACGGCCCACGGGCCATATGCGGCCCGCCAAGGACATTTATCTGGCCCGCCCGGTGTTTTTGCCCCGTTTTGTTTTCTACTTCAATATAAGATATGTGCAGTGTGCATAGGAATTTGTTCACGGTTTTTTTTAAACTATAGTCCGGCCCTCTAACGGGTCTGAGGAGCTCTGCGTAGAGAATGTGGTGAGTACAGGGCTGCAGTAAGGGGTCATCTGGGGTGCATATTGGTGTCACTGAGAGGAGGGGGGTGGACCCCAGTCTGTCACTAGGGTTAGGGTCACCCATCCTCCAATACCATGTGGGCATTGACATCAGGAATGACCACCCTTGGGGATGCCACTGGTACCTAAAAGTCGTCCCTAATTGCTTCCATCAAGCAGAGGGCCACTGTTTTCTCTCTCTCTCTCTCTCTCTCTCTCTCTTCCTTCCGTCTCATCATCCTCATTTTCCCAGTGCTGGGGTCTGCACTTCATGTCCTTCGAGCCCTCTCAGGACGAAGAACCACATTCAAGTGTCTCTGCCATCGTGGGCGCCTGCCTGACCTACTCCTCTTCCTGGACCGTGTACGTGCCTCATTGCCGTGAATCCATGCGCTGGCGAAGTGACGCAGGAAACAGGTGTACCGTGAGGGAGAGCCCTGGAGAGTTCTGGGGCCAAGGTAGGGCACCAAGCAGAGCCTCTGGGCCCAGATGGTTCATCTTTCAACGGTTGAAACATCCCGAGATGAGCTAGCTTGCCTTTGGTTCCACTTTCCTGAGCACTTAGGAAAAACCGCGCTCGGGTTTCACACTTAGGAGTGGGAAGAGGCTTTCAGTGGCTCTTGGGGAAAGTTTTTCACACGAGGAGGGGCTGCTTCAGACTGG
>NW_022106471.1:1092370-1093494 GCF_000313985.2 Echinops telfairi | reverse complement strand
CAATCCATACACACATCAATTGTGTAAAGCGCATTTGTACATCATTTTCAAAACATTTTCTCTCCACTTAAACCCCCAAAATTAGGTCCTCATTTTTCCCCTTCCTCCCCTCTCCCCCCTCTGTATGTTCTATTTTTAAAAAGACAAAATAATCATTTATAAATTATCAAGGGTTCATGAGGGAGGGGGGAGCAGTGAGGGGGGGGCAATGAGGAGCTGATGCTAGGGCCTTAAGTAGAGAGCAAATGTTTTGAGAACGATGAGGGTAACAAATGTACAAATGTGCTTTATACAATGGATGGATATATGGACTGTGATACGAGTTGTATGAGCCCCCAATAAAATGATTTTTTTTAAAAAAAGACCATCCGCCTGCAGTATTCCAAGTTTCTGAGAGTCCAAGACAAATCGGTTTTTGTTGGTTTGCTTATGACAGGAAAAGAGATGTCGGGAATTCCTGCGCTGACTGCAGCTGGACGGACAGCGACCCCACCCCTTCAGACAGACCCCTGGCAGAATGGAGAGCCCTGTCCGAACCACTTTAAAAAATAAAAATGAGGACCTGATGCCAAGGGCTTAAGTGGAGAGTAAATGTTTTGAGAATGATGAGGGCAATGAATGTACAAATGTGCTTTACACAACTGTTGTATGTATGGATTGTGATAAGAGTTGTATGAACCCCTAATAAAATGATTTTAAAAAAATAAAAATAAATAAAAATCTGTTTTCCCTGACGAAGCGCAGCGAGGGGAAATTCCAGGGATGCAGATGTGGCCCTGATATCAGGGAGCCACCACTTGCCGTGGGGTTGTCTGAGTCACGGCCACGTGGTCAGAGTGGGCCTGTCCACAGAGGGGTGCGGTGGTGGAGCTGTTAGTAGTAGATCAGCAAGATCTTTCTTTCTTCTTGGGTGCGTTCCCCACCGTCTCCATCTAGCCCTGGTGGCGCCGTGGGTGCGCATTGGCCTGCTCACAGCCAGCAGAGGCTGCGGCTCTCCACGCAGGTGAAACATTCCCTACTCGGAAACGAGGGAGGGTCACTTCCACCCTGTCCGACAGGGTCTCTGTAGGCCGGCAGCGCCTGCATGGAGTGAGTTGTGCGGAGACAGTCCGCTGGCTTCCCGA
>NW_022106471.1:1085080-1089750 GCF_000313985.2 Echinops telfairi | reverse complement strand
TATACATGGTGTCTCTTTCAATTTTGCTACCCTTACAATTTCACCATCTGTCTGTCAGTCTATTACACGGTAGTGGCTTGCCTTCCTGCATCACACAGGACATTGCGGAACTGCCCCTTTGGATAGCATTATTGACTATCTCATAATCTGACATTTTGCATTTACAATAATAGTAAAAAAAACCTATTGAGCTATTTTGCACATTAGTGATGTACATCTGGCAGTAATGAATGGCAAAGTGAGGGGGGAGAACAGCACTGGCTGGGATGGTTTAGATGCTAACTTGGCTGGGCTGTGAGGCTCACTGAGTTAACAGTTAGGTAATGATGCAGGCATCATCCAATTTTCATGATGCAATGCTGATTTTCACGGAATAACCTGCTCTTTGCCATGGAACCATGTTGATGGGTGAGGAGTGGGCACGTAACGATTTCTTTATTTTCTTTGAGGCATCCTCCAATTTCATTTTTTGCATTCAAATGTCTCATCTGCCTGGTATTGATGTTTCTGTATTCTTTTCCAAATGGTTAATCGTTTAGCCAATTGAAAATTGATTGAAAATTTTATCCTCAATAGGTTTGAAGAACCACCTTTATCATATATTTAATTTGATGTATAGTTAGGTCTATTTCTAGACTTGGTGTTCTTTTCACCAATCTGTCAGTCTTCGTCTGATAGAGAATAACATCTGAAATTAATGAAACATTTCCATATATAGGTATGCCTTTTCATTTCTGTGTCTTCCTGCACAGCTGGAAAAACAAGCAAACAAGACCGATTTCACTTTCTACCGTGACCCACGAGAACGCCTCTAATTTTTCACTACAATGTGGTGCTGGAAATTTGTTCCAGAAATAATTTATTATACCAAAAATATTTCATTACTAAAAGTTCTCTTTTAAAAACTAGATGACAAAATGTCTCTTTGTCATTTTTTCCATCGTTTATGTGATAAATTATAAAAACAAAGTTTCCGTTGTTCAGTCGGGATCACATTCTAGAATAAACCCTTATCAAACACGGGTATGTCTTTTAATATGTGCCATTCAAGATGAGCTGCTGGAATTTTCCCTTTGCATTGATCAAAGAAACTGGCCGGTCGTTTTGGTTGTCATTTTTTGCCATCTGTGTGGTACTAGCTTTATTGTATAAGCGGAATTTTATGTTATGAATCAGAAAGGGCTTTTTTTATATGTTTTTGTATTTGGGGAGCCATCTTTAAAACACAGGGAGATTTGAAGATGGAAAGAACTCTCTGGTAAATTGTTTGCTTTGTCCTTTCAGAACCTTCCATCCCGGTCACTGGTGAGTGCCCTGCGTTCTCCTTACCCAGTCTTCTAGCCCGCATATCCCTGTCCAACATCTTCAAGGTCCACTCGGATCTTTGCTATGGCTCCCGCAGGCCCGTTAGCATGAGAGAAGGTGGATCCTTTACTTCCTCCTGGAGCAAGAGGTGTGTTGTCTCCTGAGGCTGCTCTGGGATGGGCTGTGGTAGTCCGCCTATAGACAACTTCGGGATGTGAGTAATGAGGGTAGATCGTGCAAGGCACCTGCCTCACATGAAGTCTTTGCAGGGCTTCCAGACAAGGAGGAGCTTGGCTTTGTCAGGGAGAGGCGTTCATGCCCCAGTTCAGAAGCTTCAGGAGAAGGCTCCCATGGGTTCACTTGTTTTCTCTCAGGACCACGACTTTACCTCCAGAGGCCGATGCATGATGGTTATACATGGTGTCTCTTTCAATTTTGCTACCCTTACAATTTCACCATCTGTCTGTCAGTCTATTACACGGTAGTGGCTTGCCTTCCTGCATCACAACCACCCTGCAGGACATTGCGGAACTGCCCCTTTGGGTTTCTGAGACTTGACATCTTTACAGGAGCAGGCAGCCTCGTTTTTTCTCCCTGGAAACAGCTGGTGGGTTGGAACTGCTAACCTTGTGGTCAGCAATCAGTGCTTCACCTGATGTGCCACCAAGGTTCCTTTAGATTCTTAAAAGGTTGTCTAATTGATTGATTTTCACCAAACCTGCTTAGATGGATTATTAATGACATTTCCTGTTTTTAATGAATTAATTTCTCCTGTAATAACCCTTTTTAGTTTTACCTGGATTTATTTTTACATTTGAAAAAAAGTCACATTCTCAAGATGAGTATTTAATGCATTTATTATTTTTGATGCATTTATTTTTTATGATTCCTTTTAAACTCTAATTGCAGCTAGGAATATGATTTTCTAACTGAGCATAGCTTTGTCACATGCCAGGATTTTTGAAATCTAGTGTTGTCGTTATTGTTATTTTCAAAACAGCATTTAATTACACGTTTTATTTCCTTTATTACCCAAGAGTTATTTATTTTTTTAAAATGCTGCTTCATTTCCCCGTGTTTACATTATATTATTTAATACTTTTCTTACTAATTCCTGGTTTGGTTTGTTTCTAGTCAAAGAGAATTTACTGAAGTTTTTATGACCCAATATACTATTTTAGCTTATAAATGTTCCATGCTTTTAAAAAAATTTTTATTTAAAGATCATTTTATTGGAGGCTCTTACAGCTCTTATAACAATCCATGCATCAATTGTATCAAGTGTATTTGTACATATGTTGCCCTCATCATTTTCTAAACATTTACTTTCTATTTGAGCCCTTGGTATCAGTTCCTCTTTTTACCCTCCTCCCCACCCTCGTGAACCCTTGATAAATTATAAATTATTACTATTTTCATATCTTACACTGACTGCTGTCTCCCTTCTCCCAGAATTTCTGTTGTTTGTCCCCCCGGAGGGGTGTATGGTTATGTGTCGATCATTGCGATCGGTTCCCCCTTCCTCCCCTCCTCTCCCCGCCTTCACCCCACCCTTCTGGTATCGTCACTCCCATTCCCGTTCCTGGATTCCGTCCACATTTATTTTAAAAGAGTATGAATGATATGTTTTTGGACCATCCCTGTTCAGAACCTTATTGATTATAATTTTTCATTTCTTTCTTTAGGGACTGCTGGATCAATCAAAGCCCATGAAAGAAATAAAAGCTACTACGAAGACTACTAAATCTTATCAATTTCTCTTTGATTTCTAAGCTCTTTATTTTTAATAGTTAGATGCTATTTTATTCAGAATTAAACATGTGTGAGTCTTACATTTTCTTGCTACTTTGCCTCTTACATGTTACAATGGGAGCCCTGGTAGCGCAGCGGGTTAAGTGCTGGACTGCTCTCTGACAGCTTGCTGGTTCAAACACCAGGCCCTCTGTGGGAGGAAGAGGAAGCGGACTTGCCCCATAAAGATTTACATCCTTGAAAGTGGAGCAGTTCTGCTGTGTCCTGTGCGGTCCCTATGTGTCAGAATCAACTTGATGGCAGCGGGTCTGGTTTGGGTATTGACATACTAGTCTATGTAAATAAAAAAGATCATTTCTCTCATATGAACTTTGGCACCCCTAGTTTAGTGTTTTTTTTTTTTGCTTTGTTTTAAAATTATGTGATATGTCCTTGTGCATTCTTTGAAAGATCTTTCCTGTCACTTTATGTGAGGTCCGTGGCTTGTAAACAACGTGTGAAAGGATTTCAACAGTTCGTGGGAAACTGGACGAGAAAGAGAACGGCGTTTTCCCTTGAGCTCCTTGGACTTGCTCCTAGATTAGTCAGATCTCTGTGGGAGAAACAGCAATCACCAGATTACGCGTTTCAGGTGGAGAAGATTTCGTACAGGGACTTGGGTGCTGATACAAGTGTCAGGGGGCAGCTGAAGGTGGAGAATTTGGGGGCGCTCCCTTGGGCTACTGAGTCTAAGGCCACAGAACTGCTGCCCAGGGTCAGGAAGATCCTGCTCCCACACAACTGCCTCTCACCTGCAAAGGTGGTCATCAGACACGGGGACACGGCTCCAATCACTGCCAACGCCTGCAGCTGTCGAGCAACAGAAAGGTGGCCTCCGGCTCACCTGCCAACACTGCCTCATGTGTATCTCATGGGCCTAACCAGTTGGTACCCTCATTTCAAAGGGGGAAAGGTTTGTGTTTGTCTTACAGCATCTCCAAATGGAAGAAGGATAGATTGGAAGTTAGAGAGCTTGTATAATATCGTGTTGGATTGATCTTTTGAATTATGAGATCCTATCTGTTCCAACCCGGGGGCCCTGTGCACACACGGGGCTGCGATCCACAGGGCGTGCAGTTTGAAACCACCAGCAGCTCCCGGGGAGAAAGCAGGGCCGTGTGTTCCCATTTTGAAACCCACCAGGGCAGTTCTACCCTGCCCTACAGGGTCTCTACCCGTCTGTATTGACTTGATGGCAGTGAGTTTTGGTTTTGTCTGTCCCAAAGGAGAATATAATCCAGTCATATTTATTATGATCACTGATACTATTGATCTAAATTCTTTATTCCTATGCTTCCTTGCATTTCTGTACCACCCCCCACCCTTTTAACTTTTGGTGTAACCGTGACTTCCTCTTTTTGGTTTAGTAATTTGCAAGTTCTGTATCCGTTTTACTCCCCTGATTATCTTTAGATTCGATGTGTATTTTACATAACTTTAAGTACATATATCTTTAGATTCAACTGATACTAAATGCCTTTTCAGGAGCCTTGGTGACTTAGTGGTTACACATTGGGCTGCTAACGGCAAGGTCAGCGGTTCAACACCACCAGTAGCTCCATGGAAGAAAGGTG
>NW_022106471.1:1072109-1084491 GCF_000313985.2 Echinops telfairi | reverse complement strand
CGGCATTAGGAAGGGTGAGAACCACTGCTCTTGGGAAATAGGTTCAAATACTGGAAGGGGCATCCTTTTAGCTGAATGTAGGCCACCCACCGGTGCCAAATTCCTCAAGGATAGATATTTTGTTTTGTTAACTTCAGTAGTGAAAGGCTAGGAGTCCTTGGCTAATATCAAGGGTCACGCTGCTCATGAAAAGGTTGGAGGTTCGAAAGCACCCCAAAGGCACCCCAGAAGAAAGCATGGTGGTCTATTTCTAAATATCAACCTTGAGAGAATGAGTTGGTAGGTCCAGGTGATCAGGACTATAGTCTTAGGGGACACTAAGACCAATTGGCACAATCGTTCCCAAAGATAATGTTTTATATCCTACTGTGGCGAGTAGTGATGGAGGGATTAAAGTGTCATGAACAGGCATTTCAAGTGCATCAATTGGCCTCCTGGCGTCCAGAGGAAAGAACAGTGGTTACATTCTAAAGACACATGGAAACAATTATTCCAGTGGCAGAATGGCCCACCCACACATCAGTGTCCACAGCCCTGAAACCAGGACTTATTTGTACCGGGCTACCATTACCAAATGATCTGAAAAGGATCACCTTAAAAGGTCCTGGATGGAGTGGGAGAAAAATGTGGACCAGAACTCAAAATCCTAAAAGAGACCAGGCTTATTGGTTGGATAGGGACTGGTGGGAATCTCTACACTCTGACTCTTAGTCACCCTTCGGATCTGGAGCCAAATTCATCCTTGTGTTAAAATAAGCAACCGGGGTGTGTGTGTGGGGGGCTGCCTTGACACAGGGGCAGGGGACTGGGACAGAAGAAAGAATAGAAACACACAGCAGGGGAGTGGGGCAAGTTAGATCGGATTGAAATCCACAGAGGGGATTGGAATGCATTGAAGCAAAAAGTGTAAACTTTGTCGGTTTGTGCTGTACACCTTCACTTAATTCACAATAAAAAAATGTTACAAATAAAGTGTGTGAAAAGTGCTGCCATCGCAACAAGACATTCATGGGGAAACGGGAGTTTGACACAGTAAAATTGGAGAGTACTTATTGAAAACACTATAAATAGTTCAAGCCCATACCTCAATGAATTGAGATTCTCAGTGAGTCAGGTAAGGTGGCCTTTAGCCCTGGTGGAGTCGTGAGTATGTGTTGGTCGGCAGTTCGAAACCAGCAGCTGCTCCAGGGGAGAAAGGTGAGGTTTTCTGCTCAGAAAGAGTGACAGTCTCAGAAACCCACAGAAACCGTTCTACCCTGTCGTATAGGGTCGCTGCTAGTCGGCATTGACCCAAGGGTAGGGAGTTTTTGTTTTTAATTGAGGTTCCCAAAGAGAGAGTGTGTGAGACACAGCTTGCAACCTGATAGTATTCCTAAAAGACTAACTACTGCACTTCTTAAAAATTCTCTACTGATTCTCCCCACCCCACCTCAGCAACTGCTCAAATTCCCTTCCACCACCCCTAAATCCTTCCCCTCCCTGTACATTCTTATGGAATGAAATCTAGCCCTTCCATCAGCCATCCCCACCCACCTGAACCCCGTCTTGCTGAGACCTGACCTCCGCAGGCTGAGTCACACCTGTGTATTTAGGTGCTGGCTCTGCCTCTTGCTTCCGGCCCAACTCCGCTGTGACCTCTGGTTCCCTGAGGGAGCTCCACTTCCTCTTCTTCCTTCTGAGTTAGAGGCCCTTCTCCCCCACCCCCACCTGTCCAACAGCAACAAACTGGGCTTCCAGGTGAGATCTGACTTGTTCGTGAGGTTGAAGAAGAATCAGCTGTGTCTGCCTTTCTGAACTGCAGGCCAGGGTGAAAGTTCATTCTTGGGGGTAATTCACCTGCAGGGTAGTTTAGGTCAAATATCCAAAATATGACCTGAATGTTCCAAGCCTGCCTGACTGGTCATTCCCATGGTGCCACATCAAAAAGAAACATAAATCTCACTTCAAAAGAATATTGCTGGCCTTTACTGAAGGTTTCTTCTGGTGGATGATGAGGGGGTTGAGCAGTATCTCATGTGAAAACGTCTTCTAAGCTGATACCCAGACTTAGATTTCTCATCAACTTCTCATGGCCGGGGCTCTACATACCAGTATAAGTTGCTTCTATGTTTCCTTCTATCTCCTGGCCTCTCAGTTCCTGTCTAGCTTCTGTTCTCCCTGCCTCTGTTCACTCTCCGCCCTCTGTTATCCACACACATCCTCTCAGCCTCTCATCACACCGACTGGTCTGGTCAATGGACAAACCCATCTTCCTTTCTGAGGCTCAACCTCCTTCGAAAGAGGAGAGAAGATCCCCCCCCCCTCCTGTAATTATGTTTTAAGCATTAAACATTTTTAGTGTAAATGTTCATTCACTTGCAGTTGTGAGAAATCGTTCAGAGAGATCCTGGCATCCTTTACCCAGTTTCCAACAGGATCTCCTTCTGGGATCTTTACAAACGACAGCACAACTTCACCATCAAGGTTTTGACATCGCTGTAGGCAGCAGAGGCAGCCACACTGCCCTAATCCAGAGACAGAACAGTTTTCCCATTACCAGCATCCTTGTTGTTGACCATCAATGGACACCTCCACGTCCCCTGTACGGCCAGCCACCACCGGTCCTTAAACACTAACCTCTTCTCCGTTTCTCCAATTGTGTCACTTCAAGACTGTCTATAAATGTCGTCAGGTCATATGCACCCTCGGGGACTGGCTTCTTTCACAGAGCATAATTCTCGAGGGGTTTGTCCAAGCTGATGTGTGTACCAGCAGTTGAGTTATTAGATAAACTAGGTACCTAACTTCCTACAAATGAAATCCTTGTGCTCCTTAACAGACTCTACCAAACAAGTAAAGAGAAGACCTACAGACTGGTGGTGGTGGTGGTGGTGGGAGTTCTTGACAACAACAAAGCTGGCATAATCTCTAATATGTACAGAAAACCCAATACTTCAGGCAAGAAAGAGGCAAATAATCAAAGTTAAAAATTGGCAACATGCAAGGAGACATGTTTCTTCCAAGAGGACATTCAGGTAGCTAACAAACACGTGAAAAAATGATCACAATTAGCCATCACAGAGATGCAAATCCAAACAACAATGAGATGATACCATCTTACCCTGACAATAATGGCACTGATTTAAAAAACAAAGCCAAAAAACAGAACAACAAGCTGATGAGGCTGCAAGGAGATTGGAAATCTTATACACTGCTGGTGGGATTGCTAAATGGTACAATGACCATGGAAAACGGGATCTGCTTCCTTAAAAAGCTGGAAATAAAACTATTATATGATCCAGGTATCCCATTCCGAGGTATGGGAGAAACATGTTAATAAATACATGCACACCCATGTTAATTGCATCATTATTGACAATAGCCCAAAGATGGAAACAACCTAAGCGCCCATCAACAGACGGAAAGATAAACTGTGTACATACAAACAATGGGATATTACCCACTAAAGAATAGTGCCGATTCCAAAACCACCTCACATGAATGACTCTGAAGGGCATGTGCTGCACGAACTAAGTCCATCACAAAGGGACGGATACTGCCTGAGACCTCTATTATAAAGAGTCAAGGATAGATGGACACCCAAAAAGAAACATTCAAAGGACTTCCGGTAAGGTGGCAGAGTAGGCGGATATGCTACACAGACCCTCTACAGCAAAGAAACGAGAGACCGAGTGAAATTGATGAGAGTGGTAGTCATAGAACCCCGGGCTTCGGAGGAGAGGATAGAGACTTGGACTGAATACCAAGTAGGAGAAGAGGCTGAACAGAAGCAGTGAGACTGACGGGTGAGTTGCCAGCCTAGCTTGAGGTGGCATGATCACCTTGAACTTTAGCAAGCAGCATTTCATCAAGAGTGCAGCCTGGCACTCTGGCAGCTGCCAATGAGAAAGGTGGGTCCTTCCTTGTTTCCCAAACCCTCCTGGTGGCAAGAGTGTGGTCAGCCTCACTCTTACCCACCTGCTGTTGGGTGGCATCTCCCCACTCTCACAGCTCCTGCTCCTCCTGCGTGTGGTCCTTGCTGCACCCTCATGGATTGGTGCTCATGGTATTGTCCACATCTGGAGGCTTGTGAACTGCCCCTCATCAGACCAGCAGGGCACACAGTGCTGGGTCCCTGGCCATCCCTGGATAGGCAGGAGCTTTCCCCAAAGCCAGCTGCACGACCCCCAACTGCCTTCTGGACCCAAAAGAATTCCTTCTGCAAACAAGTACCCAGACCTCGGCCACCATTTAGGCTGGCACCAACTACTACTAGACCAAGAGCCCTTCCCCCAGACAACATAGAGGCCAACAGGGACTCCATCTAGGATCAGCATCTCCCTTCATTCCGCCGGCACTCTGTGAGCTCCTTGGTTGGCCCTCCTCCCATAGTTGTCTCCTTTTTTCCCTCTTAGCTTCCCTTGTTTTCAATTTTTTTCTTTCTAAACTTTCCTTTCTCATTTCTTTTCTTTGGTTCTCTTTTCCATTCCCCTATTCTTTCTCTTTACTTAATTTTTAAAATTCACTCTTTTCTTTCATTCCCTCCCTAGATTTTCTGGTTGTACTTTTTCTTTTATTATTATTGTCTTTTTCCGTACTTTCATTCTACTTCCTTTTTATTTAGTAAATTATTATTTTGCTGTTGGCTGCCTACTTTCTCCTGCTTATTTTTTATTTTCTTCTTTTTGTCATTTTATTTTTTGGCTGTTTTTTTTCCCCTCCTACTTCTTTGGCTATTTTTGTCCCACCCAATGAGTGACAGCAGCCATGCTCACATGGCCCAGCCATGCCCACACCTCTTGCAGCCACACCTGCGGGGATGGGGTACTCACTACCCACTCCTACAGCACCTGATCGTCAGTAGATAGCTAAATGCACCAGCCAAACTTGCCCTCAACAGGAGGAGAAACTTCTGTACTTCTCCTTCCAGGGTGCTGGTGATTTCAATCTGCCAACCTTGTAGCTTGCAGCCCAACGAGTAACCACTGTACCACAGAGAAACCTTACAGACCCATAAAAAAAGGGAAGAAATTGGTCAGGTAATTTTAAAACCCCTAAGAGCAAGAAAGTCCAGCCCAGATGGCTTCAATGGTGAATTCTACCAAACACTCAGAGAAGAGCTGACATCAACTCATTTAATTTATTCCAAAGTATAGAAAAGGGTGAAAAGCTCTCAAATCCATTTTATAAATAAAATTTAAAATCTCATAACAAAACATAGCAGACATCAATAAAAAGAAAATTATAGGCCAATATCACCCATGAAATAGTGTAAAAATCCTCAACAAAATTCTAACTCAGAGAATTTAACAGTTTATCTATAAAATAATATATCATGGCCAAGTGGGATTCATAGCAGGTATGCAAGGATGATTTGACATTAGAAAAAAATTCCTTTTATTCCTTCCCTTGATTCCACCAATTGAAAAAACCCACATGATTATATCAATTGATGCAGAAACGGCATTTTACAAAATCCAATATCCATCCCTAATGAAAGCACTTGACAAAATAGGAATAGAAGGGAAATTCCACAACATAATAAATGGATTATATATAAAAATAATGGCAAACCTTACTTTTAATGGAAACGAACGTGAGGCATTTCTCGTATGAACAGGAACCAGGCAAAAATGCCCTCTGTCACCACTCTTATTCAATATATGTTGCAAGTTTTAGAGCTATTAGGCAAAAATGGGAAATTGAAGGGCCCCCAATTGGCAAAAAAGATCTACCCATGATATGATTCTACACATAGAATCTACCCATGATATGATTCTACACATAGAAAACCCCAAGACCCAGCGAGAAAACTATTGAAAGACTCAGCAGAGTGGTAGGATACAAGATCAACATATAAAACTCAATCAGATTCCTTTGCACAGGTGAAAGGAGCTCTGCAAAGGAAATCAGGAAATTGATACCATTTAAAATATCCACCCCAAAGAGGGAATACTTAGAATTAAATATAACTAGCTAAACAAAAGACTGCGACAAAGAAAGCGACCAAAACACTACTACAATAAACCAAGAGTGATATTTATAGAATATGACATGCTCCTGGTTAGGAGGTCTTAACATTGTGAAAATGTCAATAAAATACAATGAATCTGGGGAACTCGGAACTTGAATGAATCTAGAATCTTGAATGAATCATTATTGCAATCATAAAGAACACATATTATATGGAACTACTGTTTAAATCAAGAAAAGATTTTCATACTAGGAGGGAGGAGGATGAGAAAGAATGTCATGCTTAGATCAGTGTTTCCCAAAGTAAGGGACACTGCTCTCTGACAGGGTTCTAGAACCATCCAGGTAGACTGGAAAGGCAGCTATTTATCTACACTGTATCCTGGGTTATGGGGTATATAGTACCAAGGTTTTTAATTGCCCAGGACCAGTGATTAATTTCTTTTTTCCCCTGATAATGGGGAAGTAGGCCAAATAAGTTTGAAGACCTATGTGTTAGAGGATAGTTCGATGTTAATTTTGGCGTGAGGGGAGACGACATACAACAAGGAGGTTAGCAAAAGAACAGGATGGAAGCGGGAGGGGGGGGGAGACTTTAGGAGGGTCGCAAGAGTTAAAGAGCTTAAGGGGCTTCAGTGGAGAGCAAATGCTTTGAGAATGATGAGGGCAATGAATGCACAAATGTGCTTTACACAATTGATGTATGTATGGATTGTGATAAGAGTTGTATGAGCCCCTAATAAAACGATTAAACAAAACAAAACAAAGGAAGTGATCAGCATATCAAATTCCGCAGAAAGGGCCACTGTGAAGCAGGATTACGAAGCACCTTGATGTCACCTCTCAGAACCCTGGTAACATTTCCCAGGGAAGTGGGAGGACGGCGGGAGGCAGGAGCTTGATGGTGGAGGCGTTAGTAGGCGGCCGGTGAAATATAGAAAGCACCTTGGCTGCCGAAAGGACAAACAACGCTGTCTTGGAAGAGGTATGACCAGAACGCTTCTTAGAGGCAGGATGGCGAGACGTCACCTCATGTACTTTGGACATGTTGTCAGGAGAGACGGGTCCCTGCAGAAGGACGTGAGCATGAGCTTGGGAAAGTGGAGGGGCAGCAAAAAAAGAGGAAGACCCTGAAGAAGATGGATTGACCCCGTGGCTGCAACAATGGCTCGAGCAGAGGAACAATTGTGAGGAGGGCCCAGGGCCGGGCAGGTGTTGTGCTTTTGTGCATAGGGTCACTATGAGTCAGAACTGACTTGGTGGCGCCTCACAGCAAGACCAACAAATAAGAGGAGAGAAAGCACGTGTACGCTTGCTTCTGGAATCGTGGCTGTACCAGGAGAAATCTATCCTGTGGTGGGTGATCGGGATGGGAAAGATTGTTTCATGCAATAGGAAGTAGGTGGAAAGTGGGCCAGCAGAGAGGAGCAACGTAGGAGACAAAGGAGAGAGGGGAGGATGCCTGGTAAACTCCGATCTCTAAGGGAAGGGGAAAATCACAAATCAGGAACTTAGACAAAGGAGTTGGGTGTGAGCCCAAGTCTAAACCCTGGTCCTCTGAGCCTGAGAGATAGAGGGACAGATGGGAGAGGCTGTGAGGGTTGTAGAGAGCAGGAAGGGGAAGTAGTTTACGGGTGCCCACCCCAGTCCCCTTGATGAAGTGGGAGACAGGCTCTCTGGAGGGATCATAGGTAACAGGTTGAACAGGGAGCTTGGACAGAGTGCTGAGGATTTGAAACCATCTCTGAAGGTGAGACAGTTCATGTCTATTGTGCCAACCTGGCCGATAAACGCATGTGGGGTTAATTGAAGGGCAGAGAGATAAATGGCTCAGTGAGCCTGGCCTTTCTAGTTCTCGGATCTCTTGCTTTCTGAGGGTCGGACCAGGATGCAGCTGTCTTAGCCAGTTCCCTGCTTCAGCTGGCAAGGCTAACTTCCTGCAAGACATCCCTGAGGAGATGGATCTACCCCGATGCAGCCCTGGGTGCTGGAGCAGCCGTGTGGAGACCCCTGCCAGCGCTGAGATGCTTACACGTTTCGCTGATTCGGCTTTCCTCCTGCAGTCAGCATCATTGCGTGTGTTTTGTGAGATGGAGGAGGACTTTGTGGATTGGTGTCAGACATATGGGCTAATGTTGGACTTGTGGGCTTGGGCAGCATTGGGTTGGGATGTTTTCTTGATGTACACTTGCCCTTTACATAAAACGCTCTCTTATACACATGAATCTCTGTGGGTTTGTTTCTCTAATGTACCCAGACTAACACAGAAGGGAAAGAGAAAAGGAGCCGACCACAAGCTAGGGGAAGGGTTTTCAGGGGTGTCTGAGGTCTCAGCTCAGGTTGGACCCATGGAATCTGTAGGGGCTGCCCAACTGACTCACAGGTCAGTCTTGGGAATATTTTGCCTTGTGGCATGCAGGCCAGGACAAATATAAGTGCTTTGCAAGAGAAAGAAAGGAGTGAGTCATCTTAGTGCCGGCCTTTCAATGCAGAGGAAAGAAAGATTCATGTGAAATTTGGTCTGTAAGACACCGACTTGCAAATACCACTGGTAACAAGCCTGTATGGCCCACGTTGTGTCATTCTTGTGAAAGAAAGGAATTCTATGAATTGCCCATTTTTCACTGTTTGGGCGCAGAACCAACTGAGGTCAGGTGCTAATAACCAGCCCTGCCACCCGCCTTATTCATCGAATCATCTCTCATGCTGCCAAGACAATGCCCCTCTTTATGCCATGGGGAGGCCCGGCCTCTGTGGTTGTAGGAACTCCTGCCAACGCAGCACTTGGCCAGTGACCTGAGGGTTCCGAGGCCACATCACCAGAGACTGCTGGTGCCTTGGCTACATCCGCTGTCTTGCTCCCCACACGATGGCTATTGAAACCTGTGGCTGGGCACTCACTGCAGAACCCCATTCCATCCACGCAGAGCCCCAGGGAGGGCAGGGCTGACGTCAGGCTAGCGAGGTGAAGCACGCAGGCATGGAGAAGGCGGGCTGCGTTTGAGAACCTGACCGTTTCTGTGGAGAGAAGATGTATGGCCCTCTTTCTGCCCAAGCATGGCTGGTGCCAGAGAGGCTATGCAGATAAGCCTGCTGTGGACCAGGGCATCGCTCAGGAGGTTGCGGAGATGGCAGGGGGAGAAGGAAGCAAACGGTGGCAGTTCAAGCTGCAGAATCTGTTGGGCAACTGAGTTTTATTGAGATGGAAGCCTGGGCCGGGTCGGAGCCCAGGATGCCTGGTTGATTCCTGGGTTGTGTGAAGCGTCTGGTGTTGGCCCTAAGTTGATTTATATCATTTTTTCCCTCTCCACCACAGTGGGAAGAGGAGCCAGAAAGGTATTCTTTTAACATCCACTAGGGACCATGTGTCCCTAGGGGATGCACACTGTTCAGCACTCAACTGCTAACCCAAAGGTCGGTGGTTCAAATCCACCTCGATGTGCCTTGGAAGAAAGGTGTGGCCATCGCCTTCCAAGAAATCAGTCCTTGAGAACCCTTGGGCGCACAGTTCTACTCTGACACACACGGGTCACCACGAATTGCGATCAACTCAGTGCCCACTGGTTCGGTTGGTTTTAGGGGGAGACCACGGACTTGAGCAGGCCTCCCCTAATCTTTAGGTTCGCTTTACGAAGCAAGCAGGAGCCTTCCCTCATAACAGAAGAGGAACGGGGAGAGCGGAGTGGGTGAAGGAGCTAACCCGTGACCACACAGCTGTGGAGCCGGAATGCTGACCCAGGGTTTGGTGTCCTGGAAGCCTATTCATTTGCTCTCCCCCAACTCACCTAAAAAAAAATCCATAATTTCCCCCCCTGACAATTTAGACACTGTGGGAGTTTTCAGTTCAGGAATGAATGACCTCACAAGACAAGTGCTATGGGGGAGGTGGTGAGAGGGACTATCTTCATTGTTTGGAAAACGGCCTTCTCTTAATGTCTTTGAATTCATGACGCGCACTGACCATAGCACCTATGTTCACGTTTGTTCTTGACTCCGAGGGTAAACTCGCTGCTGTTTGTCTCCTTACTAAGACTTAAACTCCTGATGACTGGACCTTTGTCATAGAAGGTCATAGAATAGGGAGCGGTGGTGTTTGTGTTTCTGAATCCAAAGTTAGGACACGTGGCCTGATCAAGGCCGTTTTCTGGTTTATAGGTTTATATGTATCAAAGAAACGGCAATGCAAACCCATTTATTTTCACATTAAATACGTGGGCTCTATGGCTGGATTCGGCTGAGTCTACACTGCTGGCACCACGCTGAGAATGAGAACTCAACCCTGCCTGACTGAAGACGACTGATTTTAAGCGACCCCCACATGTCCTGGCACACAGGCATGCCCTCGCCATCTGGACTCCCTGCCCCTGAGGCAGCGGACGAGAGATGGTCTAAAAGCAAACTCTATTAATAACTATGCATGGGTCACTTATTGGAATTTTTCCTTCAGAAATGCTGCATATTCTCTCTGAAAGTGAGCCTCTTTGAAACTACTAAAACGCTTTTTTCAATCCCCAGGGCATGAAACCGATGTGCCTGAGAGATCTCCAGGTATTTATTTTTGGGACACCAGAGTGACCTCTCTCTTGCAGTCTGTTTGTGACCCTGAGCAAGGCGCCTCTGCTACTCGGGCCCATCCACATCCTGACGCTCGGCCCCTACCCCCACCCCCCAGCCTCCTCTGCCACAGTCCAGTCCCCTCCGGCAGCTACAATGTTCACATCTGTTTTGCCCACCCCACTCTCAGTTCTGCTCTGATTTTTTTCAGAAGGTGCCGTGGTAGGGTAGTGGTTATGAGTTGGGCTGCGATCCTCAAGGTCAGCTGTTCAAACCCACCAGCCGCTCCTTGGGAAAAAGACAGCGCTTTCTACTCCTGTAAAGAGTTCCAGTCTCAGAAACCCACAGGGGCAGTTCTACCCTGTCCTACGGTCTCGCTAGGAGTCGCCATTGACTGGCTGGCAGTCATAGCCCTTGCCAGCACTGCACAGACCCCCTTACTCTGTATATGGATGCATGGTCCCTCCCTGTCCCGCACCCCCATGCCCTCAGGCTCTTGACTGCACCTCCTTCTGCCTCTTTCCTTGACTGGCTCTGTCTTGGGGGTCCTGGGACCGGCAGCTTGAGACGTGTAGCCTGAGAAGGTGAAAGGCTGCATGGAGATCCGTCTTGAACTTGACCTCTGGAAAGACCTATAGTCATGGCTTAAGAAGGCGTCTAGGGGTTCTGATGGCCTATCTGTGACACACTCAGCTGCCTACCAAAAAGGCTCATGATTTCAACTCAGTCAGTGACTCCCTGGGAAAAGATCTGGTGACCTGGGCCCTTACGGAGTACAGCTTATAAATGCCCTCCCTGGCAGTTCGACTCTGGACCCAGGGCGTCACCATGGGTCAAAATCAGTTTGATGACATCTAACAATCACAAAAGACATCCAGGTGGGTGGCCCTGAAGAAAGCTTTACAGAGGCTGTGCCTCCAGTGTGGTGCCGGGAGGGGGGCAGGAGAATCAGTTGGCACAAAGGGCCCTGTCCTTGGAACAAGGAGAGTAAAGGTATTATAAATCTGACGACTGGCAGCCTTCCCTGAGTAGCAAATGCAGCTGAGGGGTGAGATGGTGCCTCGGCCTCCGGGACAAGCTGCCCTTCAGCAGAAGCCAGCGAGGATAAAAGACGGAGAGGGATACTCTCAGGATCATGTCCTGTGCAAACAGCCTGGATGCCTTTTACTTCATTTCATTGCCTAATTGATCTCGCTAAGATGTCTGGTATAATATCAAGTAGAAACAGTGAGAGTGAACAAACATGCTTGTCTTGAAAAGTTTTCAGTCTTTCACCAATAAGTTTGAGGTTAACTGTGAATATTTATAAGGGATTTTTGTCGGGTTAAACATTTACATTGTAATTCTAATTGGTTGACTATTTTTGTCAAGAAAGGGTGTTCAAAGGGATCTAAAATTGATGGCAAGGAGGGCGTAGAATGCCTGGTGGGGTTTGATCAAGTGCAATGTAGCCAGGAGGAATTACCGAGAGCCGAATGAAGGTGTAACGTGATAGTGGGACAGGAGGAAAGTAAAAAGAAATAGAGGAAAGAACTAGGAGGCAAAAGACATTCATAGAGGTAAAGATATAGGCATGTATATATGTAAATGTATTAATATATAAAGATAGGGATATAGGTCTATGTACATATATTTATAGGTTAAGTATTAAGTAGCAGATGGACATCAGATCTCTATTCAATGCAAGAACACTTTGTTCTAATAACCTGTCATCCTGTGATGCTCTCCTTCCTGACACAATCACTGAAGTAAAAAATGGGTGCATAAGCAAATATGGGGAAGAGTGCGGATGGTGCCCACTATTAAAAGATAGAGCATCTGGGGTCTTAAAGGCTTGAAGGTAAACAAGCAGCCACCTAGCAGGGAAGCAACAAAG
>NW_022106471.1:1054298-1070280 GCF_000313985.2 Echinops telfairi | reverse complement strand
AAAAAAGAGGAAGACCGTTCATGCGCTAGATCGCCACAGTGGCTGCAACAGCGGGCTCAGACGTCGCAGGGATTACGAAGACGGGTAGGACTGGGTAGTATTTTGGGTCACTATGAATCGGAGCCAACTCAATGACATCAGATAGCAATTGTTTGACTATGCTAGGTTTCATTTATTTTATAAAATCATTATTTCTTTCTGGTTGGTTTATTTAGATTTAGTTTGATCCCTTTTCTGCTTTATTAGAGTGAAATGTTAGGTTATTGGTTTGCTGTCTTCTTGTTTATGTATATACTTAGTGCTATAAGGGACCTAGAAGCGGGGGAGGGGCAAGATGGCGACCAGGAGAGGGAGCGAGGGCCCAGACTTCAACCCGGCGCGCCAAGACATGAATGCAACATACAGGCATGAAGCAGCAAACCAATAAAGAGGTCTGCAGGGCCGGCCCCCAATCCCAATTACGTGGGAACCCCCCAACCCGCATTCCAGAGGAATGCGCTTCAGAGGGCTGCACTGAAAGCTTGCAGCTCAGGAAGTGGGGCGCGTCTGATGAGGAGCAAATGAAGAGGGAAGGAGAGAGAGTGGACACACCCCAGCCCAAGCCCTGAGGACAATATTCTGGCTCAGAGGCATCATTGGCTATGACCCGGTTGACAGACTAGACTCCACCCCTTCACTCTTAATCCTCTCAAGTCCCATATTGACATCAGATTATGTAACTACCACAGCCTTTCAATCAGGTCACAGTGTGATGACCTCATTTGGAGACACTAAGGATATATATATATAGCTCACTGGAGGCAGGACACAGGCTCACTCCCTGGGAGACATTGCAGTTGACAAGCCACATGGAGACAGGCTGATGGCAGCCAGAGCCTCAGAGCTGGAGAAGCCATATGGAAACCCCTGCCAGCACTGAGATGCTTACACCACCACTGGATCCACAAGACTTTCCACCCACTGGCCTGTGATCTTCCTGCATTCGGCATCATTGGATGGATTCTGTGAGTCTAAAGAGGAATTTATGGAATAGTATTGGACAATGGGCTAATATTGGACTTATGGACTTGCTCTGCACTGGGCTGGGATGTTTTCTTAATGTGCAATTAAGTCTTTATATAAAGTTCTTTCTCATATACATCTGAGTCTCCCTGGATATATTTCTCTAGTCTAACCGGACTAACACAAATGTCCAACTTTCACATGCATATGAGACTACTGAAATACCATGGCTTGGGTCAAGCACACCTTCGTTCTCAAAATACCCTCCCTGCCTTTCAGTGCTCTAAAGAGGCCTGGTGCAGCAGATTTGCCCCATGCAATGAGCCTTTTGATCTCTTGACTGCCGCTTCTATGAGCATTGAGTGTGGATCTGAGCAAGACAGAATCCTTGACAACTCCCATCTGTTCCTTTTTATCACGATGTCACCAAGTGGTCTGGTTGTGAACATTTTGGTCTTCTTTAATCTGAGCTGTAATCCAGACTGAAGGTTGCCATCAGCAAGTGCCTCACGTCCTCCTCACTTTCAGCAGGCAGGGCTGTGCCAGCTGCGTCTTGAACGTTGTTAAAAAGCCTCCTCCAATCTCGAGGCCACATTCCTCTTCATGGAACCCAGCTTCCAGAAGTATTTGCCTTGGGGAATTAAAAGACCCAGCTTTTCTAGTTTTCCCCAGTGGAAAGGCTGGTCCGAAGTACACAAATTTGCTCTTATCCCAAATGGAAGTGTTATTTTATAACTTAAAACACACCTGGTCTTAATATCATTTGTAAGCATTTTTATCCTTGATTCTTTGACCCGAAAGTAAGTTGGGAGGTGAGGTGAAGTGGAAGAAAGAAAAACTGGAGAAAATGTCATCTGTAGCAGTCTGTAAACTCCAGCCTCGACAACACTACTCTCCAGAAATCCTACGTGGGAGTCCATGGCATTGCGGACACAGCTGATTCCACTCAGTGATTCTAGCCCGAGCTTCCTCTGCAGCCACTCGCCAGCCTGAAGGGAACAGGGCGGAGCCGTGATGAGCACCAGACACTGCAGGTGGGAGGGCAGACCCAGGCTGAGACCCCGAATAAAGCCTGTCACTCATACTCGTCTTCAGGGTTGTGTCATCTGTAGGCAATTAGTCCCCACCTCCTCCTGTTGGGTGGATTCATTGAGATAATAATTACAGAGAGTGCCCAGCACATAATCATTTACAATTACTTTGTCCAATTATTGTTATTAGCAGCAGTAAACCACACCATTATAACTTAATGCTTTTTTTTAAAGGCTTTACTTGAAGGCATTGATTCTGATGTGTTGGTCATTTTTGCCCTGTTCCCACACGCCTCGTCATTTCCAGCTTGTGGGAGAAATAGCATGGACATTGGAGTCCAAGTCTTGGTCACGCACTAGTCCAGGGACCTTTGGAAAGTCGGAACACTCGTTACGTTTTGGGGAAGACTGAATGCATTGTGGACTTCTTGATAGAGTTACTTTAAGACCTGGAACTACGCATAGGGTATTTTTGGTTTTTCTTTTTCATGTCTATCTATGTAAGATAGGGAGGATAAACAATACAAGGAGAAAACAATGGGACCGATGGTTCCGGGGTCACAGGGGAGAGGAGGAGGTGGGGGAAAGGGAGCCAACAAACCCAGGGACAAGGGAACAACAAGAGATCTGAAATCGAGTTACATTAAAGATGAGAGTTAAGCCAACGGTTTTGTAGCCTGTGATGAAAGACAATTTAGATCATCTCTAAATGCTAGTTTATCTTCTTGGATTAGATATTTTGTTTTAAATTCAAATAGTAACTGGACTATGTTGGCGCTCAGTTCAGCAAATTTTAATGGAAGATTTGGGAACGAGAAGGGTCGCTGTCAAAGTTGTGTCTCGGGTTCTGATTGACCAGGAAAGCGAATGTCGAGTGGAAACCTGCTGTGCTTTGACAGTACAGCTCTGAAACAACCCAGACTTTTTTCCCAAAGTCATTACTGGTGAAGGGACATGGTGCCCTTCTTATGACTCTGAAAGCAACCATCAGTCAAGCCAGTGGAAGACACCCTAGTCACCTCGCCCAAAAAGAGCTCTTCAAGTGAAATATCAAAGGTCAAGATGATGCTCATTTGATTTTTGTTTTTTTGATGTGAGGGGGATAGTGCATTTGGCGTTCATTCCACCAGGTCGAACTGTTGATCAAACTTTCTATCTAGAGGTTCTGAAAAGATTGCATAACAGCATGTGACAAAAAAGGCCTGATTTGTGGCAGATGGGGGATAGGTCTTGCCACCATGACAATGCACCTGCTCACACAGCTATCTCAGTGCACCAGTTTTTGGCAAACAAAACAAAAAGACCCAGCCCGCCTCTCTTGCCCCACCTATCTTACTCAACTGACCTTGCTCCGTGAGACTTCTTTTTGTTTCCCCTGTCCTTTACCAAGAACGATGTCCTTCTCCAGGGACTAGTCTCTCCTGACAACATGTCCAAAGTCTGTAAGAGGAAGTCTTGCCATCACGCTTCCAAGGAGCACTCGGGATGCACTTCTTCCAGCACAGGTTTGCTTGTCGCTTGCTGCCATCCACGGTACCTTTGCCAGCACCCCTGTCCAAGTGCATCAGTTCTTCTTCCGTCTTCCTTATTCAACGTCCAACTTTCATACGCTTCTGAGGCAATGGCCATGACTTGGGTCAGGGGCACCTTAGTCCTCAGAGTAACCCCCTTGCTTTCAATACTCTAAAAAGGTGTTGTGCAGCACATTGACCGATTGCAACGCATCGTTTGATCTCTTGACTGCTGCTTCCATGAGTGCTGATTGTGGATCCAAGCAAGGCAAAATCCTTGACAACTTCAACCTTTTCGCCGCGTCTCCTATTGGTCCAGTTGTAAGGATGCTGTACTCCATACTGAAGGCTGCAACCCTTGATCTTCATCAGCAAGCGTTTCACGTCCTCCTCCCTTTCAGCAAGCAAGGTTGGGTCATTTGCATATCCCAAGTGGTTAATGAGCCCTCTTCCAAACCGGATGCGATATTCTTGTTCATATAATCCAGCTTCTCTGATGACTTGCTCATCAAGCAGATTGAACAAGTAGGGTAAGAGGATACCACCCGACGCACAGCTTTCCTGACTTTAAACCACGCACTATGCCCTTGTTGTGTTTGCGCCACGGCCTCTTGATCCCTGTACAAGTTCCCCATGAGCACAGTGACGTGCTCTGAAATCCCATTCTCCTGAAGATGATCTGTAGTGCGCTATGGTCCATGTCGTCGGATGCCTTCGAACAGATGCAGCACCACCGTGTGGGGTAAAATTGCCAACCCTTTGGCAAGCATTCAAGTACAGGCCATTTGTGCGACCTCGGGGACCATCATGCTCTGCGGCGGCTGTTAGAGGACATGGCGTTCTGGCTCACGGTGACCCTCTGGACCACCGAAAGAAACCTGCCCAGTCCTGTGCCATCCTCCCCGTCGTTGGCATGGTCTTGCCTTTCATCTCATTGAAGGTTTTCCTCGTTCTCTCTGACCTTCAACTTAACCAAGCATGATGACCTTTCCCGAAGACAGGTCTCATCTGCACCCTGGCTGGAGACTCCAGCGTCCTCGGGGTTCCTGTTGGGCTCTTCCTGAGCCCACAGCAGAGATTGCTGGGAATGGGAGCTTGTACATGTGGTTTGGGGTACTGGATGATGGGAAAGAAGAGGGGTGCTGGCATGATTATTTTCACGAGAACACAATGCAGAATAGTGACCCACAAAGATCTGCTACACAGATGCTTACAGACATCCTCCCTGAAGACAGTCAGTCACCAGACTACTATAGGCCCCGCTCCCTGCTGTTCAAGGACAATGGACAGGCCTACAGCCATTGATTTGGTTCCTGTAGGTGGAGTTCACACCCTACCGATAATGGTCTCTATCAGTTGAGCCAGGGAACAGGTCAAACAGGCTCTGTGACATCCAAAGTTAGGCTGCCATTCTGAATCTAGGATCCGCCCATCTCACCACATGTATGCCCCCAATCCCTCCTCTTGCTATTGCGTGGATACCCCTAGATTACCCCCTCCCATTATTGCATTACCTATAGCACAATCCCTTCCTGTGATGTAGGTCTTCACCTGTAATTAGGGGACTTGCACATCTCCAGGGAATATAAAAGCCTTGATTAGCATTAAAGACTCTCTCTCTCTCCACATGGACCACCAAGCGGGGCTGAGGTGAGCATGCTACCATGAATTGTGTCTGACTCCATTATTTCTCTCTCACTTCTATCTCTCATGCTCTCGATGACTTTACTATAATCTTTACTTATTATCGCTATACAATTGCGCCTACTGGACCCGTAATGATGTGCTAGGGGCTGGCTTCCCCTGGCAGCTAGGGAAAGAGTCTAACATCTGCCACGGAAACCGAGGGAGTTCTGAAGGAGTCTAGTGAAGGGAAACCAGGAGGGAAAAAGAAGCAGGTGACCTATAAATACTCAAAATGTCTTCCTTCTAGAACTTCTGGCCAGCTTGGGTGTGCCTCAGCTGTAACACGGAGTGATTGTGGGTTTGCAACTCTATGGCAGAACACATGAAAGGGGAGCAAGAGGCATCGTTTGGAACTTTCCTTCATGGTGAATTCTAATTAGGAATTTGTCAGAACAATTAGTTAGACTGCTTCTAGGTGTGAACAGCACTTGTCTGGCTTCCCTAGGTAACCCAAATGAATGCATTTTAAAAGTGCCCTATGATCAACATGAGAGCTAGTTAATGTTTAAATCTGAGACCCCCCCAAAATAAAAATTAAAAAAAATTTTTGTTGTTGTCTTAGTAGAATTTCCAGCCTCGGACAATATCCCAAAGATACGAGAAATAGAATTATTTATCTCATCCATTGTGCCACTTGCCAAGCAAGCATGGTGTATGAATAATTAAATGCTTAACCTTCTTCCAACAGGCTAGATGCAAAGCTCAGAGAGTAGGTGGGGAAAAGCCCTTAAGATCACACTAATTTATTTCAACCAATGTTCGCAGGTAAGACTTTAACTAGAACACCGGTGTCGGGTGATGAACAGCTTTTATGTGGGCCTTTCCAGCCACGGTCACGTAACTGCCGCAAAATGCTTGATTATGCGAATTGACTTTAGGTGCACTGAGACTGGTCATCTTGTGGATGGAATTGTGTAATTTCTGGTCTGTGAAGGGAATTGGTTAGTTCATAATCTTGCGGAGAGAGCCATGATTGAAACCTGACAAAAACCTATGCTTACCTAAGGGTCAACTGCACAGAGGTACAGGGGACACATCTGGCAGGAGGCTTGACAGTGGAGCCAAAGAGCTGTCACACTGGTGCATGGAAGACCACAGGTGGCTTGGAGATGACCAGGAACTGAGCTGACTGAGCCAGTCTGCTGTCTCTCCCACAAATTCCATGTTATCAATGCAGCGTTGCTGAAGACAGAATAACTCACAATGTACCTATCTTAGATTATTATCTTCTCATCACACTGTCTTATTCGGTACTATTGCACAAGGCCACATCTCTCTGAGATGCTCTGAGTTCTCCCCTAAGAGGAAGTACAATTTCCCATTACTCGTTATCTTGGTCAAGGAGACCTGGGACAGCATCCGTCAGACATGGGCTCTGGGTCTTGGGAGAAATGGGTTTGGGCTCAAAAGCGTAGGTCTATTGGAGAACAGACTGTTGGTAGGGAGAAATTGGCCCCTGTCCTACAGAGGAAGGAGTCTGGGCCTGGGCCATAGCTAGTGACAGCTGTCCACTCTTCTCTGCGTGGTCTTCCTCCAGCCACATCAGTCATTATCTGTGGATCCATATCTGTGGCCCGTGTTATTCATGACTCCAAGGGATTGGGGGCTGGGCGTGTGTTCAGACTTGGAAAGAGGTGATCCGGGCACGCGCAGCCATGATGCTGAGAAACACAGCCGTGCCGGGAGCACTGGCCTGCTACGGAAGGCTCTCTGTGCATGCGCAGCTCGGAGGCAGACACAGGCCCTGGCAGCACACAGCACCGGGGACAGATGGGTGGGACACGCCCTCCTCTCATCTGCACCTCAGAAATCCTTGGGGCGCCGGTTGGCATGACAGTCTACAAAGCCCGTTCTCTGTATCCTCCTTTGGTGGCTTGGACTGAGTCTGCACACCTGGTCAACAGCTGTCTAAGGTGTCATGGTTGGTCGCTCCCTGTCCGGAGGAAAGAAGTACGAGGAAAATCAGAGACTCCCAGAACCATGAGTCCCGTGGACTGGTGGAGCGTGTCAGCATCGTCCGTCTTGTCCGGTCTTCCTTATCCGCGGTCCAGCTTTGGCCTGCCTGTGAGGCAACTGAAAATGCCGTGGCGTGGGCCAGGCCCACCTTTGGGCTCAAAGAGACGCCTTTTGCTTTCGACCCCTTCAGAGAAGCCTTTCGCGAGAGTTGCCCAACCCAATCCGATCGTGACACGAGCCTCGAGTGTGGATCCAGGTGAAAGGACACCCTTGGCAACTTCAGCTCGTCTCCATTCCTCATGCTGCTGCAGAAGAAAGGTGGAACCGTCTGCTTTCTTGGAAACCTTACGGGACAGTTCTCCTTTGTCCTACAAGATTGCTGAGTCAGAATGACTCAGTGGCCCGGCATCTTTCCGTCTACCCAGCAATCCATCTGATTTTCTGGATGGCTTGCAAACTACGTTACCAAATCCACACCAAGCCCACCGCCGTGCATGCCGACTCAGAGTGGCCCTCTCGGACTGCGTAGAACTGCCCCTTTGTCTGTGGGCGTAGAAAGGCTCATCTTTCTCCCCCAGCGTGGCTGGTGGTTTCAAACTGCTGACCTTGCAGGTAGCAGCCTAACAGGTAACTGCCATGCTACCAGGACCAGGGCTCCTTAATATGTTACAGACAACAGAATATTATTATTAGAGAGGCTAAGGATTTTTCAAACACTTGGGCAGTCTGAACTTTAGGCAGGCCGGCTTCTACTTATAAATTCTTCCAGGTCTTTTCTGCCCCCTCGGCCTACAGCCACAGAGCCCTGGTGGCACCGTGGGTTAAGCGTTGGGCTGCTCACTGCAAAGCAGCAGTTTGAACCCATCAGCCTCTCCTTGGGAGAAAGACGAAGCTGTGTGCTCCCCTGAAGATGACAATCCCTAGGACCCGATGGGGCCGTTTTCATTGGTCCTGCAGGGTCACTGCGTCACACTCACCTTGGAGCCTGTGGGGGCTTGTTGGTTTGGGTTTTGCTGTTCCTGTTTACCTAAAGCCGAGACAGCCGGACACGTCTCCCTGTCGCCTCCTTTCCTGTGAGACCAGGGTCTTCTCCAGATCTTGGTGGTGAGGTTGGACGTGGGACCCGGTTGGGGTCTGAATGTGGTATTCCATCTTGAGAAGGTGCTGTCCTGTGTGGAGCCTTACAAAGGCAGTTCAGGTTGTATGGGTATTGGCAAGAGCCTGTAGAGCTGCCCCTGACGTGATTTCTCCCATCAGTCTCCTGTGTCTTGGCAGCCTCCAGAGACTGTTTTTTTCTGCCTTATCATTGTGAGTTTTAAAATATTTTTTTCATGCAACATTTAGAGGGACACTGGCCTCCCCCTGTGGCATGCAGCAGATGCTCCATCAGTGCTCATTGGCTGTGAATTAATATGCACCATTCACACAGCTGGGTGGCTCCTGGAGTTGTGGTCCCTGGATCTGCCAGCTCCAGCTGTCACCATGAAGGGAACGCTTTTATAAGATGAAATAGAGGATAGCAACCTTCTGGTTTAACCAGCCTCTTGCCTCTTTCCCTCTCCTGTTTCTCGTCTCCTATTTTTAGTTGGCCCAACACTTACTAGCCGAAGAAGTGGCACACATGCCACTCCTCAAGGAGCCCTGGCAGGGTGGGGGACAACTCCTAGCCAGAAGGTCCATAGTTCAAAACTACCAGTTGCTCCCTGGCACAAAGATGAGGCTTTCTGCCCCCATAAAGATGTACAGCTTCAGAAACCCACGGGGGTAGCTCTACCCTACCTTTTAACGTTGCGGTGAGTCAGAATCTACTCGACGGTTGTGCGTTTGGCTTGGTTTGAGCATAAAACACACAGATCCCCCAGAAGTTAAGGGCACCAGTAAATGGCACAGGGTCACCCTAACCTGCTCCTGGTTTGTCCAGGAAGAAGGTGTCTGGTCTGTGAGCGCAATAGCCCATACTGTAAACTCTGGCCCAGCCCTTGTTCACACAGCTGTACATGCTGTGGGCTGACAGCCTCCTTCACGGGCAAGGCTAAGGCATCCAGAGGCTGGAAAGTCCCTAAGAACCTCTAGCCTACTGGAATGTTTGCCTGATGACTCAGGGCATCCACAGAGGGCACTGCCCAGGGCCCCAGGGCCCAATACCGTGACATGAGCAGCTCCAGGTAAACTCTCTAATCCAGAGAGTGTTAGCCAGAGACAGTGACTCAGCTTGTGAAGGGTTAATTACTTCTGGGGTTCTGCTCTGCCCCGCCAAAGGGAGGGAAGCTGGGACAGGAAACTTGCTGGGGGCAGGCTCCTGGCACTGTGCAGGGAAAAGCCTTGATTCCAGTGGGGTAGTTCTCCCAGGGCACAGGCTGCAGGCCAGGATTCCGGGGAGCCTCCTCTTGCTGGGTTAACAAAAGGGGGCTGGCTCCCTCCTGGAGGGTCTTCCAAGGGGAGGGATCAGTCGTGCGCTACACAGAGTCTGTACAGTGCATCTGGTTTGAAGTCTCTCTGGTAACCTCCCACCAACTCAGTAGAGTGGCGTCATTAACTCACTCTCAGGTGCCCATCACAGCTGGACAGGTCAGCCTGGCATCACATCTGGGGGTCAAGTGGGGAATTGGGGATGGGCTGCAGCCCCTGGGTTGGCCATTGCAGCACGTGTCTGCAGGAGACAGAAAGGAAGCGCTGGGTGCTCCTTCCCTCTAGGAGAGAGCTCTTTCCTGGCAGTCTGGCCCTGCTGTGCGTGGGCGGTGGTTCCACGTCCCTGCTCCGGGAACCCGGCCCAGTCTTATCGGGGAGTCACCGCTCCTGGGCCGGCCAGAGCAGGCACAGTCTCCTGAGGCATACCACCACCACCGGGGAATGTGGTGGTGGTGATAGCAGTGGGTGCTCCTTGCTTCCGCCAGGGCCTAGGGCTTCCCTCCGGAATTAGAGCCCACCCAGGCCTGCTGGGTCCCACCCTGGTAGAATGACACGACCATTAGCTGACTGAAAAATCTAGGTCCAACTGAGATCTGTTCCCCCACAACCAGGCTAAGTCTGTGTGCATCCAAGGACCACCCTCTTGGAGATCCTGCGTCGAAGTAGCTGTCAGGAAGTGCCGTGGGGCAGACCCGGCACAATGTCACCCTGGGAGAGTCAGACTCAGCCCTTGCTGGCAAAGGAGGAGGCTTCTTCTGTGGACTACAGGGGAGGGCTGGCCGGAGAGGCTTGGGGAAATGGGTGCAGAGTCTTGGGCTCGGGTCACAGAACTCGAAACCCATGTTCCGCCTGGTCCTTGCCTTTGGTAAATCCTGGCGTGGCTTGGGGCATCTGTTTCCCCGGTCCTGGAAAAGGGCACCATGGTGCCTACCACTTGGATGTGCACGGAAGTATTTAATTAATGTTTGCAAAGCTGTTTCAGATCCAGTCGTAGGGCCCACGGCCAAGCACAAGGGCAGCTTGTTTAGGTTGGCAGGACAAAAGTGAAGTGCCCCTCGCTAATTAACACCCTATTAGCAGCGCAGCAATAGCCATGTAGCGTGACTCAAAAACATGTTTATTTTCATCACTCGGCTTAGCTGGGTTTCCAAGCGAAGGCCATCGGAACGTACCTGATGGTGTGAAGCGATAAATGACTGCAGCTGCCCTTCCAGCTCAAGTCAGCCTTCAAAGAAATACGCTCAGGTGGTGCATGCCAGGAAATGCCAGTCCAACAGGTGCCTGGTAGGGAAATACGATAACCAGAAACCGGGGCAAATGTTTTCCAATCGAAGTGTCCCTGAACTCCCGGAATGCAGTCCTAGCAGGAGCCCAGGCACAGTGAGGGCGCCATCTGCTGGCCCCGTGGAGAGTTATTTTAGAAATTGAAATGCAGGAGCCCTGATGGGGTAGTGGGTTATGCAGCAGGCTGCTAACCACGAGGTCGGCAGTTCAAATCGACCCGCCACTGTACTCAGGAGAAAGAGGAGGCGTTCTACTCCCTTAAAGATCTGCAACTGTCTAGATGTACAGCTTCGGAAACTCATGGGGGCAGTTCTATGCCTCTGGGGTCACGCTGAGCCAGAAATCGACTTGAAGAAATTAAATTTGGGAGAATTAAAAGCAGTTAATGACCAATTGACTCACTCGGTAACTCATGGGAACAGAGTCCAGCGGTGCTCCGGGGGATTTTCAGGAACTGGTTTGTTGGAAGTCGGTCTCCACGCGTTTCTTCCAAGGCGTCTCTAGGTGGACGCGAACTCTCCATCTTCCGGTGAGCAGCAGATCTCATGCACTGCTAGCACCACCCAGAGGATGGAAAGCGCTCACAAGAAGCTTATTCCATCCTCCATTTCTGTCAGAGACAACACAACCCTCAAGTCAGTACTGGTTCGTAGTGACCTTCTGCGCCACAAACAAAACACTGCCTGCTCTCCTGTCATCCTCCTAATGGACCCTGTGCGTCTGTCCCGTTGTCAATCCATCTTGTAGAGGGCCTTCTGCTCTTTCACTATGTCACCACGCACGATGTCCTTCTGCAGACACTGGTCTCCCCTGACCGCATGTCCAAAGTACGTGAGATGAAGTCCCCCATCCTTGCCTCTAGGAGCATTCTGGCCTGACTTCTTCGAAGACAGGTCTGTTTGTCCTCTTGGCCATCCCTGGTAGGTTCAATGTTCTTCGCTAGCGCCATAATTCACATGCACCAGTTTGCCTTCGGTCTTCCTTATTCAATGGGCAACTGTCACCTGCCTATGAGGTGCTTGCAAAAGACCCTGACTTGAGTCAGGTGCACAGTCGTAATGAGAAAGCCAAACAAAACACACAGCCCCCCTCTCTCTCTAGCATAGTATTTTGGACATGTTATTAGGTGTGTTAGGCTGGGTTCTCTAGCGAAACAAAACCAGGACACTTACGATTATATATATGCATGTAATAGGGTAGGTTTATAAAGCACAAAGGAATTTAACAGCTAATTAGTCCATACAGCAGTACAGAGGGCTCAGTTCAACTCACTTCCTTAGAACAATTAATTATACTGGAAGTCCTTCAACTCACTAGGGCTCCTGGGTCCAAGGTCAAGGAAGCAGACAGCTGAGTCTTTCCTTAGGCAATTCAGGCAGAGTCCACCCACAGGAAGCAAACAGCAGGGTGGGGGTGGGGGGGGGTCACCAACAGTCAGCAAGCAGCTTAGGAGCTTAGTGAAGCAGGCCTGGATGGGATATCGAACTCAAGCAATGCCAACAGGATTCACCAGCCTCAAGTCCAAGTGATGTACACACCAGCAGCATGGCAAAGCAGGTCTCAAAGGAACCTCAAGCTCTAGTGACACCATCCAAGGGTTGGCTTGTCCCACAGGTGTTGTAGCTCACAAGTTGAGGCAGAGAATTAGCTAACGCAGCTGCACGCTGGTCTGATCACCAGAGAGTAAGAGAGAGAGGGGCGGGCCTTGCCGAGTCATTTATCTCCTTGCCCTCCAATCAAACTGCCACCTGATTAATCCCACATGCTCCTATTGGCCAGATTGGCACAATAAACCTACCTATCACCGTCTACCCCTTGCCAACGTGGCACCTGTACACAATTCTTTAGCCATATATAATTGCCATACATTAATGAAACCACACTTACACCTAACACCAAACATCTATCACACATCCAAATGAAAACACACTGAATCTAATTGTATCTGGTACATCATACACGAACAAAGGAAAGGTATTCAATAGTACATATAAAGAAGAAATACTGACAATCACAAACCTCACTTTTGCAATTGATCACGTGGTCATAATTGATAGGTAGAACTACCTTCTTCTACTACCTATTCTGTATTATCTTTGCCCTCGGCCAGCACCTCAGCTGGCTGTGGTTCTTTGCCTGGTGGGGTGACCCAGACCTTCATTCCCGAGAGGTCTGGGTCATTATAAGTCTTATCAGGATTGGGTTGCTGTAATTTACCATTGACTTTAGTCATCGTGCATAGTAGTACTGAGAGCAGCCTACGGGATCTCCTGGAATCCAGACATATTCTTCTTTACCTCCACTATGTAGCACCAGTCCAATTTCTCCTTGGTAATCAGGATTAATCACACCACTCAGTACAGTGACACCCTTCCTGACCTGTTGATCCAAAGGCATGAGAAGCCCAAAGTGGCCAGGGGGCATTCTCAGCTGCCAGTTCAGTGGAATCCATGCTGTGTTTTCAGGTGGGAGAGTTCCTTCCTAGTAAGAGTGGCAGACTTATCCATGCCTTCAGGGGTAAAGACAGCATTATCAGTGCACGGAAGCCTAAGCAGGCTGGAGAACCAATTTGAAAAGCCCATATTTATGATCTTGTTGCTCTAGAACCACTCCCCATATCAATTATGTTAGGCAGGGTTCTCTAAAGACACAAAACCAGGACACTCGTGTGTGTGTGTGTGTGTGTGTGTATTAGGGTAGGTTTATATGACACGAAGGAATAAAACAGCTTAATTAGTCCACACAGCAGTACAGAGGGCTAAGTTCAACTCACTTCCATAGAACAGTTAATATACTGGGACTCACAAGGGCTGCTGGGTCCAAGGTCAAGGAAGCAGACAGCTGAGTCTTTCCTCGGGCAATGCAGGCAAGTCCACCCACAGGCAGCAAACAGCAGGGTGGGACATCAACAGTCAACAGCTCAGGAGCTTAGCAAAGCAGACCTGGATGGGATATTGAACTCAAGCAATGCAAGACGACAGGATCCACCAGCCTCAAGCTCGGGGGATTTGCACACCAGCAGCGTGGTGAAGCAGGTCTCAAAGGAACCTCAAGCTCTAGCGACATGATCCACAGGTTGGCTCTCCCACAGGTGGTGTATCTCACATGTTGAGGCAGAGAACTAGCTAAAGCACGCTGGTCTGATCACCAGAAAGTGAGAGAGAGAGGTGGGCCTTGCTGAGCCATTACTCTCTTTGACCTCCAATCAAACTGCCACCTGATTAATCCCACATGTTCCTATTGGCCAGGCTGGCACAATAAACCTACCTATCACATTTGGGGAGACCAGTTCCTGGAGAAGATCAGTGAAAAGAAGAAGACCCTCCAGGGCATGGGCTGACACTGTGGCTGCAACAACAGGCTCCCACACCCCGTAGCTGTGCGGATGGTCTGGTGTTTCGTTCTGCAGTGTGTAGGGTCGCTATGAGTCAGCACAGAACCAGCTCAGCGGCAACTTACCACAGCATAGTACACCTGGGAAGGCTTAGAAAGGTGTGCATGTTGCTGTCGACACCTACAAATCTGGTAGCAGAAATGGGAAATTAATAATTAGCACCTCTGTTGGCAGTTTTGTTCTTGTCTCATTCAATTGAGAAGATCCATGTTGATTAAGAGATACTGATCAATTAAAAATGTCCACCCTGGATTTGGCAGAGTAATAAATTATACTTGCATTTATTTTCCACCAAATATAATGTGGTTTTTTATTTTTTAAAAGATTTTTTAATTAGGACATAATCCAGGCACCCTACCCTTTAATAGTTCAGTCATATCAAGAAGTGTCGTACAATCACTACCACAAACAGTTTCTAAACATTTTCTTGCTTCTCGTATGCCTTGATATGAGCTCCCCATTACCCCTCATTTCCCCAGCCGAACCCCCCAGGAGCCCTTAATCTCATTATTGTCTCTAGAGCACTCATCCTCGGTCTCATATACCAAAAACATAAAATATATATAACAGGGGCAAGAAGACTACCAACAATAACAAAATACAATTGAGATAAACTCCAGTTTATTTCTTTTTCAAACCATCTTATTAGGATATAATCCAAACTTCATACTATTCAACAGTTTAGTCATATCAAGAAGTGTTGTACAATCGCAACCACAATCAGTTTCAAAACAACTTATTTTATTTTATTCTTGTCTATTCGGTGCCCTGGAAGTGTAGTGATTATGTGGTGGCCTGCTCACCACAAGATCAGCAGTTCAAAACCATCTGTCTCTCCACAGAAGAAAGATGAGGCTTTCTACTCCTGTAGTGGCAGTCTGAGAACCTCACAGGGGTGGTTCTACACGGTCCTAGAAGGTCGAGGAGTTGGAACTGACTTGATGGAAGTAAGTGTGGTTTAGAGTTTGAGCAGCCCTAAAAAAGTCATGAAATTGAGAAAGGGGCTACCAACACAGGCACACTCCACTAAGTAAGTAGCTAATCATTGCCGAACAACAAATGGACAGGCATTACAATGAGCCAGCCTGCTTTGTGGGTGTCCAATGGAAGGGGACCCAGAACCATGATATTTACTGTCTCAATGCTCCCCTTACATGGATATAACAGGTTTTAATCTAATCGGCAAGAACCCACCCTTAAAAGGAATGCTACAGGAAATTTTCCCCTAGCACCTACCGCCATGCTCAATGTACGCAGAGCTCAATCAATTAAGAAATCAATCTCTACCAAGCAACAGCTCACAGTTGGACTATACTCATCTAAACTCTCCATATCAACAGTACCTTGAATTCTATGCCATTGGATAAATTACTGATATTATCAATGTAATTGCCTTATACCCCAGGGGGATGATTGACACTGTGTTTCTTTTGGGGGATTTTTGTTTGTTTGTTTCAGTTATTGTTCTTGTTTCTGTTTTGTTTTACTATATGATACCCAAAGTAAATCAGAGTCGTCCAGAACCCATGGACGAGCAGATGGCCTCTGGGCTCCTACTTAATTCTAGCCCCAATCCAGGAACAGTTAGTTCTTATGACATGGCCCTGCTCAATACTCAGCTTCATGAAGCGATCACTGCTGAGTCCGCCTCTGTTGACTGCTCTTGGCATACGCGTCCACGGGGTCCTCTGTTGACTGCTCTTGGCATA
>NW_022106471.1:1050743-1054198 GCF_000313985.2 Echinops telfairi | reverse complement strand
GCGTCCACGGGGTCCTCTGTTGACTGCTCTTGGCATACGCGTCCACGGGGTCCTCTGTTGACTGCTCTTGGCATAGCGTCCACGGGGTCCACAAGACAACACTCCCTTGGTTCTCCTCCTGCCTCTCTGGTTCTTGTGCTCAGCCTCTGTGACCAGATAGCCTTCCCCCCACAGCTCAGAGGCACTTCCAAAGTCCGTGAGCGCTCCTGTCTTCCTCTTTCCCTCATTCCCACGACCTCATCTGTTCTTCCAATGACTGGCGATCTCTCCACCCTGTTTCTCCTCTGAGTTCTGGATCTGTATCTCGGACTACTCTCCCACCACTCTACTTCGATGCTTCCACGCCCTTCAAGCACACCCAACCCAGTGCCAGTGAGTGGACCCAGACTCATCGTGACCCCCTAGAACAGCGGTTCTCAACCTGGGGGTCGAACGACCCTTTCACAGGGGTCGCCTAAGACCCTATTTCGGATGGTCTTAAGAACCGAGACACCGCGCCTCTATCCGTCTCCAGGGGGTCCACCCACATGCAGATACGCCCACATATGGGGTCACCACACCATGAGGAACTGTATCAAAAGGTCGTGGCATTAGGAAGCTGACAACCGCTGCTAGAGAAGGATTTCCAGGACTGTTCACTCTTCACGGGAGCAGACAGCCTCCTCTTTCTCCTGCAGAGCGGTTGATGGGTTTGAACAGCTCACCTTGTGGTTTGAAGTCTAATGCTTAGCTGGCAATGCCACGAAATCATGACATCTTCTGACCCAAGCCTTCTCCAGGGTTCTCTACCTCAGCGGGACATAGGACCCACAGGGTCGACCACAGCCACCTCTTGCTCTGGTAAGTGGCCCAGATGGCCCCGTGGCCTGTTAGGCCATTAGAGTCCTTCCTGGGGATTTTTCTAACCGGATCTAATTGAGAACACTCCTCTGTGCATTGAGGGTCCTGCAGAAAACCTGTCTGCAACTGTACGAGTTGTCCAGGTGAAGATGAGAGTCCGGGGGCTTGGAGAGGTGGTTTCAGACCCCAAGGGCCCTGCGAAGACCTCCATCCCCACATCGCTTCCATCTAATGGGCCTCCGACCGGCTCAGGATGGTTTTACTTAGACTCTGGTCACTCGCGACTGAAGAAAATACAGTCCTTGGTGCACAGGGTCGCCATGGGTCAAAGCTGACTCGCTGGCATCTAACAACACCACAGTCTGTCACCGAATCTAACACAACCACTAACTACCTTGTCCCAACCCTCTCTCCAGTGCAGCCACTGTCCATCCTGCAAACAAAGCCAACAAGGTCACTGCCATGGCGCTGAGTCCGACTGGTAGTGACCCTGGAGGACAGGGTAGACCCCCTGTGGGTTTCTGAGACTGTAACTCTGCGGGAGCAGAGAGCCTCCTCTTTCTCCCATGGAGCTGTTGGTGGTGTTGAACTGTTGATCTTGAGGTTAGCAATCTAGCGTGTAGCCTGCGACGCCCCCCTGCAGAGCGCCAGCCCATCCCTGGTCCACTGGCCTCTTTCCTGTCCCCCCCGTCACTCACTCCTACTCCAGGCCGTCACCACAGAGCAGCCAGCGACGAGCCTGGCAGTGATGCGTGTGGCCTGCGTTTTGGGGTCTCTCCCTGCACCCCTATAATTTTGTTACTCTCTTCTATGTCTGAAAACGGGGACAAAAATATCACAGCGGGCTGAGTTTTGTTATTAGGGGGAAATTGACCCTCAAGTGGCCCTTCTCCCACAATAGCAGAAATCAGTGTACACATCTCACTCTGCGGAAAGAGCGATGCTGTCCAGCTACCGCGCGGCTGGGGGCTGGCTCGGCCACTTCTCCTCGAGCTTTGAAGGAAGACCAGCTCGCTAAGGCTGGCTAGAGCAGTGAGCTCTAGAGCTGGGGGCTGAGAAGAGCAAGCAGGGCTCCTGAGAGAGTCTGGCTGGTGTCCCGGGCCCAACAAGGGACCTACACGTCAGGGGAGGGACTGAGGCCAGATCCTCCACTAGGCCCAGCTCCCCCAGCCTGTGGGTGCCCTGAGGAGCGCCCCTGCTCTCAGCAGGACCTGGGCCATGGTCAGAATGTCACAAAGTGCCCGAGGAATCCCGATTGTAGACTTCTGACTTGGGTGGGGCAGCCAGCACCTCACCAGAATGTCACTGCAGCCAGAGATGAGCATCCCTCAGACTTCGGGGAAATCCACTTTCACCACCAGGTCACAGCCGAGGTCACAATGGCTGAAGTGGACTCCGTGACATCTCGGTCTCCTCGCTAGCATCTAAAAGCAAGTCTTCAGACCCAGGAACCCCGTGGGTGCTTGGGAAATTCAAGGCCAGATTGGCCTTGCTGCCAGATGGTCACGTGGAGCGTAACCAGTTCCCTGGGAGAAATGAGAGCTGTGACCACAAAGGTGCTCCAAGCTGGGTCAAGGGATGCAGGGGACATCTGTAGGCAAGGCAGGGAGACGACGGGCCCAGGACTACTACTGACCAGGTCGGCAAATGCCACTGCTGCTAGATGCCTCAGGTGAGAGAGACCTGGATCCTCGGCTTTGCATGAGAAAGAAATTCACACTGAAGTCTGGTTTGTGATCCAAGTGGGTTTTTATAAAGGATAGCAGAAGTTTCAGGTTTTACAGTTAACTGAACGTGGGACTGCACCGAGAGAGAGGGAGAGAGAGAGAGACCCCACAGCACATCTGAGCGGAAGGCAGGGGGCAGAGGGAAAGAGAGAGTGGTCTCTCCCTATTCTGGCCTTTTGGGGCCTTTCGGCTGGGAGGCATAGTCGACGGGACTGGTTGACCCCACTGGCTGAATTAGGCCCACCTGGCCTAGTTTGAGGCCCACCCAGGTGTACCGCCTTCCTGCCTCAAGGGCCTGAATTGGCACATGCCCTTTAGGCTTTATGGGCTTCCAACTTCCTGCCTTTCCCTGGTGGCACTGAGGGTTAAGCACTGGTGATTCAAATCCATCAGCCACTCTGAGAAAGAAAGAGGAGGCAGACTGGACCTGACATGATTGACAGCCCGAGAGGCCCTAAGGAGCAGCCCTGCTCTGTCCGGCAGAGTGGACGTTCGTTCGTCAGAACGGACGAGAAGGCAAAGGGTATTCTTACGGCGGCACTCACCAGACCCAGGGCGCCCTCCCGGAAGCAGCCACCGTGTGTGGGAGATGGCGCGCCGATAATGTGGGGGTTCCTCCCTACCTGCCACCAGGAGGCAGCCACCCCAAAGTGCGGTTTGGAAAATAGCCACAATCTGGAGTCTCATCATCCCTGGGGGGATCTGATCATTCCAGGGAGCTCCCTGGCCGCCCTACATGGGGGAGAACCAGAGGAAGCAGTGCCCCAGCCCACAGGCCAGGGCAGTGCCCTGCCTGTGTTCCCCAGGTGTCAGTGGCCCAGGAAGGGGCGAATGACAATGACTCACCATTAAATTGCAACACAGGGAAAGGTTCCAGGCCCTGATGCC
>NW_022106471.1:1048131-1049763 GCF_000313985.2 Echinops telfairi | reverse complement strand
CATGTGAGTGGTGGTGCCAGCGGAGAACATTGGCAGCACCAGGGACAGCAAGAAGAACACACGCACCGGCCTCGGAAATGCAGCCCACATGCTCCCCGGAAGTCAGAATGGTGAGTGTCGTCTCATGGACGCTGGACATGTCATCGGGAGAGGCCGGTCCCTGGAGAGGGATGTCCTGCTCGGTAAAGCCGAGGGGCAGCGAGAAAAGCGGGCGCCCTTCAAGGGGATGGATTGAGATCCGGGCTGCACCAATGGGGTCAAACCTAAGGACGACGATGAGGCCGGCACAGGAGGGTCGCCATGAGCCGAACGGACCCAACAGCACCAGCGGGGAGGGCTTCTGCTGCTCACTGAACCCTGCAGGCCGAGCACTGCCAAGTTCATTGTGGAGCAAGGCTGAGGGGGTGAGCGTCAGTCACTGTGGGAGTGCCCTCGTGTCTGCCCACGCTCTAATGTAAAGAATAGGATTATATCCCTCTATTTTATCATTTACATTTAAAATAATCTGAAATGATCAAAAGGAATATGAATTTTGACATAGGATGTGTTTGTTTGTTGTTTTAAATTGACTTCTTCAGTGCCTTTTTCCCCAACCTCCCAAATCTTGAGTTCATTGAAAGGATGTTTCTGATGTCCCTGCTTTGCTGGCACCTCAGACATGCACTATCTGCTGACTGGCCACCCAGCTCCTGGCCCTGCCCTGGCCTGAGCCCAGGGCAGGTGTGAGGAGATGCCGCCTCCCCTAAACGGTTTTTGGATCCCATTGTAAGCCACCGACAGTGTATTTTGGCACTATGTCACGCCAAGGCTACAAACTGGTTCAACTGCTGCAAATTTGCCTTCCACCGCAGATATACCGATATACCGAATCAGAATCTACAATCAGAATCACCAGATCCCGAGGTGAGCCTACATTAGCATAAGAATCACCTGGGGATCATTAGGAATCACCTGGGAATCTTGCTAACACGTAGATTTAGTATTGGGGGTGAAAGACAGATCCTAGGCCAGGGGTTGAAGCGGAATGAACCTGCCACAATTTGCACCTGCCAGATTTTGTGAGAACAGAGTCAAATTCCATTTCCAAGGCCTTCTCTAGGAACTGGCCAGGGAGACATCCAGGGCTCGAGGGGTCGGGAGGATCCTAGGGGTCTACTGAGGCAAGGCTACTCCTCGCTCCAGCAGGCAGGCTGGGAGAGAGCTGGAGCCTCCAGCGGGGGCTCTGGCTGGATTCTGCGATGGAAGCAGAGGCCCTGATGCAGACTGAGCACTTGCTATGCACCCAGCACTGTCCCTCAACACTCCCCACCATCACAGAAAAGAGCGGAAAAGCTCGCAGCAACCATACCATAGAACACTCACAGTCATCAAGTCAATTCTGATTCTTAGCAACCGTACAGGACAGCGTAGAACTGCCCCTGTGGGCTTCTGAGGCTCTAACTCTCTGCAAGGATAGAAAGCCTCATGTTTCTCCCAAGGAGCAGGCGGTGGGTTCAAACTGCTGACTTTGGGGTCAGCAGCCAGCCTGTCACCACCGTGCCACTGGGGCTCCTTATATCAGAGAGGAGAGATGCAGTCATTTCCTGCTTCTACAGATGGGGACACTGGTTTAGAAGTTCGGTGACTAGCTCT
>NW_022106471.1:1045849-1047011 GCF_000313985.2 Echinops telfairi | reverse complement strand
AAGCAATGCTGGCCTTGTTTGGGCCATTATTCGAGGACATAATCCGGCAGTGATGGAATGACGTAGTCATCATCCATTTTGTGCTCTGAGGTGAACATCCTCCATTTTCCCGCATAGCTGCTGTTTGCATAATAATGTCATCTTTGGAACCTGGCCATGGCAAAAAGTTCACGGAAAAATCAAATGGAAAGAGAATAGAATTTTCCCGTGAACTTTTTAAAGCCCTCTCATGTGTGTGTATGTGTAAGTGCATGTGTACACTGTTTCTCTTATCTACATGATTGTGAGATCTGAAGAGATGTTTTTAAAGGTTTTGATCTTTAGTTGTGGTTTATTGGCTTCTCCTCATATCTCCATCCGTTTTGCTGTACATATTTCAAATTTATGCTATTTAACATGGTAATCACGTCACTAGGGATTGAGCCTTTAATATAAATGTTTGTATCATTTATTTCTAAGCCTTTTGATATATTCTTACTTCCTCTCCCACTATTTTTCCTTCCTTTACATTTGCCCAACTGTGTTCCTGCATGGGTGGCAATCTGTAGCACACCTGTGGTGTTGTCTGATACAGGTGTCCCTTTGACTGGTCTTATACTTTCACGTTTTCATGCAATCTGACACCTCCTTTGAAAGACTGGGTAGTGAAGCCCCTTCACCTTGATGAGGAGGAGGGGTGCCTCATCTAACTCTGGGGTTCCGTTCTACGCTCTTCCCCCTTATGCTCCCGTACTTTTCCACCCCCTCACTCTGTTTTGGTATCTGGATGAATTTTTTTATGTTATCAAATATTATTAGTGGTTTTTTTATATATAAATCCTTTTATTGGGGGCTCTTACAGCTCTTATGATACGGATCAAACTTTTAAACCACTGTTTGGGGAGTGTAGTTGACATGCAACAAAATACATGTATTTCCCCTATACAGGTCTTTACATGGACATACGCTTTCGTTTCTCTAAATACACAGGAGTGGAATGGCTGGTCACATGGCAGGGGCTATGGATTGAATGTGGCCCCAAAATATGTGCTGTACATGGTGCCAGGACTGTGGTGGAGCAGAGGCAAAGCATTCAGCCACTAACAATAGACCTTTTCTGGCAAAGAGTCTGTTAAAATATTCTGTACGATTGCTGAAGACAAATGTGTTCATAAACAAATAT
>NW_022106471.1:1034724-1044594 GCF_000313985.2 Echinops telfairi | reverse complement strand
GACTTGAATCTGGACTGGGCCGGGCTGTTTCCTTAATATACAATTATTCTTGGATATAAAACTCTCTTTTACACACTTATGAGTGCCTCTGGATTTCTCTAGTCAACCCAGACTAACACAAGCTGTATCATCTATAGCTGTATATCGAGAGTTTATATATATGCATATAATAGCTTTGCAGGCTTTGGTTCTCTGGAGAACCTAGTCCAAGACCAGGCCCATAACCATGAGTGTGGCCGGTGACATCTGTGACCATGGCAGTGAAAGATCAGGCCCAACAGGGAAATAGAGAGGGCTGGCTGTGGGAGGGACCGCTGGTGTCAGACAGGTAGTGGTTGGAGTGGACATTATCTGATCTTCACCTCGTAAGAATCAGCCTTGTGCTCCTGTCGATCCTTCTCCCCACTTAAGACGTTAGGGCAGCAGGTCTCCACCTTCCTCATGCCGTGACCTTTCATACAGCTCCTCAGGTGGTGGGGACCCCCAACCATAACATTATTTTCGTTGCTACTTCATCCCTGTCATTTTGCTATGTGATGAATCCGGCGACCCCTGTGAAAGGGTCATTTGGCCCTCAAAGGGGTCACGACCCACAGGCTGAGAACCACTGCAGTAGAGGATCGAGATCATTTTCCCGATCTCGCTTTGCACTCGCCGGAACCTGCAGTCAACTGGTGAGCAACACTGGTGAGAGTGGATTTCTGCCCGTTCTTAGGGGTCAAGTGTTCCTCTACTGAGTATGATGTTAGCTCCAGGGTTTTTGTCAATGCACTTCATTAAACTGAAGACGCTGGCTGATATTTATTCTTTGTCACAGGTTTTTATTGGGAATATGTGCTGGAATCTGTGATCTTTTGTGGATGTTGCTATCATATGATTTGTTTATTTTTTAATTGAGGCAATGGGATTTTTCCTTCTTAGTTTGCTAATACTGTGAATTACCCTTAATATGCTGATAGGTTTTCAACTTTACAATTCTCACAAGAAGCTAGGTGCTATCCTGATCTTTGTCTATATATGTCTTTTTTCCTCTGGTTACTTTTAAGATTTTTCCCCCTTTATCACTAGTTTTGAGCAATTTGCTTTTGATATGCATTCATGTAGTTTACTTCGTGTTTCTTGTGCTTAGGGTTCATTGCATGTGGATTCAATGATTTGTAATTGTCACCAAATTTTAGAAAATGTTGAACATTACATTTTCAAATAGTTCTTCTGCCGTCCCTTCTCCTTCAGGAAGTCCACATATATTATGTTGTTTGAAGTTGTCCAACAGCTCATTAATGCTCTGTTCATTTTTTAAAAATGATTGTTTCATTTTGGATACTTTCTATTGCTAGATCAAGTTCACGAATCTTTTCCCCAGTGATGTCTAACCTGCTGCTGATGCAGCACCATCTCGTCATCTCACACATTGTTTTCAGCTACATTTTATTTGTGTCTTTTTCAGACCTGCCATGACTAACTTTTTGAGCATGCAGAATGGCAGCTGTTTTAATGTCCTTGCCTGCCAAGTCTAACATCTGAGTCCATTCTAGATATGTTTTAGCTGGTTGATGTTTCTCCTTATTATTGGCCATATCACCCTGCCTCTTTATAGGCCTGGTAGCTTTGGATTTGATGTCAAATACTGTGGATTTTACCTTGTTGGATGCTAGATAGTTTTGTATTCCTGTAAATAATCTTGACCTTTGCTATGGAATGCAATTACATTCTTGAGAAAAAGTTGGACCCTTTCAAGTCTTTCAAGATTTACTAAACAGGACCAGAGCAGGATTTCATCTAGGACTAACTAGTTCCCCACTATTGAGGCAAGCTAGACGGTCTGTCTGTGTGCTGTACCCCAATGCTTCATGAATCCCAGAATTGTCCAGTCAGTCGTGTGGGACCTGGGCCTTCTCCAGACCCCATGTCAGCACTGGACACATTTCTAATCCATGGGTGGTTCTTTTCAAAGTTTTGAGTGAGTTTCCTACATATGTGTGCTGATTGGAATCCAGCTGAATACTCAGGGGGACTCCAGGGGCTCTCCTTTCTAGCAGCCCATCCTGAAAACTAGCCACCAGGGTGTCCCCCCCGTCTGGCTCTAGCTCGTTCACTGTGAGTCTGCCAGGCTCTGTCGGAGGCCACCTCACTGCCTAGAAATTCTCGTCACTACACTTGGATCCTCTTGTTTATTGTCCATTCTCTGGTATCACGGTCCTTCACAGACAGATGTCAAGTGTCTTGAAAACCAATCTTTCAAATATTTGATCTGGTCTCTGTTATTCCACATTGACTGGGCCTCTATTCATCACTTCATTCTGCTATTTTCCTCTTTTGTGATTTAGAAGCTAAATAGCCTTTTGTGATTTAGAAGCTAAATCATCTTCAAGTTCACATGTAACACATGGGTTAAGTTCACATGGTTTGATTTACGTGTAATCAGACCAGGAACCCTCTCACAATGAAAATATGTATATTAAAGCCTTGCTCTTCATAATGAGAAATTTGTCATGTCTTATCTCCTGGGTGCTCAAAATTATCATTTGAAAATTACCCTTCATCTGAACTCATCAAGTACTCCTTACATAGTTACATTGTCATCCTAACAAGGAGAAACTGATCTTAGCTGTAGATGCATCTGGTTTTGATTAAATGGTAACTCCTTTCATCCTGTGTATTTCCCAGTCCTGAGTCTCACTCTCCAGATTAAAGCTGGTTCAGATGTGTGGGTCCCTAGCCACAAGCCTGCAGAGCAGGGGGAGACGTCTGCTCGTGATGGTTACATGCTGTCAGAATAGAGACCGCACAGTCTATGTGGCAGGGGTGGGATTCATAAGGACTTGCCTGGCTTCCTTTTTTTGTACTTATTAAGAGAGCCCCGCCTTAGCTGGAGCCATGCAATTCTTCTCTGGTCCTTGTCAGGGTCTGAATGCTGAAGCATCCTCTACCCACAGCCTAACTTCTCTTTATTTGTTGCTGGGCACCGTAGAGCTGGTTTCTGACTCGTAGCAACAACAGAACAAAATACACCATCCTCAAAATTGCTCATGTTGGCACCCCTTTGCTGCCGCCACTGTGTCCATCCATCAACACTGGGCTTCTTACCTGAGGGAAGGGGAGCGGGAAAGGACAGGACGGGTTCTTTCCTCTGTTCTCTCCCTTACTCTCTCCCCTAATGTCGTGTCCACATCCCTTACTCTCTGGGGTCGGGGGCTTAGCTCTCCTGAGCATCTGCTTCTCGCCCAACTCACCCTTCCCGTGCCCGCTGGCAAATCTGCTCTTGCTGCTTCCCTGTGGGCACAAGTCTCCACCCCAACCCCTCTGACTCCATCTTCCTCCAGGAGTCTGTTTTCCAATCTACGATGCCTTCCTCCTTTCCCATTCAGGAAGCAACCTTGGTGGGATAGCATTGGGTGAGAGGCATTGGGCTGCTAACCCCAAAGTCAGCGGTTCAAATCCACCAGCTACTCCCTGGTTGGAAGCTGAGGAAGGTGTCTGGTTCAGAAGCCTCAAGGTGCAATTGTACTCAGTCCTGTAGGGTTGCTGACTCGGAACAGACTCAATGGCCTTGGGCTTGGTTTGGGGTTCCCGGTCAGAGTTTAATTGCACACATGTTCGTGGGTAAGCGTTTTTGTGTGGTTTAAGGTTCCTGGCATCCGCTGCGTCTGGGCGTGGGTAGGAAAGGGAGGTTGACAGACAGGTCGCACACTGGGAAGCTCAGCACGTTAGGTTTACTAGGGCAATGCCTGCGGAAGAGGCCACAGCACGTACATACAGAAACCCCCCCGGCAGGTCCCCTCCCCGGCTACACAGACATCACAGCAGCGCAGGGGCTCAGGAAGAGGCTTTGGAGAGTTCTCTCGAAAAATCACAGGGCAGCTTTGGTGCTCAGAGATTCAAACTGAAAACGATACAAAACCAAACCATAAATATATGTGTGTGTGTATAAAATTGCAAAATCAAAGCCCAAGTGACTAGCCATCGTCAACTCGGCACGCCAGTGGCTCAGAGAGGGTCAGCGTGGGGAGGCAGAGCTGTGTGGGGATGAAGCACGGTCCGGGGCGCTGGCATGGCAGGGGCGGGGCGTTTGTACATGGAGCCCTCTGTGCGACCTCGCGACACGCGGCAAGGCTGAACACAATGGATAAGTGCAGACGGGAAGTAGGATTCCCTTGTGACGACCGTCAGACACAAGCCGTCTCACCAGAACCATCCGCCTAGGCCCGTCAGGCAACCGCAGCCCAGCCTTCTCCTGGGAGACGCTGGGACTAGACGAGGCAGCGCACGGTTTCAAAGTGAGGCGATGCACACCGACCGAACAACCACACAGAGAAAGACCACGAAGACATGCGGTGGAGTCGAAAGACGGGGTCGGGTTTCCCCAAAGAGGTGTGTCTTAAAAGGGGCTTGGATGGGCTGCTAAGTGTGGCCCCTCTGTCCTTGGGCCAACCGTGGCCTCCTGGATCTGTTCTGAATTTTCTTTCTTTACGGGAAGGGCTGGCCTTCAGGCTTCTGAAAGCCATACAGGATGATTTGCTGGTGGGAGAATGATTTCCAATTTCTCTACAGATATTTTCCCACCACCCCCGGAACCCCCTGCAACTCTTTCCTAACAGGATTTAGACAGAGACAGGCCCTGGGCGGTGTGAATGTTGAACGCGCTCAGCTGTGCACCAGAGGTTGGAGGTTGGAGCCCATGCAGGGGTGCCTCGGAAGAAAGCCTGGTGATCTTGTTCCCTCTGCTCGCACCCCAGGGGGTCATCAAGGGTTGGCGTTGACTCCCCAGCTAGACATTCATTCAGAAATAAGGGGCTGACCCCGCCAGTGGGCCTCCTGCTGTTGCTTGGGACGCAGTGGGTGAGGATAGGAACCCCGGGGCACTGACCACCCCAGGAGTGGTTCCAAGACCCTCTCCTGTGTCCACAGTGGGGGGCACTCCTCCTCCAGCGGCAGGTCCCCATGTGTGCTACCCAATGTGAGAAGCTAGATGGGGCCAAGTGTGCCTGGCTGGAGGCCTCCCCTGCCCTCACTCTGTGTAAAGCGTTAAATGGTCCCGCCCAGTGGAGACATGACATCCCACGGGGGCTGGAATCGGGAGAGAACAGATTCTCCCGGGACCTCTGAGTCTCCTCGGACCCTGCATCTGACTGCCCTGGCGCTAGGGTGCTGAGGGGAAGCGAGCGCGTTTCCTGTTTGCTCACGGAACCTACGACGACTGCACCAACTCACGCACTTCTGCTGACCCGTCGAGGCCACCGAATTCACACTTGTGCAAATGCCCGCCGTACAGGCTGGGGACATCTGCGTGGCTGCCTAGCCCTGCGCACCCACACTCGATGTCCATCTTTCAGGGTCTCGGAGGGGAAGTGGGCTGATGGGTGGGTGGCTCTTTTAAATCCACTGCGGACAAGGCCGTGGCTTTGTAGAACAGCTCGGCCCCGCCTGCAGTGTGGCCCGTCTCTCACAGCAGTGCTGGGTCAAGGTCTGGCCTCGCTCTAGGAATGAATGGCACGGCATCAGGGGGAGAGCTTCCAAGCCGAGATCTAACTTCGTGGCATTAGGGCAATGATTTAAAGGGCTGTGTGGAAGGAATCTGGCGCCTCATCCAAATTTCCCCAAGTAATTTGTGGGTAGGCAGGGTAAGGGTCGCATCATAAGCACTAGGTGTACCCGAGGGCATCACCTGGCTGTCGGCAGACAGGAGGGTACTTACAGAGCCCTCACTGGCTGCCAGGTTGTCTCCTGGCAACGCCTATTTCAGATTGGGGAAAAGTCCCGTGGTGTGGATGCTTCCCTCACACCACTGCTGGGTACAGCACCAGGTCCGAGAGAGAATGATTAGAGCCAGGCTTCTCTCTCTACAACCACCTCCGCCTCTGCCCGTCTCCTCAGGGGACAGACTTGGAGACCTGGCTCCTTACTGCCCAGCTCAGCCTGCCAGAGTGCAGCTTTGGAGCGGAGTGGTTCCGTGTTCCTGGCCCGGTCCCGTTGCATATCCAAGCACAATGGCTTTTCTAGAAATGAACCCACTGCCCACTGAGTCCAAGCTCCCCTCCAGCCCTCTGCTCCAGACCGACACTGGCCAAAGCTTGCAGCCCCCTTCTATCTGGAGCCAAAGAAAGGGACCCCTCCCCTCGTCCTAACAGCCTGTGGTTTTGTTGGGATTGTTATCGCCTTCAACAGCCCTGGGCTTGGCGGGTGTCCTCAAGCCCGGGCCGAGGCACAACGCCCCCTTCATACACATGCACAAGTTAACAGACCCGCTCAACAATCCTACATCGAGATAAAACAGAACCAGACGCAGTGTACGACACACGAACTCTGAATACTCCCATCACTGTGCCAAGATCTCATCTTCAGATGCTTCATCCAAAGAATTTTAAGGAGACAAATTCCGTGTCTGTGCTGGACACCACTTGCTATCAAGTACCCAGTCACAGCAGGCCGGCCGTTCGTCTAAGATGTCTTCTGACTGCTGCTTCAGAAAGGCCTCGGTGTGTGGGGCCCATGCCTCCAGCTCAGCCCCTTCTAGTTCTTTCTCCAGTCACCCAGGAGCCTTTTCTAAAAGGGCCGGTTTGGTTGGGTCTGCCCCGAATCCAAGCCCTCGGCAGCCCCAAACCCTCCACGCAATAAAGGCCGGCTGCTCTGCCAGCCCTGCCAGCCTTCGACACCAACCGCCGCCCTGCCTCACCCCCACACTCGGGCAACACTGACCTGCTCTGTGGACCACGTCATGGCATTTCACGTGTCCCTGCCTGAGCACACGCTCTTCCCTCATCGCGAAACAGCCTGGCTTCCTCTTGTTTGGAAACTTGTAACAGCCATCACATTTTGTGGGACATTTTCGCCAGCCCCTGGCCCATGACCCAAACTTAATGGCTGCTTTTTGAGAGCCTGCACAGTGGACAAGTGGAGGACTGTAAGATGGGCCCTGTGGCATAAACCCCAAGGGTGATACTCCAGCAAGGTCCCGGCCATCTCACCTGCAGGAGGAAGTCATCTGTTGACAACAGTCAATCACTGTCATTCCTGTCTACAACAGACTTAAACACAAACAGCTGCATCACGGACTGTGTCCATGCCACACTTCCATGACACCACCCGCTAGTCTAGTCACGATTGGATTCACGTCAGCATACAGCTGACCCTTAAGGGATGCTTGACACACACTGAGGATGAGAGGATGCAGACGAAACCTGGATTTCAGAGAAGGCATCAAGGGTTGGCTTTTAAAGGCATTTCCCCCACCGCCGCGCAGGTTTGGGGAGGACTGGCCCTGGGGCTGTCCCATCAGGGAGTGGGGCGGAGAAAGAAGGGGGGGCTTGGGGCCACCGTTGGGGATGTGTGTGAGAGAGAAAGAGAGAACTGAGTTTGCCCTCATCATATGTCAGTTTCCTTTCTTTCTAAGAAAGAGCCCAACAATGGGTGATGGTTCTAGTCCTGGGCCCGCCACACCCGCTTAACCAGGAATGTGGCGTGCACGGAGGAGAGCGAGCACAGGGCGTGTCCCCCTCCTAAACCGCTGACATGACGCAGAGACGACCAGCCCTGGGAAAGGGAACAACCTTCGGGATGAGCTTTAAGATCACAGGCTCTGGAGTCAAATCCGTGCTCTGGCTTGAGTTAGCCATGCCAGGCAAGCGGTGATGCTTTCTGAGGCCCCAGTTTCCTCCCCATCAAATGGGAACAGTTGTGCCCCCTGACGGGGTTGGTGGTGGTGGTGGTGGGGTGTGTGTTAAGAGATACAGTGACTGTTGAGCCTGCACAGGTAGAGCAAATGGTACAAAAAAGAAAACTATGATTAAGAGCTTTCAAAAATACTTTTACAATACTCAGCACAAAGGGCGGGGGGAATATTCTTTTGACGACACTGTGCTTTAAAGGGGATGGATTGTCTATGTTTTAGGAGCCGACGGTGCTTGCCCGTCAGGGCCTGGGGAGTGATAAGGGAAGGTAGCAGTGGCACATCAAACCAAAGCTGCGGCTACCACCAGGCCCCGGGAGGGGCAGCCAGGGACAGGGGTATGTCTCTGCTAGCTGGTCCAAGGGTCCGTCTCTGATCCTCCACTGCAGGTCCCAGAGCCAGAGCCAAAACCCCAAAGTAGCCAGCAACAAGAGGACACTAGTTCTCTCTGAAAGCAAATGGTTCTGGGTTTGAGGGGCGGGCCGGTGACACCTGATGGAAGGGCAGGAGCCCCAGGGCTCGGGGTCATGCAAAGCTGGAAAGGTCTAGCCTCCTCGAGCTGTTTTGATCTTCCCCCAATTTCAACTTTGTTTAGCGGTAAATTTCCTTCTTGTTCTGAAGGGCCTGAGATGCACACTTGGAATGGGTTATGTGCCTACGCTCCTGGCCTCTTACATCAATGAAGCCACCACCGGCCCTTGGTCTGACTCGCCCTTCCCTTTTGCCTGCCAGCCCTTCCAAGACTTCCATCTGTCATTCAAGAGGCTCCATATAAAAGCTCAGGGGCGGTGGGTGGGGAAGAACAAGCTAAGCCATCAGCCCTTGGGGACAAAGAGTAACTTCTGTAGTAGGGATCAGTTTGTATGGTGACTTGGAATAGCGGGGCAGGACCCTAAATGGAAAAGAGCAGACTTTTCTGAACATGGGGCTCTCTCTCCCCTGCCTGGAGCTGGGATTCTCAGAAGGAGTCTTGCTCCGGGGAAGCCTCCCCCACTCTGACTCAGCCTGAGCCTGTGAGCGTGTGCCCATTTCTGGCCTCCGTGCTCTGGGCTCAGATGAATGGGCAGCATCCTCCCAAAGGCGGCCTACAACTAGGCAGTGTTGTGTATTGGGAAGAGCCCTGGACTGGGACTCAGGAGACTGAATTCCAGTGCAGGCTCCACTAACCAGCTGTGTGGCCTTGGGCCTGCTACCCAGTTTCTCCAGGGCCGTTGTAAAATGAGGGGTTGGCCAGGTGATCGCTAAATTCCCCCTCAGAGGGTAATCTGGGGGTCTGATTTTACCCCTCCTTGGCCCTGTGTTTCCAGGGACAGAGATGGGAGGGGGGAAGGGGAAGAGAGAGAGGATACAGATGGGAGCCAGTGGGGACCACCCATCAGGACTCCACTTTCTCCTTCTTTTTGCTCTTTTTCAGGAAGGATGGGGTTCGGAATTTCTTTTTCTTCTTCGAGGGAGACTTGGAAGGCGAGCCCTCTGGGGACATGGGGCCGCTGGTGACCGACTCGGTTTTGTCCTTGGACGTGTCGATGTCAGTGTCGGCGTTGGTGGTCATCTGGCTCAAGCCCTTGCTGAGGGTCTCCTCCGCGGTCTGCTCATCCTCCCTCCCATTGACCACCACCTCCTCTGGCTGGGTTGGCTCGGGCTTTGTGGGGGATTTGCTTGTTTCCGTCTTAGCACCTGGTAGGGAAATATAAAAAAGCAAGAGCCTTATTCAGGGGGCTGGCTTTCACCTGAGGCTAACAGGTGACTCTGTAAAGCAAGTCTGGGGTGAAGGGGGGACAGGGGGCGCTGAGCAGGGCTCCCGGAGACAGTGGGGGACTGGGTGTGCAGCCAAACCCTGCAGCCCCTTCCACCTGGCCTGCCCCAGGTCAGCCGCCCAAGATTTGTGTCTACAGATTTACATAGACACTGATGCCCAAACACAGCTGGGGGCTCATCTGGGGACCCAACTCAGAGCTTTTTGAGGTTCAGTCAGAGGGAAGAGACACAGGGGAGGAGAGAGGCTGCAGGAAGGGGGAGCAGTGCCATGGGGTCTCAACAGTGGGCTCTGAGCACAGTTGGTTCTAAGTGGTCCAGTTTCACCAGTGGAGGGAGAGAAGGTGGGTGTTTCCAGGCCTTTTCATTTGCTCCATGGGGTGAGGCTTTGGGGGACACGGCCCAGCAGATGGGAGTCCCTGAGGGCCGTGAGCTATAGTGTTGGAGCC
>NW_022106471.1:1032909-1034046 GCF_000313985.2 Echinops telfairi | reverse complement strand
AAGGGAAAACTGAGTTGATACCAAAGGCTCAAGTAGGAAGCAAATGTCTTGAGGATGATGGCAACAAATGTACAAATGTGCTTGACACAATAGATGTGTGTATGGATTGTGATAAGAGATGTAAGAGCCCCCAATACAATGATTAAAAGAAATGTAGGGGTGGAGTCTAGCCTGAAAGTCAGGTCACAGCCTGATGGTGATACCTCCTTGTGGGTGTGGCCTTTTCATCAGGAGGGTCCTGGGAACTCCTCTCTCTGCCTTCACCTTCCAGTTGAAGCTCTGCCAGCGCTCCGTGATGCTGCCACTGCCACTGGATCATAAGCCTTTGCACCCACCGGGCAATGGTCTTCCTACATGAGTCTGAACAGGGGCTTATGGACCAGTATCGGCCTTATAGACTTGAGTTGGACTGGGCTGGGGTATTTTCCTGATATATAGCCTTTTCTTAGACATATAGGAGTGTCACTCAATTTGTTTCTCTGGTCAACCTGGCCTAACAGTCCTCAAGACCCCCAGACTGCTCCTCCATGGACAAGGCTCAGCACCCAGAGACACTCCTTTTGCCCCTCCCCACTCCCACCCCCACCCCCCTGCCTCCACTCAAACAGTGCGATGCCCGTGTTGGGAGGGCGGACTGGAGGATCACAGGTTTTGGAAAGTGGAAGGAATGCAGAGATCACCGGCTCACTGCCCCCCCCATTTCACAGACACGGAGCAGAGGAGAGACTTGTCACCGGACTGCTAGTCCAATGTGTGTGTGTGTGTAGTGCGTGTGTGTGCATGTGCATGTGGTGGTTTGTGTCTATGTGCTGTGGGTGTGGTGTGTGGGGTATGTACGTGTGTGCTGTGTGTGTGGTATGCATGTGGGTAGTGTGTGTCTGTGTTCTATGTGTGTGTGGTGTGTCTGCTGTGTGTGTGGTCATGTGTGTCTATGTGCTGTGTGTGTGGTGTGTGCTGTGTGTGGTATGTATGTGTGTGGTGTGTGTTTATGTGGTGTGTGTGGTGCATATGTGGGTAGTGTGTGTCTGTGTTCTATGTGTGTGTGCATGGTATATGTGTGGTGTGTGTTTATGTGTTATGTGTGTGTGATGTGTGTGTGGTGTGTGGTGTGTCTGTGTGGAGTGTGTCTGTGTGTGT
>NW_022106471.1:1024038-1032603 GCF_000313985.2 Echinops telfairi | reverse complement strand
TGTGTCTGTGTGTGTATGGCATGTGGTGTGTGTTTATGTGGAATGTGTACATGATTTGTGTGTGGCGTGTGTGGCACGTGGCATGTGTGTATGTGGTATGTGTACGTGGTTTGTGTGTGTCGTGGTGTGTGTGGTATGTGTGTGTATGGCATGCAGTGTGTGTATGTGTATGTGTGGGGCATGTGGCTCTGTGTCTGTCGTATGTGTGGCATGTGGCATGTGTCTGTGTATGTATGGTATGTGGCGTGTGTGTATGTGGAATGTGTATGTGGTTTGTGTGTGGTGTATGTGTCTGTGTGTGTGTGGCATGTGGCATGTGTGTGGTATCAAACCACAAGAAGGAACACTGGCCCACTGCACTCCGCAGAGCCACGGGGAAATGCAGAGTCAGGAGCCGGGAAATGAGTTTCAGGAGAGGCTGAGGCTTCTTCTCAGGGTGGAGACCAAGCGGGTGGCTGGTTCCCTAGAGCTGGAGCGGGAGAAGCTGGAGGCCGTAGAGCAGGTTACACCGAGACCCTCAGACCCTCAGGGCGGGGGCAAGTCACAAGCTTCCCGAGACAACCTTCAAGGTCTCGCTCCCTCTGAGCACCCTGGCCCTGGCTCTCACTTTCCAATGCCTCGCCCAGGTCCTGTTGCCATTTGAAGCTTAGCTTCCAAGTTCTCAAAGCTTCAGGGTCAAGGTCCTTGACGCCTATAGCCCTTCCTCCCATGCCCATGGACACCTGGGCCATCACCGGGCGGTGCTTCAAAGTAGCCAACCAGTGTGATCACAGTCTCCTCTTGCCCCTCTCCTCTCCCACTTCACCTGTCATTCAGCCTCATCCTCCCCCACCCCACCCCTCCACCCCCGGCATCTGCATCCCTCCCTGTCATTGCAGCGGATTTCCGTCTATCGGGAAAGCCTCTGTCTCTCCCCTGTGTTCCCAACCCTCGCCCCACGGACTGTATCAGCTACAGTCTTTCCTGACCTCCCTCGCCACGTCCAGATATTAGCCCTGCCTTTCTGTCCCTCCTAAAGAAACTTCTACCATGGCAACCATCAGGTTATCACCACACACACACACACACACACCCCAAGAGGTCCCTGGGTGGCCCAAATGGTTTGTACCTGACCCCTCACCCAAAGGTGGTGGTTCAGACCCAACGAGGGGCACTACCAAGGAGGACAGGGAACAGAAGCAGGCCAAGGGACAGCACTGGGTGCCCGTGTGTTTTCAGGGATGGACCTGGTTGGGTTTAGAAGGCTCAGTTGGACAGACCAGGAAAAGGTGGGGTGATTTTGGTAGCGGGCTTGTCTATTTGCGCTTCCAACCAGAGCCAGGAAGGCCCTCTTTCCCCCTAGCTTCCTGGCCTCAGCATCTAGAAAGCTCTCTGCCTCCCCAAGGTCGGACTCAATCCCCACTATCGCTGCAGCTAGCTCTGACAATGGAAATGCTCCTGCCCTTCCCCAAACCTCCAAATATTCAGCCCAAACTCACTTCCACTGAGTCGATCCCAACTCAGAGCGACCTCACAGGGCAGGGTAGAACTGGCCCTGTGGGTTTCCAAGTGTTGCTTTACGGGAGTAGAAATCCCCTGTCTGGCTCCCGAGGAGCGGCTTGTGGTTTTGAACTGCTGACCTTGGGGTTAGCAGCCTGATAAGTAACCCACTACGCTACCAGGGCTCCTTACTCGCACCCAGCGACCACGTATTCCATTTACACTTGGACTTCTCCACAGTGTCTGCTCATCCTCTGAGTAGACCGCTCAGGGCGAAACGCTTGTCTGACTTCTCTGGACCACCAGGGCTCAGGGCAGTGACAGCGCCCGGTCACTGCGGGGGCTGTGTGGTGGGTGGGGTGTGGGGGGCTGGCTCTTTCCAAGAGAGGCAGGGGTAGGTGAAGCAGGGATGTCCAGCTTCACACGGGCAGCTATGCTGCCTGGGAGATTCATGTGGGGAAAGAGTGTGGGCCTTGCTGTTACCAAGGAGCAAAACTGCCTTCCCATGAACCTGACCTTCTGCCATCTCAGCTCAGACCCCGCAGCGTAGGGTTGGCCTCTCTCTACCACAGGAGAGACACCAGCGGAGGGCCAGGAAACGGGATTGGCTGATTTGTTTCTGGGCCCAAAGTGACCAGCCTGATGCTGACTGTACACCAAACACACGAGACCTGGTGACTGCCACAGGGTGCTTCCATTCCCAGGGGACGGGCGGCTCCAGGCCAGGCCGTGTGAAGCCCCGAGTGGCCTTGTTAAAACCTGGGGGCAATTGGAGCTCCAGGGCCCAGGCTGGCCAAGCGCCAGGTGCGTGTGCCCAGCATGGTCGAGAGCAGGCCCAGCACAGGAAAGCCGGGGGTGAGCGAGTGGGAGGACTCATGGCTGACCATGAGCGGCATGCTGACCACTCTGTCTCAGCCCTCCCCCTACCACGGATCCTGAAACAGGAGGTGGGTCAAGAAAGACCTTATTTTGACGATGCTCCAGGGAGCTGAAGGCCTAGAAGGGGCACTGGTCACACACTGTGAGACACGGGGTTGCACTCATATGGCTTTGTACCGTCAAGGACCGAGCGTACCTCGGAGAGAAAGCAAGGTGGAGCAGCTGGTGAATGGAGCAGTACGTCCTCAGCCACTTCCCCACTCACTGTGCTCAGGACCCCGCCCCCACCCCCGCAGAACACCCAACTATACTGCTGCCCAAATAGGGCCCCAGGGAGCCCTGCTCCCAGAAATTCAGAGGCTGTGTGGGCCCCTACCACTGTGAGTCGAGAGTCGGGGCTAACTGTCATCAACAGGAAGTGCCACTGCTGCAGCCTCCAGCCCAAGGCAGAAATGTCTGGCAGCTTCCACTGTGATCATGTGAGGAGCTCTGAGCCAGTATAAAACCCTGGCTAGGCCCTAGGCGCACAAGGAGCCAGAGCAAGAGGCCCCAGCCATCTCAGCATACCGGCTGCCCTGGCCAAGACACAAGCATGAGGTGCGCCATGGTGGGAGTTCCCAGCTGCACAGCTCCCCTTCCTAAGAGCCAGAAGAACTTCCCGGGGAAGCCCGATCACTTCCAGTCAACCCACAGGAGAACTAACGTACTCTTTTTATGATGCAAAACCTTACAAAAAGAAGCCCTTTCTTCCCTCTCATGCTTCTGAGAACGGGGTACATACTCACCATGGGTTTTCTCTAAAGACATTCTGGAATGCTTTTACACTGATCCTGACAAACATGAGTTATCAGGGGTCCCCCATTCTGCAGACTTTTCAGGGAGAGGGCTAAATGAGTGGGTGGAAGAGCTGATCTGCAGGTACAAGGCTCTTTCTTTCTTACGGGCTTAACCAGAGCCCAGGGGGGACTCCCTGGGGCATGGACCTAGGAGGTGACTGTTAGAAGCTCATCATAAAAAGAGATGACGTGAGGTGACCAGATGTGAAGGGGGAGGATGTAAGACTCTCCTTCAGAGAGGCCATGGGGGGGCGGGCATCAGGGAGAGAGATGAGACAGGCACTGGGGGGACTCAGCACAAGAGGACTGGAGAGCACAGTGACGGATGTGGAAGCGCCATCCCCGACTGACTGGTGTGAGAGCTGGATGTGAAGGTGCGGAGCCTGCCTGGAGGGTCAGCCCTGCCTGCCTTAGGAGTAGGACCCACCAGTGGCCAAAGGACAGTGCCCTCCTTCTCGCCAGACACCCCATCTTCATCTTGCAGGGCCTGCTCCCAGGAGGCCTGTGCCCCCAGCTTTGTCTGCCTTAACTGTTCTAATAACTCAGCCACAGTGTGCTACCCTGGGATGGAGATCTGCACCGAGAGAAGAGGAATGCTGCCACAGTGGGCTGAAGTCAGGCGATGGGTTGTCGGTTATCCACCCATCCCCTACACTCCTCTGGTCCTCTGTCCCACCAACAGCAGCAGCAGCTCCCAGCGATTGAATGGACTTGTCATCCCTGTCTCACTCCTACATCCGCCTCCTCCTCAGCCAGCCCTAGATGCACTTGCCCTGCGGAATGCTAGAGAAGGGAGTCAGGCCAGAGCCTCTACGTATCACCAGAAGGCTGTTGATCTCCAAGAGCCTTCAGGCTCTGGCCCACAGCCTTGGAAGTGTTCCGAGCTCCTTGGAGGTGCCCAGGCATTAGGAAGAGAGAGGGCATGTGCTCCTAAGGGTCAGAAGCCCTTGAGTCCGGGAAGCATCCAGGAGACAACCCCACTGCCACTACTGTGGGGGCTTGTTGCTTCTGGGCATGCATCTGGTTGTGGGTGTTTGTGCATGCATGTGTCCTCCATGTGTACGCCCATAGCCCTCAGAGGGTAGCCTCCATGCACGGCACGTATGGGACTGGAGGTAGGGCAGCTCCCAAAGGCAGGGAGGTGAGTTGCAAAAGAAATAGGGGAAGGAGGGAGGGGAGAATCTATAGGCCTCCCTCCCCCATTGCAAGGGCCGGAGTGAGTTAGTGAGCAGCCTCTCTATACTTACTACAGGGACAAGTACTCCGATTCGGAGGGAACTCCTTGCATGAAGGCACAAATGGAAAGAGAAAGGAAGACGTTGTGGAGGCAAGTTGACAACACCATGAGGGGACGCAGTGAATGAACACACACACATACACAGTGGGACATCCACTTGGGGCGCTGGCCTCAAGCAGATGGGCTTCCTCTAGCAACGGGGGGCCTGGACTCAAGGCAGCACCTGGCGTGTGGAGGGGCTCACTCAGGGGCTGGGAGGTCCAGTCAGAATCCGTGTCAGATGGTCAGTCTTCCCAGGAGACTGCAACAGGCCCCGAGGGACTGTGCTCTGCAGGGAGGTAGGACCCAGGGGTGGGGGTGGGGCAGAATGCATACTTTGGCATGATTACAGGAGCCTATTAAAGGCATTTGTATGATCTCAGTGGCTATGGATTATAACAGTATTGTTATCCACCATCTATAGGGACTGTAACAGTACTAATATATTAATTATTACCATATATACTCGAGTATAAGCTGACCCGAATATTAGCTGACGAGCTAATTTTACCACCAAAACTGCATGAAAAAATGTGCTGAAAAACTCGGCTTATACTCAAGTATATACGGTAATATCATCATCACCGTCATTCAATCTGACCTTTCAAGTGTGCTTCTATTCATTCAAAGTAAGTTTACATCTATAACTTATAGATGTAGATACAACTTAACTTCCCTGATCCACAGAACACGCTTTAAAAGGGAACATATTCGTAGCCCCACCTAACAGATGAGGAAGCTGAGGCACATAAGTTGCTTAAGAGAGGTCAGAGGATTTGCTAAAGTTAGCAGTGGAGCTGGGCAGAGAAGTAGCTCTCTCAACCAGCGCCTCTCGAAGCCAGTGGCTCTCCACCTGGGCTTCACGCTGTGGATGCTGCTGGAGCGGTCTTGACAATTCAGGCTGCATACCACCCTTCCGGCCCCCATCCCCTGTAGACCACTTAAGCCAGCACCCCTGGGGATGCTGGTCAGGATCCAGGCACGAAGAGTCCCTACAGCTCCCCCAGGGAGGGTGGCATCCTCAACCACTTCTAGGGAGCGGGTTGCAGATGCAGGATCCCAGGTCCCTCCCAGACCGACTGCACCCAGGTCCACTTGTTAACCAGAGGCCCAGCTAATCCCTGAGCACGCTCAAGTCTGAGAAGTGGGTGGTGTGGCTAGATAAAGACCCATCAGGCAGCCCGATTGGACTGAGAGGTGAGAGGTGGGGCGGGAGACAGTCATCAAGGCACTCAGCCTTCTTAAAGTGGGCTCGGTTGGTAAGGCGTTGTCAGACTGCCGGCAGCTTGTGAGCAAAACACGCTTCTGTTTGGGAATTCCTATCTCAGACTCTCCAGAAAGACCCAAGCAGGGAGCTTTTCGGGTTGGGGACAACACCTGTTTAAAGGCCAAGTGTCTGCAGTGTGCATATGTACCCACCCTGCCTTCTCTGCAGGCACCTTCCTTTGGCCCAAGGATGTGCCCACTCCCAGCCTTCCTGCCCCACTGACTCACCCTCCACGGTCTTAGACGGAGACACTACTGGACTCTTGGCCTCTGACTTTGCTGGACTCTGCACTGGGGAGGTGGGTGCAGACTTCGTGGGCGAGCCAGGTCCTTCTGGGGCGATTTCTTTCTCTCCTGAAAATACAGAAAGCAGCTCAGAACACAGACACAGATCAACTAACAGCAGAGAGGGGGTCTGGTTTGGTTTTCATTGTTTTTTTTTCTACTTGATTATTTCTCCCAGCTGATGATGGACTGACTCTGGCTGAAGTTCACTGCACGTTGTGGTTGGTCCAGCTGTTGGCAGAGTCTGCCCCTGACTCACCATGACCCTTGCACAGCGGAAAGAACGCTGCCCTGCCCTGGGCCACCTCCAGGGGTGGTTGCAGATCCAGCTGCTGGGAGCCACAGGGTTTTCATTGGCTGAGTGCCTGGGTGGTTCCAACAGGTCAGCACTCAGGTGGGATCCAAAAGGTAGCAGGTAAGCAAGGCATGACCATGCCAGCAAGAAAGGGCCAGGCAGAACCAGGAGGACCTTGCCCAGGGTAGCAAGGCAGGTGTCCAGGGCCTCTGGTGAGGAGTGCCTGCAAAGGGCAGGATGGCCCCTACCACGCTTCTTCAAAGGTTTAAGGTGAGTGAATGAGAGCATGCTTCCCCTCAGAGGGAACGGTCTGGGAGGCCATGGGGTCCATTGAGCACGTCCTACATGGCTCCTCCACTCACTCCGGTGCACTCTGTCTGCACGCCTGGCAGACAAGGGTCTAGGGTTCTCGACCCAGGTGCCCTGTCCCCACTAGAAATCACTAGCCTCTCCAGGAAGATAAAGGTGTGTTTTGGCCAAGTTATTGGAGATCAAAGAGGGAGAGGGGTTGAGAGAAGCTGGGTGGGAATCCCCATATGACTGAGGAAGGTGGGAGGGTAGGAGGCCAAAGGAAGAGAAAGAGCAGTAACGGTGGGAGGGAGATCCCCCAGGCCTGTATTCATCCCATCCATCCTCACACAGCGGGAGGAAGGAATGCTGGGTGGAAGGGGAGAAAGCAGGTCAAAAGAAGAACGTCAGTTCCACTACAGTCAGGTGGACCTTTTTGATCGGATGACTCAGAGTACTCCCCCGAGAGCATCACAACAAAGGAAGCACGAAATAACATAAGACGGAGAACTACAGCCAGACGGATCTGCCATGCCAGTAATATCAATGGCTATAGCCAGTTGTTGAAAATGACTCTCTTATTAAACACTGTATGCTACTCGGCTTGACTAGACATGGTTGGAGTATAAGGCACTCCATGAACATTTAGCAGACTTAAACTCACTCCCCTTGGGTCAATTCTGACTCATGACGACACTGTAGGACAGGGTGGAACTGCCCCTGTGGGTTTCCAATAAAGACTCACTCTTTATAGGAGTAGAAAGCCCCATCTTGTGGCTGGTGGTTTCAAACTGCTGACCTGGCAGTTCAATGCATAACCCCTACGCCACCAGGGCTTCTTAGCAAGCTTAGCCACAAATGATCAAACATACTCCTGATTAGCAGAGAGGATTATTTTTCAACCTGGCTGCTAGCCCATTATATTCCAACCTTTTACTGAACTGAAAACACAATTCTGCAAAGCACGGAGGGGAAATGTTGCTAGAGCACTTGGCACTTGAGACCTATCGCTGTGGCATGCAGAGCTGGTTAGAGTTGAGAACTGGTGTCGAGAGAGCAGGCTGGACCCACTCCTCTGAGGCTAGACTGCCTGGTACCCTCCAGGGGACAAGGGACAGACCCCTGAGGATCTCATTTCCTGTAAGGCTGCTAGCATCTCCTCTTCCAGAAAATGCCAGCAACACACACCATGACACAGACCATCGATACTAATCCCACTCTCCCAGGAAACACCTCTCCCTGCTGCAGGGGCTGGGCCCTTCCTGGGCTCCCTTCCCAAGACACTGCCCGTGGTGGGTTCAGGTCTATCCTCTTGCCCTGATGACTCTTCCCATTATTTGGGGGCCAAATCCAGTCTCATCCTCTCACGCCACACCACATGCTGAGCCCAGCAGAACCTCTCCCCTTTCTCAGCTAAGAGTCCTTCATCGTCTGCGGGCTAATCGCGTGTATGTGCACCTCCTAGCACCATAACAAGAACACCTGCTCTTGATGGGTGGACACTACTTCTCCATGGATGATGTACAAGTCAGCAAAAAGCACAGCAGATAGAGTGTTCCTGCAGCCTTTGCCACAATGATGCTCCCAGCCTTGTTTACTGTGGTAGTTACATCATCTGGTGTCACTTTGAGGATTCAGAGTGAAGGGGTGGAGTCTAGTCTGTCAATCAGGTCATAGCCAATGAGGCCTCTGTGTGGGCATGGCCTTCTCCTGAGGATTCTGGGACTCTGGTCTTCCTCCTTGGAGGCAGGAGACACACACACACACACACACACACACACACACACACGCTCTCTCTCTCTCTCTCTCTCTCTCTCATTCTCCAGCCTGTGGTCTTCCTGCTTACACACACACACATACACAGAAATACAGCAGTCAGCAGAGTCCTCCAGCTTCACATCCTGCTTCCTGGTTCATCACACACACACACACACACACACACACACACACACACACACACA
>NW_022106471.1:997439-1023938 GCF_000313985.2 Echinops telfairi | reverse complement strand
CTCTCTCTCTCTCTCTCTCTCTCTCTCTGCTCACTCCCTGGGAAACATTGCAGCTGACAAGATACATGGAGCTGCGCTAGTGCCCTGAGCTGGAGAAGCCATGTAGAGAGCCCCGCCAGTGCTGAGAAGCTTACAACGCCACTGGGTCCACAAGACTTCCCACCCACTGGCCTGTGATCTTCCTGTATTTGGCGTCATTACATGTGTTTCATGAGTCTAAAGAGGGCTTTATAAATTAGTATTGGGCATATGGGCTAATATTGGACTTATGGACTGGGTGGGGATGTTTTCTTAATGTACAATTACTCTTTATATAAAGCTCTTTCTTATATGCATATGAGTGTCTATGGATTTGCTTCTCCAGTCTACCCAGACTAACACATTGCTTACACTTCAGTTTTTCAGCCTACAGTGAATGGGGGCCAAGCAAGGCATTTTAGGGACATCCAGGATGCCCAGAGAAGCATTCTGCATCTCTCTCTCTCTCTCTCTCTTTCTCTCTCCCCTCTCTCTCTCTTTCTCACTCGCTGGTCATCAAGTCAATGCTGACCCTATAGGACACAGTAGAACAACCCATGAGTTTCCAAGACTGTGACTCTTTGAGATGAGAGTCAAAACCCCGTCTTTCTCCCGCAGAACGGCTGGTGGTTTTGAACTGCTGACCTTATGGATCGCAGTTCAATGCCTCATCACTCCACCAGCAGGGCTCCCTGCAGAGTGCAAAACACACCACTGGTGAGAGCTGAGATAAAGCACGAGGCGGGGCTTCCCTTTCCTCAGAGCCCTTGATCCAGCCTGAGTGTGAGGATGTGGCCAAAGAGTGAAAGCAAGGATTGGTTCTTGCCGAGACACTGAGCACCTGCAGGGGTGCCAGCTCAGAGGCCACCACACTGACTGGGACCAAGAGACCGGATGCTTAACCTGCCTTGGTGCCATGCTGTGTGGCCACAGGCCACTAACTATTGTCTCTAAATCTCATTTGCTATAGCACCGATTTCACTTTTCTAAATGCACTGACATGTAGTGCATGTTTCCTTTACAGGACACCTCTATGAGGGTGGCTATCGAGCGGACGGGTGGCTGTAATTCACTGTCCACTCTGGGGGCACTTTGGTCTCATTTCATCTGATACTGTTGAGATGCAAAATTAAAAAGCTCATTTACAGAGTCCATTCTGACTCACTGCGCCCCGATACAGGGTTTCTGAGGCTGTAAATCATTACAGGAACAAACAGCCTCATCTTTCTCCCTTAGAGCACCTGGTGGTTTTGAACTGCCGACCTTGTGGTTAGCAGCCCAGCATTTTACCCGACAGCCCCACCAGGTGAGGTGCACTCTTCATAATTACGCTGGGTTTAAACTGAAACTTGGCAAATAGAACCTTTAACCACCTTCCAAAATTCAACGCCATTCCAGGATAGGGTAGATCTGCCCCTGGGGGTTTCCAAGACTATAACATCTTTCTCCCAGTGACCACCTTAGACTCTGACAAGTGACCTTGCCACCTTGGAACACTGTGGCAGAGACAGTCCCATGGGCTACCCAGGATGACAGGGTAGCATCAGCCCCTGCCCCCACACCCCCAATCCCGACTGCACTGGGCTCCCTCCCCACAGGCTCCTTACCATCAAGCTCCAGGGTCTTCCTCTCCACCTCCTTCTTGTACTCCTCCAGCTCCTGGTCGGTGAGCTGGCTGAAGGGGTTGGGCACCGTCTCCTCGGAGTCGTCTTTGGTATCTGCATCACCCTTGGACATCAGCTGGCTGTCTGTAGACTGAAAGTTAACCAGAATGCGTGTCGCTCTGGGAACGCCGCCGCCCAGCATCCTGACTCAGGTGGCTGCCAGCAGTTTTGCTAGGGACAGCGTGGCCTGCAGTTCCTTGGAAACAGATCAGGGCCTTGGGGGTGTGCCTCCCCAGAGCTACCTCACCCGGAGACCCGGATTCTTTGCAACAGCCTGGGTGGATGCGGGGGTACACCCTCTGCCCCCTGAAATAAAACCAAAGTATGCTCCCAAGCAGAACGAAGATGCACCTTTATTACAATCCCTCCTGTGGACACGTCCAAGTCATTCATCAACTATGTAAATACAGTTCAGTGGCCCCAAAGTCATCAGCCAAAGCCCAGCAAGCACGCAAGCATCATGCTGGCCACGCCCATTGCTCCGCCCCCACCACTGCCCCACCCCCAACAGCACTGCAGGCTGCGCAACACACAGCATTAGCCTATGAACACGCGGAGGTGGCAGCAGCAACAGCAGCAGCGGCGTGGTCAGTGCAAACTGTGGGTCCTTGGTCATAGGAGGTCATGAACTGGGACCATCAACCTGCGGGAACACTGACAACATGCCTTTCCATGACTTTTCCACCGCCTTTGGGGAAAGGTGGGTTCAGGCGGTTTACAAACTTCGGGGTTGGGGGGGGGGGGCGCGATGTCTGCCTGAGGATTGCTCCGGACAGAGATGAACCTTCGGACTCCAGGGCCCTCCCTCCTCATTCAGCATCTTGAGCCTAGCCTTTGAAAATCCACTGCTCTGAGGCTCAGGAAGAGTATTCGGAAATGGCGCTGGGGAGAGAGAGTAGGCCTAGCTAGTCTCTCCCTGTAGTCTGAGCAGCTAGCTGGCACCCACTGAGCCCTGCAGGCCTCCTGCTGAGGGGTCCTGGCTTCTTAACGAATCAGCTGCACACACTTCAAAGGGAGACTCCAGTTAGACTCCGTGGTCTAACCGGTCAAGTGTTCTGTAGAGTGTTCAGCACGTCTGTGCACCGTGTTGAACTCTCCCCTCCCCAGTATCCCAGGCTCTGTTGACCCTTGACCCTGTTGCACAGGCAGCGTTGCCCATCTTGGGTGGAGGTGAGTTCAATGATATAGTCTCCACACTTCTGCTAAGGGGCACCCACCTTGCAGGCGGCAGCCTGATCTCAGGAACGTCCCCCTTTCTCACTGCTAAGGAAAACCCCAGGCCGGCTGCCGGGAGCAGCAGAAATCTCAAAAACAGGGTTCGGATTGGCACGCCTTTTGCCAAGCACCAAACAAACATGAACACAGTGGCTTTCTACTTCCTAACTCTATGTGGGTTTGCGTGGGCAACCACGGTGGCATGTCGGTCCGTATGTGCACATCTGACCCAGGACTGCACAGGCACTTCCTCAGAGTTGTGGCCCGATGCCCTTTTCACCCACAAAATCAGAAACATACAGTACCGGGGCACGCCGGGTGCACCCACCCCAGGATTCTCCCTTCGGCAGAATACTAATATTGGGTGAAGCAGAGTTCCGGGGGCAAGGGGGTATAGAGGCTGGCACCACTCCATGGGTAGCCTGCCCTGCTGCTCTCCCTGCCTAGTGCCCCCAAGGGGACAACTGGATGCTGTCCCTGGTCCTCAAAACACTCCAGTGAGGTGGACCTCAGTTTTGCAGCAATAGCACCGAGGGGGATCTCGGGGCATGAGGACTCAGGGGTCCTGCTGCCCAGCCCCAAGCACTGCAGACCCGGAGGGCGAGCGTGTGTCCCCTCCAGGCAGGGGCCTCTGCTGTACCGGGCTCCGGCTCTTCTCCGAGATGACGCTTGCCAGGAGCTGGGACTGAGGGCCTGCTGACTTCACATCCTGTCGGTTTTGCTCTCGAATCTGTGTGGAGAGGATAAGGAAAGGGGGGTGGGGGTGGCGGTTAGGGCTCAACATGTGGATTTAGGGATGGGGTGTGTCCACTGTGGCCTGGGAAGGTCCCCCAGTGGTGGAGCTGGTCCCTCTTTTTTTTCCTTCACATATCAATTTAGCAGTTCCACCAAATTAAGAATGGTGCAAACATCACCACAATCAATCTCAGCACATTTTCTTCTTTGTACTCAGTGTTGCTAGCTCCTCATTTCCCCCCAGCACCCCTGTCATGCCCGTGGGTAATTAATCCAGTCACTTTCTGTAGAAGGAGCCCTGGCGGCATAGTGGTTATGCGTTGAACTGCTAACTTCAAGGTCAGAAGTTGAACCACCAGCTGCTCTGAGGGAGAAAGACGGGGCTGTCTACTCCCATAGAGTGACCGTCTCAGAAACTCACAAGGCAGTTCTATCCTGTCCTAGAGGGTCGCTGTGAGTGAGCATCAACTCAATGGTAGTGAGTTTTTGAGAGAGAGCTCTTTCTATATATCTTTAATTTTATTATTTGGAAATTACATGACATATTATTATATGTTTATTACACCAAATTACTATTTGATCATCAAGGCAAACTAAGCCCTTTGGGAGAAACTTGAGCATCTCTGGGAACCCTGGTGGTGTAGTGGTAATGTGCTGGGCTGCGATCCATAAGGTCAGAAGTTTGAACCACCAGTCTCTACTCTGGAGAAAGACAGGGCTTTCAACGGTCGAACAGAGCTACAGTCTTGGGAGCCCACACAGGCAGGTCTCCCCTGCCCTACAGGATCGCTCTGGGTTGGTGTCGACTCAAGAGCAGTGAGTGAGTCTCTATCCATTTACCTAGCCTGTATTTCAGTGAGTCTGCTCTCAATGGTCTCCGTGTCTGCTTCCAAGTGAATGCATCCAGAAGGCACTCCAAACTCACGGTCGTCACATCAATTCCAACGTCGGGCAAGCCCTTAGAACCAAGGAGAACTGCCCATGTAGGCTTCCAAAGCTTCCAATCGTGAGGAGAGTTGAAAGCCTCATCTTTCTCCTGTGGAGTGGCTGGTGGTTTTGAACTGCTGACCTTGCACTTAGCTGCCCAACGAGTAACCTGTTTAAAACACTCGGCTTCCACAAACTGAGTAGGTTTGGTGAAGCTGCCAAGTGAAGCTAGGCAGATTACATCCTTGATGGAGTAGCTCTCCAGTTTCTACGTGCCTAAGAAGTTCCTGAGGAATTTGTTTAAACACAGATTTCTGGGGCCACCCTTCAACTACTGAATCTCAATCCCTGGAGGATGTGGCCCCAGCATCGGCATCGTAAATACACGTGGGCCGAGGTTCTAGGACCGCACATTGAAAACACTGTTCTCTGAGCTTATTGAGCCTTTCGGTGCTGCTCTGCTACCACTCAAGTTTTTAAAGTCATAGTAGGAACATAGTGTGGAAATGATAAGGCAAAGTCTGGAAATAAACAGAAAGGGCTTTTGAATTCTTGAAACTAAGCCAAAAGGAAAACAGCACCAAATTAATAGAAATTCCCTTTGCAGGTAGGCCTTTGGGGCACGTCACTTGTACAGCAATCAGCTGTGGGGCGGGGGATTGGGGTAAGAGGCCAGCCAGAGCCCTGGGGCTGGAAGAAGTCAGTTGGTAGTGGTTTCTTTCCTAAAGAGAGTAAGACCGGCTGAGCTCCTGTCTGCAGCATGTGAGACACTCCCCCGTCCCACCCCCCTGCCATGAGACGGTGAGAGCAGGGCCCACTCACCTTGTTCCGCATGTCCAGCACTTCTTGGGGGTCGGTATAGAGAGGCACAAACTGGTTTGGGTTTTCGATCCGTATGGGCACCCCGCTGCTGGATTTCTCCACTTCATCAGCCTTCATCCACTGAGCAAACACAAGGGCAGCCAGGTTAGGAGCCAGGCCCGTGAGCTCCCCTGGGCTCAGCCCAGGAGCCCTGGGCCTGCCCAACTGACTAGAAAGGTCAGGCGCTTACATAGAGGTGTCCTCTCCTCTTGGGCCTCTTTGACGTCTGACTCCCAGAGCAGAAACGGGCCATCAAGTACACACAAGAATAAGGCCCTCCACGGTCAGCCAGGAAGAGCACTAGAGCATGGTGGGTGGGTGGGTGAGTGAGTGAGTGAATGAGTGAGTGAGTGAGTGAGTGAGTGAGTGAGTGAGAGTGTGTGTGTGTGCCTTGGGGAAGCTTTGATACACAGGCACACAGGCAGTCTTCGGGATGCGATACTGATTTGCATTCACAGGGCTTTGGTTTTTTTAGAAAGAGCCGTTCTATACCGGCTGCTCGCTACCCAGGTGTGACTGAGCCCTTTCTGACTCAGGGCGACCCACTCTGCATCAAGGACTGCTCCAGGGGGATTCAGTGGCTGGCTTTTGGGAAGTAGATCGCCAGGCCTTTCTTCCCAGGCACCTCTGGGTGCATTCAAACCTCTGACTTTTCCATGAACTGTTGGGACCACTCCAGCTGCCATGGACTTTTATGTCCATGAAAACTTCTCCTGCGTGTCAGTGTGCATGTAAGAGAGTGACGGGGAGGGAGGGGGAATAAGGAAGAAAGAGCAATGGAGGGAGGGAGAAAATTCAAACGTAATAGAAGGGAATCGCCTGCCATCTCCTGGGTGTATACTCTACGAACGCCCTGGGACTTCTTGGAAGCCATCTCTGGGCATGGGAACAAGAAGCACATGCCAAGTATTCCTGGGGTTTCTATGGCTGGAGGACAGCTGGTGCAGCCCCTCCTCGGAGAACCCTGCTCCTCAGACCCAAGAGCTCAGCGCAGAGGAGCAAGACAGGTGGCCCAAGACACTGCGGGCATGAACAGCAAGAAGCTCTAAGAGGGAACCCAGACCCCGGGGAGGCCGGCTCTGCTCTCCTTTGGAAGCTGAATAACTTCCCCACCCACAACCCCCAACATCCGTCCTGGGCTCCCTGGCCCTGGCCTCCGCTCCTTACGGTGGTCTTGGGCCGGGGGCTGCCCATGCTCCTCTGGACCTCGTCGGCCACGTTGACCCGCAGGTAGGTGTTGGGGGTGTTGAGCCAGCGGGTCTTCTCCTTCTGCTGTTTGTGGGCGTGCTGCCGCAGGGCGGGCACCGGTGTGCCGTCCTCTTCAAACACGAACGCGGTCACTGTGGCTGGGATCTCCACCTCGCTCTTGTGTTTGGTTTTCTCTTGCACGAAGGGGTGGCGGTACGTGTAACCCGTCCTGTAACCCTGAGGGGGACACAGAAGCTCTGATGGTGGCATGCATGTGCATGCGCGCGTGCACACACACACACACACACACACACACACACACACACACACACTCACTCCTTTCTTTTAATGTCTTCAATGTAAAGTGTAGTTTCCTGAACACAACCGAGCAGGGCCTGGCAGCACTTCTGGGCGGTTTCACAATGGTCCCTTCCCCTGGACGTGTGTCGAATTCCTGTGATCCTGCTCGGAAAGGGGGTTCTCCTTCATTATGTTAATGAGCTCATGCCAGCACAGGTGGGCTCTTTCTGGGTGATCGAAGGAGCAGAACTTGATGGAGACCCACGGGGAAGAGAGGTGAGTTCCCAGTTCTATTTCCCCTCCTCTGTGGGGAATATTGCCTAGCTTTACATTTAGATACATTTTGCATACTACATAATACGTATCATAGATATACATTTTGCATGCAATATATGAGGAGGTCACCAAAAAATTGAATGTCTTTTCAGTTATGTATTTAAATATTTTTTTTAACCAAACAGCCTTATCATCTTCAAAAGTACTCTCCATTACACTTACTACATTGTCAAATCCACGATTCCATTCTTGGAAACCTTTTCAAACTCATCTGTTTGGATGGCTGGCAGCACCTCCTCATTTTTATCTTACCCGCTTATATGTTGTCAAATAACTGTCCTTTCAGGTCCCTCTTCATTCTTGGAAACAAAAACAAGTCACTTGGAGTGAGGTCAGGTGAGTAAGATGCATGGGGCAAGAGAGGCATGATGTTTTTTTGCCAAAAACTGGTGCACTTAGATGGCTGTGTGAGCAGGTGCATTGTCATGGTGGCAAAACCAGTCCCCCAACTGCCACAAATCAGACCTTTTTCATCACTTACTGTTATGCAATCGTTTCAGAAACTCTAAATAGAAAGCTTGATTATCAGTCTGACCTGGTAGAATGAACTCCAGATGCACTACAAGTTGATATTTTCATCCATACAGGAAGTTAACAGATGTCCAGAATGAGGTTTGTCATCAATCAACATTTCACCTTTTTGAAACAAGAAAACCACTTGTACACTTGAGTTTTTCCCACAGCGCTGTCCTTGTAAGTCATGTTCAACGTCACAACAGTTTCTGCAGCACTTTTCCTGAGCAGGAAATAAAATTTCACAGCTGCACGCTGTTCTCTTAAATCAGCCATCACAAAAACAAGGTTTGAGCAAAACTGCTTTTATGAAAAAATTCACTGTGTCCAGAGAGAACCTTCCCAGGCAACGCCACTGGGTGCACTAACTCAGAGAGAGTTGCTCGATGCTAACCTCATGGGGAAAATGCATCCTATGAAAGCTCTGCTTTGCCCAGTACAGTGGTTTTTTTGGTACCCCCTCATAGTATGACATAGATAGTATCATAGATATATATTTTGCAATCAGAGGTGTTCATAGTAAAATGATTTATTTTTTGCTCTTTTTACAAATAGTTAAACTCGGCATTTTAAATTCTATTTAATGGCCGCTTGAATCTCTTGCTTTGCAAATTGTCCATTTATGCTCTTGGCCTATTTTTCTACTGAGGTGTTTGAACTTGTCACACTGATTTGTAATATCTTTGTACATTAGGGGTATTACTCTTTTGACTGACATAGATGCTGTAAAGCGCTTCCCGATGCTTTACCGCTTCTACTCATTATATCCCTGTTAACCTTATTTATGGTGGGGAGAGTGGTTTATAGATATGCAAATTTTATGATAGGTTAATTATATGCCAATAAAACTGTTGAAAATTTTTTAATGTAAATCTTGAACTTTTTAATGTCATCAGTTTTTCAATATTTGTCACGCCAATTGCAGGCTTTCCTGCCATGCTTGTCAAGGTCTTCCCTAACACAAAATTATCAAGAGTACTGACTGATGTTTGTGTAGACCGATATGACTTTACTTTTCTGTTTACATTTTTGACAAATCGGAAATATATCTCACTGGAAGGAATGAGGTAACAATCCAGCTGTGTTAGCCATTTCCCCAGTGGCTAGTAGCCCACATTGTTCCACAGCTTACTCCACCTCATATGCTAAATTCTCGGGTATTCTCTCCCTGTCTTTGCGTGCTGGTTTTGGAGTTACTGCTGGGCATGTCCAACCCCTCAATAACTTAGCAGCCCAGCACCAATGGTTTCAAACACCTAGAGAACTTCCTCTTAATTTAAGCAGTGCTTTTGAAAAAACAAAACTTTTTATTGTGAATGAGGTTGAAGGTTTACACAGCAGACCCTAGTTTTACATTCAACAATTTGGACAGATTCTGTTGCAGCGTGTGCACTGCAATCCCTCAACGCACTATCGCTTATTCCACCTCCTGCAAATGTTCCCCCCTCTGTGCTAACCTCTGCACGCTCTCCTTGGGCGAGTGCCCCCTTTGGATTGTAACGGTCTTATTCTAAATGCGGAGGTGGATCCCATTCTAAACCTGAAGAGTGGGGGCCATCGTCTTGGGTCCGGTCAGACTCTCGAATATTCTGAGTCTATTTCTGGATTCCTAAAGTGTTGTTGTGACTTGCCAGTTGTGCTCCCGAGGGCTATCCTGTCTAATGCTGACAAGCTTCCTGACGTTTTACCGTGTGGGGAACAAGTGTCCCTATTCACTCTCTTTGTCTATAAGGTTTCCTAAGCATTCAGAGTTTCCTCCGGAAGAATGTGCTAAGTCTTCATACTCATCCCCATTTTTGAGGGAATATCACACTGAGCTTGTTGATTCATCAGGAATGGCAGTGGACAGAATACCCTGTTGAGGCTTTACAAAGCAAGAATATGGTGCAGGAAAAAAATTTTTTTTCTTGCTGTTTCTTGGTAAATGTTTATGGTTTTTTTAGATGGATTCTGCTTCCTTTATGATTTCACCTTCTTGGAAAATGAGATGACTCTTTCCCATGATTGTATTTTCAAAGCGGGCAGCATGAAGGCATAAGAAAGCTAGTGACTTTTGTATCTATTTTAATAATTTGCCACCCGGCCGTTCTAAAATGCATTCATTTCTACTACTTAATTATTTCTAATATTGTTTCAGTTGCCTTGTCTGGACTCCACAGACACGTAACCATGTGGTTGTGGTGAGGGGCTGTCGAATAAATTCTGACTCAGGGAACCACTGCCTGGCGCTGCGCCACCCTCACCAGGGTTCTGACGTTTGAGCCCATTGTGCAGCCGCTGTGTCAGTCCACCTCAGTGGGGGCCTTCCTCTTTTCACCGTCCTTCTACTTGGCCAAGCTTGATGTCCTTCTCCAGGGTTGTTCTCTCCTGAGAACATGTCCACTGTCCGTGAGACAAAGGGTCACCATCCTTGCCCTTCGAAGCATTCTGGCTGTACTTCTTCCAAGATAAACGTGTTGGTTCTTTTGGCAGCCCATGTGCTTTCGGTACTTTCCATATTACATCTAAAGAATAAAACTTTCATCTCCTTTCCAATACTTGTTTGAGAACTTAAACAGTTCTTGAGACGTTGACACTGACCCATGATGACCTCAGGATGGAAATGAGCTCCACAGGGTTTAGAATCAGGTTTTTCTTCTCAGACTTATACTCCTCCTCCTAAGCCAGCTTGTGTTAGACTGGCTTTCAAGAACAATAGAGCAGTAATCATTGTTTTGCTTCAACAATTACTGGATATACTTTTAGGGTTTTACTAGGACATTGGCTCACGTCTTGAGAAAATTCATTTTAATCATCTTAAATAAGTAGTACTCTGTGCTATTTAAAAGCTATTGTTTTCATACATCGCTGTCAAAGTTGAAAAAGAATCTTTGGGTATGATCAAAGAGTTTTTATCCTTGCGTTTGTTGATCTCGTGAAACATATTTTTAAGCTTTATAATAGAAAGCATCCTTGAATACCAGTAATGAGCCTTCATTTGATCCTTGTGTTGTATTATTCTAACAATTTGCCAGATGCTATTTGCTATTTGTTTCATGTAACATCTATCATCAACATTCAAAGGTGATTGACCTAGATGTTTTCTCATTGCTGTAGTTTGTATTCTTTACTTTCTTCTCTAAATCAGCTTAAGTAGCACGGGAATTAATTGTGAACACCCAAATCGCAGAAGCCTATGGATGACAGTGGGAGCCCAAAGTCCAGCTTCAGGGATTAAGCCTCTGGTAGATCCCCTCTGACCACAGTCGACGGACACAAATAACCTTGCTATCAGACAGGGACTATTGTAAACTTGCTTAAGATGAATGGAATTACAGCCTAAGATGATACCTGGTCATTTGATCTCTCTCTTGAACCATTCTGGATTTGTTCTAGTTTTAAGTATTTCTTGCTTTTTTTTTTTTCTCAAAAAAGTTTCTCTGGTTCAATATTGCTGATGGTCTTTTCTTCCTTCCTTCCTTTCTTTTAAATATTTATTGATTTTGTTCTTTCATTTTGTTTTTTTTAATATTTCCCAGTTTATGAAGCACAGAAAGGGTAGATATATAGAGACAATAATTGATGTAATGGCTTATCAGGAATGGTGGGGGTAGGTTGAAGGGAATGGGGAGCAAATGATGAACACGGGAGGAGAGAGGATGCACTAGAACTGATATATGCATTGACGGTGATATATCACACTTCTGTTTAAATGCGACTGAATTACAGAAGTGTATGGTATGTGAATTATATCTCAATAAAAATAAATACATAAGATAAATAGGATTGGAATTCATTATTTCTCCAGGGTCTGAAAAAATTCCTGCACAAAACCATCTGATCCCAGTGCTTTACTTAGGCCGAGAGCACTCAGTACATAGGTTTAATGTACTGTGTTTTCACTGTGGATTGTCTCCTTTATCATTAGATAGGGGTCCTCACAGTCACCTTGGTAATAAGGGGACGAAAATAGTTTAGAGGAAGCAGAGAAGGGAGGCAATTATTGTAATGACTTAGACATAGCAAAGAGGGTTGAGGTGTTTTCTATGAGGATGGCTAATAGGATATAGAACGAATATAAAAATGTTACAAAGATGGATTTCATCTTTCACTTCTTTAAGCAATCCAAGAAGTCACTGTCTCTTCCTACAATTAGCTCTTCATTTATAGGCTTCCTTCTGTTTCTCAAATTGTCCCGTTTATACCTCAGATTATTGACTCATCTGTTAGCCTCTGGGAGGACAAACGTCTGGAACGTCTCATATCTGTTAAAGGACCAGTGTATTCCTAACAGCTCCCTAAATTCTGATTCATGTGTTCACTTACTACAATAGGATAGTTTTATAACTCTGATGACAAGAGATCAGGAGAACAGTGGTATGCTTTCCTTGTTAAGGTCCTGAGATTAGAGAGCAAACTACATAAAGAGTGAATGTAACCACAATACAAATGTAAGAGAAGCTGTTTCGGATCTTTCCTCAGTTCGACTTTTAATACCAGCCAGTCTCTTTACTCCTTCCCCTTACAGAGGGTATGATGCCATCCTCCACTCTTAGAAATGGCTGCAAAGGCCAAACTGTCTGTTGTTGTTGTTGTTGGATGCCATCAAATCAGTTCTCACCCACAGCAACCCTGTGCAAACAGAACGGAACACTGCCCGGTCCTGTGCCACCCTCACCATTGTTCCCACGAAGAAGCCCATTGTTGCAGCCTGGCGTCAACCCACCTCGTTCAAGGCTTGCCACTTTTTCCTTGGCCCTCTACTTTACTAAACATGACGTCCTTCTCCAGGGACTGGTCTCTCCTGACAACATGTCCAAGTACATAAAGTGAAGTCGCACCATCCCTGCTTCTAAGGAGCACTCTGGCCATACTTCCTCCGACACAGACCAGTCTGTCCTTTTGGCAGTCCAGGGTATTTTCAATATTCTTCTCCAGCACCACAGTTCAATTGCACCTATTCTTCTTGGGTCGTCCTGATTCGATGTCCAACGTTCACATGCATCTGAGGCAATGGAAAACACCATAGCGTGGGTCAGGTGCACCTTAGTCCTCAAAGTAGCATCTTTGTTCCTCAAGACTCATAAGGCGGTCTTGTGCAGTCTTCTGATATCTTAACTGCTGCTTCAATGAGCATTGATTGTGGAGCTAAGCAAGACAAAAGCCTCGACAACTTCAACATTTTCTCCATTTATCCTGATGTCCCCTACTGGTCCAGTTGTGAAGATTTTGATCTTCTTTACATTGATTTGTAATGTACACTGATGATTACAATCCTTGATCTTCATCACCAAGTGCTTCAAGTCCTCCTCACACTCAGCAAGCACAAGCAAGGTTGTGTCATGTGTATAGCACATGTGGTTAATAAGCCTTCCCACCAATCCTGATGGCACATTCTTCTTCTAAATAGTCATTAAGTTTTCTTAAAGGCCACGATTTAAGAAGAAAACTTCATTACTATTAAGAATGGTCACTAAAAAAATAAAATAGATAAAAAGAATGACCACTATTCCAAATCAAATGTCCAATGAGGCTTCAACATCTTACCTGTGATTTGGGTTATTCTGGTGCCACCTAAATAAAGCCTGCTTCTGACTGGCCGGGGAGGCTAAGCCCCCACAGACTGGGTTGGACGGACAACAGCAGGGACTCACCAGATTGTCCAGCATCCTCATGAGGGCCTCAAACTCGTGCTCCCCGAGCCGGCTCTTCTGCATGGGCCCGAAGGTACTCCCTGCCCACTGCACGGAGCCTACCTCATGGGGCCGGTGCTTCTCCTGCTCCAGGAGGATGAGGTTCTCCACTCCCCCAGCACTGGACAGAGCGGACACCTGTGGCAGAGAAAGCAAGCTCTCATGTTGTCCATGTATACATGCAGTGGGGGGAGCTGGAGAGGAGAACCCCAAACCCCAAACATCAGGGGAAAGACGCTGCTTTCTGCTCTTTGCTCCTGGAGGAAAAGCCTCCCCCCCAACCCCACCAGCTTGCTGGGCATGCGCCATTCCGACTGAAAGAGGGATTCGTAGTTCAAAATCTATTCTTTGCTGACAATAAAAAAGAGAAATAATGAGTGTTGAACCTTAAGAACAACACCGAAAGTCATCTGCAACACAGACCGCCTTGGAGTTGTGATTATTTCTGGGAAGAGAGCAAGGGTGAGCTCAGCAGGGGCTCCAGAGGGGACTCTGACTCGTCTACTTCTCCCAGCAGAAAGGTCGCTAGTGCTTGTTCAGTCAGCATAGTGGGGTCTGTGCGGTTCTGGTCTACGTTTCTGTGCTTGCGACCTTTAACACCCATATGTAGCTTGGCCACTTGCAAGAAACAGGCCCATCTGTAGGCCAGAGCATGAAGCGTAGCCTTGCAGGATGAAGGGACAGGCCCAGACCCGGAACATGAATGCGGGACACCCAGAGCAAGGAGACAGGTGACCACATGGACACTGCCCGGCCAGGGCCCGTGCAGAGGCGGCACTACTTCCACCAAGGGTAAGGCAGGTTTGCCCCACTGTTATGATTCCATGGGAGGTGAGGCTGCAGGTAGTGGCAGACAATGAACTTCAAGTCTTGGGGCAAGAGGTGTGTGCACACATAGGGTGGATTTGGAATGATAAACAGCCTCCATCCATCAGACCAATTCCCCTGTTCCCGTTCTCTAATTCCACGTGTCTAATGGAACGTGCTATGCACTCCAGCAAATCCTCCACCACTCAGCTAATTGGCCGTGGCTGGGCTTCCTGGAGCAGTCCCCCTACAGAGAGGGAGGGTGGTTTTTAAGTACTCCAGGTAGTGATCCGGGCTTGTGCACTGCATATTAGTCCATTAGCGTCCTGTTTAAAAATTGATTTCGTATGTAAGCCTGCTTATTAACTGGGAACTGCTCTGATTGTGTCAATGCTCAATGTTCCAGTTATTTTATTTATTTATTTATTTGCTGAAAACTAAAGGACCCAATTTAGCTTCGTGAATTCAAGGGGCTCACGGGGGTGAGGGAGGGCCCCCAATGTGTTCATTCATTGGGGTAACAATGGCTCCTGTGAAGCTCCCTGGGCAACCTTCCCACGGGTCCCCATCACTCAGTGATGAGAACATTCGCTCCCCACACCCTCTTCATCTAAGACCCACGTCCCTTTCAGCCTCTCGTTTATCACCTCGTCCACACCCTGCACCAGTAACTCTGTGGCTCAAGGTCTGGATTGAAAGAGGTCTTGTTATTCTTCTGTGCTGGCGAATCCACTCCAGATCACCTGGTCTTCTCTCTGCAGAGTGGCTGGTGGGTTCAAATGCTCAGACTTCCAGTTAGCAGCCAAGCACTTAAGCATTCCACCAAATCCCCTGCTATCAAGTTCATCTCAATTCACAGTGACCCTCTATAGAGTTTCCAAGGTTGTGGATCTGTATGGGAGCAGAGAGCCTCATCTTTCTCCTGTGGAGTGATGGGGGGATTGAACCATGGACCTTGCAGTTAGTAGTCCCACCCTTACCCCACCAAGCCGTCAGAGCTCTTTATTGAGTGCCATAAATAGCCTTAGAAGCTATTTCTTTCATCCTCCCAGGCAAAGTAAGAATTGCCGGTGAATAACCCAGAAGGTAGTCACAACTCCATTCTCGGCGAGGCAGCCTCTCCATTGTGGCCTGAACATCAGAAGTTATTTGAGTTGAAAGCTGCCTTTTCATTGCCTTCACTCACGGGCCCTGGCTTTGTCCTCTGCCGTCAGATTTGCCTAATTCTGGAACCCCTCACCCTCAACGCTGAGATTGGGGGTGTGCATGGAAACCTAGCCTCAAGGCAGTGAGTCTCGACTGGCTGGCCAACAGCCTGTGCGGGGCTTCACTCTCCGACCATACTCTCCCTCGTCTTGAGTCACCAGCTCCCTGAAGGGAGCACCTGGCTTATCAGCAGAGCTTCCCCCAGACTTCCCTGGAGAGATGGCACAGGGTGGTGTTTCAGGGCACCAGCTCTGGAGCCAGCCTGCCTGGGCTTGAATCCTACTTCTGCCTCTGACTGCCTGTGGGGCTTGGGGAAGTGGTTTATTTCATGAAGCTTATGTAGGGTGATGTTTGTAAAGCACTTTGGGTGAGCCCTGATGTGCAGGCAGTACCATCCATGTAAGTGTGTGAGACACACACGCTGAAGGTTTCCATGAAAGGTGGAAATGCAGTGCCCCTGGGGGACCAGTCACTAATGGAAAGGGAACTTCTCACATCCTTGCCAGAGCTGCCTCCTCCCACCTCCTGCTTCCTCCATCAGTTCCCATGGTGATGGGTAGCAGACGGAGAAGACATGCCCAAGCACCGTCCCCTCTGCCCACAAGCAGAGCAAGGAGTTGCCACTTTCAGCTGGCAATGACCTAGTTTCCGAGAACCCCAAACAGATGAGGAGCAAAGGGAACCAGGCCTTCGGGAGCACAAAAAGAACCACAGCCACATTTGCTTGTTTGCCAACTGAGGGAGTGACAGAGCTGCAGGGTTGGCCACTGCCTGCCAAATGGCCCTAGAAGGGGCTGTAATCCGGACAGTGCTTCCAGACTCCAAGTACCGGTTCTTCCTGCCTTCATCCACCCACATCTTGGACCCACTCTCCCATGTCTACTGGCTCTGTTCCTCTTTCTGGAACTCTCCCCACCCCACCAGCTGAGGAAAAGCCTGCTGGAGCTTGTTGGAGGTTATCTGCCCTCGTTCCCTGATGCACATGAACAAGGTCACCTAGAACCAGGCCTGGGAAGGAAGTGGCAGGGGGCAGGGCCAAGAGAAGCATGCCTGAGGGCTGGCCGGGACAGCGGCTGGCAGTTTTGCCCTTGGATCACCTCTTAGTAGTTAGATGGCTGTCTGCCTTCAGTTAAATTGCACCGTGGCCACAGCCGGGAGCCTGAAGCCTGGCAGAGTCATACTTCAATGCAGATGGATCATTCTGGGCAGCCTTCCCATGCAACGTTTAAGTCTAGGCTGCATTGACAATGGGACTGTTTTTCATGAGCACAGTGTCTCCTGCTAGCCTCTTCTGGAGAAGGCGAACGGGGGGACTGTGAAGATTTTAAATATGGGGGTGGGTCCATCTGAGGTGCTGTCTGAAATGTGGCATGCAGTAATTGGGGCTCAGGCTGCATCCTTGACTGGGGGTATGAGAAGCATCACAGAGGCATCCTGTGTCCACCTTCTCCACATTTCCTGTTCTCATTCCTGTTACTTCCAGGGAAAATGTCACAGCCCTTCCACTGATACCTCTTCATCACTGTCCCAGCGCCTGCCCTCTCCACAGCCTCCCCTAAGGACTACTGAGAAGGCACCTGGTGTGGCCCAGCCACTAGTGATGCTTCTCCGGCCCCAATCCCCTTCTTCCAGGTGACTCTCCAAAAAAGGAAGGAGCAGGTGTTCCTCCTGGAGGCACTGCTCTGCCCAGGGTGGCCAGCAGAGGGCAGGCGGGAGCCGGAGCAGCCCCCTGCAGAGCTGACACCTCCTCAGGAACAGCCCTACCGGCACCCTGTCAACTGAGTCCTAAAAATACTGGCAGCACCATCCCTCCATGTCTGAAAAGCCTGCCCTCACACCAACCCTCCAGCTCCCACCCAGACAGCTGAGGAATCAAGGCTCTGAGGAGGCAAGGCCTTTGTGCAAAGCCTTGCAGCCCAGGGCCGGAAGTGATGGAGTCCACGTCAGCCTGATTCACAGGTCTTTCTTCAGCTGTGCAGACATTCACGCTCATGCTGATCCACCGCCACATTTCAGACAGCGTGAGCCTGTCCTGTCCGGCGACATATGTTACCTAGGCAGCTTCGGGATCTGCCCTCCTATTGCTCCTCCACCAGCTCCTTTGGGTAGTCCCAAGATCACTGAATCCCCACCCACCCAGTCCCTAAGCAATTCAGGGAAGTTCACCATAGGCTCCTGAATGTCCCTTTAGGACAGCCCCTGACTGCTCAGGCTGCCATGTCAACAAGCTACCTAGACCTGCTCTCTACTCCTCTTACAGACTTGATCAAGCACCTGGTCTCTGAATTCTCTTGACACCTCCCTCCCCCGCCCCAAACTAAACCCTAGTCACTCCTCTGAGAGTGATTAGCAAGCCTTACTGGAAATTCAAGTCAAGAGGTGAGCGGGGACATGTATGTATCACAGGAAGGTGATTACACTGCTATTTGGAGGTAAGCCAAGTGGGGCAACCTGCCCTTGGGGAAAATGCTTACCATTACTGATAAAGACAGCAAGAACACGCCCAGGACCATGTTCCTAATTGGACACATTGGGCCTATTTTCTATCCAACCCTTGGTGATCCTGGCCAAGTGCTAAGGACAACTGGGACTTTAGGCTCTGTCCTTTTGAGGGGCGCAACATCCTTCACAGGCCACACCCTAAGGATTCAATGTGGAAACCCCACTACTAGAACTGGTCTTGACCATAAACTTACTCGCCTGTAGCAGACTTCAGGAATGAACACATTTCCCTTGGACTAATGGCTGAAACGTCTCATGTGAGAAGCACATACGACTGCTACCCCCAGGTGATGGAATTGGTGGCCATTGCTCTGAGGGAGCCCAGGGAATGATGGCCCAGGACCACTGGATATTTACTATTTTCATGCTCTCTGCTTTTTTATGACCTGCGTTAGCCTAGCAGGCAGGATTCTGCCTTTGTAAAAAAGCGTTATTGAAAGTTGTGCCCTATCCCTAACCCTCACTGTTCCTGTAAATAGGATCCAGTCACTTAAGCCATGAATCTGAACAAGTCAATAATTCATGTGCTGCAGTCTAAAAAGCTGGCCTGCACATGTACAGCAACACTATTTCATAGCAACCCTATGGGACAGGGTAGAACTTCCCCTGTGGGTTTCTGAGACGGTAACTCTTTGCGAGAGCGTAGAAAGCCTCCTGAGTCAGCATCGACTTTCTGGCGGTACCTTTGCTTTGGGGTTTATGCATGTGTAATTTCCCTTGCTCAGCAAAGTTTGACATGCTGTACCACTGGCTGACTCGATGATACTATCAATTGAATGAGGAGCCCTGCTGGTGCACTGGGTGGCGTGTTAGGCCGACCTAAAGGTCAGCAGTCGGCATCTACAAGCATGTGGGGCTCTTCTTTCTTCTAGGGTCGCTGTGCGTCAGAATGGACCTGAGAGTAATGAGGTTGCTTCTTTTATTTATCAATAGCATTACTTTAAACCGCACAGGGAAGATTTATAATGTTCCCCTATAAGATAATAACATCTCTAAAGTGAACCAGAGACATATATAAATCATCGATATAGGAACAGATTTGGGACTCACATTTAATCAGAACCCTAATCTACAATTAGTTCTTGGTCCTACTAGATAGGTGCCCTGATGTAGAAGTCATTGGAAATATGGGTGGTACAGCAACATGTGGTGAAGACACTAGATGGTGTCCAGCTATCAGAAAGAATCGTGTCTGGGGTCCTAAAGACTTGTCTCCCAGCCAGCAGCCATCTAAGTGGGGCATCAGCTAAGTCCACACCGAAGAAACATACCAGCCTGTGTGAGCCAAGGTTTGTAAATAACAAATCCAAATCAGGAGGAGGGAAAAGTATCAGAGCTTAAATTCTGAACTCCAGGTTTGCAGATGCTATGGATGACGATGGAAGCCCCAAATCCATTTGCAGGGTCCCCTCCTGGATGACGCCTCAAGTGAAAATTCTCTGTCCTCTCTGACCATACACCAGGCATGTGATAGCCTTGCTGTCAGACACAGTGCACTATAAAACCAATGACGGTAGATGTAGTGAGGTCAAAATGTTACAGCTTATCATTTGATCTCCCCTTTGTCCCATTCTCAATTTGTTCGAGTTTTTAATATTTCCTGCTCTTTTTTCCATTGAGGTGCTCCTCTGTTTTATTTTGACATTATTGTTGGGTTGTTTTGTTTCTTGTTTTAATTTTGCATGGTTTTCTGTATATGAAAACCAGGATACATCAATCTATACAGACAACAAGGAATTAATAATTACCAAGGCGGCCATCCAGCTCAGAAGTAACAAAGCCCACATGGAAGAAGCACACCAGCCTGTGTGATCACGAGGTGTTGATGGGATGAGTTATCAGGCATCAAATAACAAAAAAATCAAATCATTGTGAATGAGGGGGAGTGTGGAGTGGGGACCCAAGACCCATCCGTAGGCCAACTGGACATCCCCTTACAGAAGGGTCGTGGGGAGGAGACGAGCCAGTCAGGGTGCAGTGTAGCACTGATGAAACATACAATTTTCCTCTAGTTCCTAAATGCTTCCTCCCCACTCCCACCCCCACTACCATGATCCCAATTCTACCTTACAAGTCTGGCTAGACCAGAGGATGCACACTGGTACAGATAGGAACTGGAAACACAGGGAATCCAGGAGGGATGATCCTTTCAGGACCATGCTGAGAGTGGCAATACCAGGAGGGTAGAGGATGGTTGGGTAGAAAGGGGGAACAGATAACAAAAATCTACATATAACTCCCTCCCTGGGGGATGGACAACAAAAAAGTGGGTGAACGGAGATGTCGGACAGTGTAAGATATGACAAAATAATAATAATTTATAAATTATCAAGGGTTCATGAGGGAGGGGGAAGAATGAGGAGCTGATACCAAGGGCTCAAATAGAAGGCAAATGTTTTGAGAATGATGATGGCAACAAATGTACAAAAGTGTTTGACACAATGGATGGATGGATGGACTGTCGTAAGAGTTGTATGAGCCCCCAATAAAATGATTTTTTAAAAATAAAATAAATAATTTATAAGTTTCACAGAATACAGAATTCTTTGAGAACATCCCCAAACAGATAAGAATCACAAAATACTAATATTACCAGGGTGGAGGGTCACTAAGTTAGCAAGGTTTAAAAGATAAGCCTCTCTCGTGTGTTTATTAAGGGTCCTCCCGTCTTGAAATGCTTCTAACGAACATCATAAGATGAAGCATTGAAGGAATAAAGATAACTTCCCTAAAAAATAAAATAGAATAATTACCCAGGGACACAGCAGGAGAGATTGGGGGGAAATGGGGAGCTGACTATAAAAAAGAAAAGGATTGTTATAAGAGCTGTAAGAGCCCCCAATAAAATGATCTTTTAAAAAAAGAGGAAAATGTTCGCAAATTGATTGTGGTGATGATCATACAACTCTTCTTACAGTGAATGAGTGACCGAACTGTATGATGTAAGAATTACATGGTGATAAAGCTATTTGGAAAACAAATAAATAAATGTTCTTTAAAAAAAAGATGACCTGTCTAATATTTATTGATTATACTAGGTATAGGAAGTATAGCCCCAGATAACATATGAGCATGGTGAGTTTTTTGTGCACTGTCACAGCTTCCCCACTGGTGGGTCCAGGCAGGCCCCCCACTTCAGGCACTGCCCCCCCCTGCAGGGTTGGGTGTCGGTTATTAGACAATGGTGGTCATTTTTTTTCTTTTTAAAATCATTATATTTGGGGGGAGAGGGTCGTACAGCTCTTATCACAATCCATCCATCCATCCATTGTGTCAAGCACCTTTGTACATACGTTTGCCATCATCATTCTCAAAACATTTCCTTTCTACTTGAGCCCTTGCTATCAGGTCATTTTGTTTTAAAGGCACAGAGCTGACAGTGTGAAGCTCTAGAAGGGGAAGACGATACTCGAGCAGAGAATTAGGGCAAGTGCTGTTAGAAGGTAAAGTTCAAAGGGCTCCCTGACTCACAGGCACTGGGCCCACCGCCTTAGCCTGCAGGCCTATGCCAGAGCCATCTCCTGGGCCCACTTTCCAGAGGACCTCACTCACCTGTGTCTCACACGCAGCCTGCAGGTGGAAGACCTTATAAAACGCCTCCTCTACGGTGTCACCAAGAGCAACCACTCCATGGTTTCTTAGCACCAGGATCTGTAAAGGAACACAAAGCCCTGTTAAGCCTCAAGCAGTCCGCACTTTCACTATGAGCAAGATTTTTATTGTACTCTAATCAGCTTCCATCCGACCCCTCGCAAAGCCCCCAACACCTTACTCATTCGTCTTAAACAAGCACGCCAATGCTACCCACAGCTGTGCTGTGAGCCCAAAGCATCCACCTACGCAAACTGAAGACGCCATAGGTGGAAGAGACTGGTGGCTTTCCTGGAGGACTGTCTAGATCTTTGGACCTGGGAGGACTTTCTACACGGCAGTCGCTATCAGCTCATGCTGGCCCCTGTGCATCTTGGTCAAACTTGCTCAGTGGGGTTGTTGTCGACAGTTGGTTTTTCTGAAGTAGAGCAGCAAGCCTTTCTTTCAGAGGAGCTTCTCTATGACCTCGAGCCTCCAACCTTTGGGTTAGCAGTCAAGCACATTAACCGTTTGCAACCTTCAGGGATCCCCTGGGAAGCTTGGATGTCAGCAAGGCTGCTGTTAAGGTTGACATGAATGAAACCCTTTGATGTCCAATACAAGGGTCCAGACTCAAAAGCAGGTTCATGCCCCTTGTGGCTTAGTCTCCTCGGGGGTTCAAAAACCAAGGGGGTGGTTCTCCAAGTGGTGGCTTTGTAGAAACAAGTGAGGGATCCAAGAGTCTAAGGAGTCCCCTGACCACTCTGGGCCTCAGATCTCTGCTCAGTACAAGACGTGAGGCACCCTGGCATCCCAAAGACAGGAGACAGGAGTTATGGCCCTGAACCCACCCCCATGTTTGGATAACCAGCCATTTAGGTTCGAAAGGGCAGCACTTACCTATGGACAGAGGGGCAAGAAAGGAGGAGGGCAAGGAACAGAAAACAAAGGTAGGAAACAGGACAAGGGATGATCCATTAGAGACTACAGTGGCGGAGGTGAAACAAGGTATACGTGGATTGTTGGAGGTAAAACTAATCACCTGCCCTGTGCACCTTCACCTCGCTCACAATAAGAGTGTTTCCACAAAAAGGCCTTCTGATATCACTTGCCCTCCTAACTCACTGATCTTGCAGCCGAGGAAATCAAAGCCCAAAGAAGCAGACGCTCTCTCAGCCATGTTGAGACAGAGTCTCAACTACAACCTGGATGTCCCCATTATTCATGCCACATTTCTGCTCATCAGGGACATGGGGATAAGAGAAGGGGAAGAACTTCTACCAAGAGCAGGAGTCCCCAAGGCCCAGGGGCACCTCTCTGCCAGACACTCTTGCGGTTGGTTTTATCCCAGGAACTCTCTGAGACCAGATGATCGTCAGATCCACAGGTCTGGTCTGTCCCTGCAGGAGGCTGGGTGGGGCATGGTGGCTCTGAATATCACATCCTTTCTTGCTAATAAAAAGAGCTGGGTCCCCCCCTCCCCCCAGTCTTGTACCAGAGAACACAAAGAGAGGCTGTCTCTGGCCCACAAGCGGGTACTCATGACAAATGCTCCATCTCTCAATCCCTAAAGCGCTTCATCAGTGTGACTATCCCCTCCCTCTCTCTCTCCCAACCATATTCCAGAGGATGTCACAGGGAGCACAGCAGGCATCTCTCGCCCCTTGTTAGAAGTGGGGACCTGGGGACACTCAGAAGGGATGTGACACAGGCAGGGAGTCTCTTGTAAGGACAAGAGCAAGAGTCCATCTGAGGCTGCACCTAAATGCTACCCATACTAAGCTGACCTTTTCCACCCTCTACTTTATAAAGTAGGTGTTTACACTTAAGCTAAGCAATAATGAGGCTTCATTTTTCTCTATCAAGTTGGGAGGTGGGGGTGATGATGACACTCAAGTTTGGGGAGATGGAAGGCAGAAGCATTCTCGGGGAGGTGGGGGTGCGGAGAGTGAACATTGTGGGTAGTAATGGAAGCAGCACAGCAGCTTGTGTGAGCCAAGGATTGTAAATAATAAAACCCAAAGTTGAAGGAGGGAACCATAGCTGAGTTTAAATTGTCACCACCTCATTTGCAGAAGGCTATGGGTGCCAGTGGAAGCCCCAAATCCATTTCCAGGGTCCCCACATGGATTAAGCCTCTGGTGAACCCTCTCTGAACAATAGAGCAGGGATGTGGTCAGACAGAGAGCATTCTAAAGTTGATGATGGCAGATGGAGTTAGGTTTTAAAAGGTAGTGCCCTATCATTTGATCTCCCCTTTGAAGCTGTGTGTGTTTTTGATATTTTCTGCTGTCACTTTGATTTTTTCTGTTTTGTGTCGTCATTGTTGCTGGTGTTTGTCTGTTTGCTTTGTATGCATGTCTGTGAATGTGTTTGTTTTGCATGGTTTCCTGTACATGGAATCAGGATATGTAACTCTTTAGAGACAGTGACTGGACAGGGACAGGGTAGGGGAGGATGGGGGGAATGGGGAGCTGACAACAATGAGCACGAGAAGAAAATGTTCTGGAATTGATTGTGGTGATGATTGCACAAATCTTCTTCATTTAATTAAATGATTGAATTGTATGATATGTGATGGAGATGCTGATAAAGTTATTTTTTAAAATGAATGAAGAAATTTAAAATCTCGGGGGGGGGGGGAATGAGGAGCCAATATTAAGGGCTCAAGTAGAAGGCAAATGTTTTGAGAATGATGATGGCAACAAATGTACATATGTTCTTGATACAACGGATGTATGTATGGATCGTGATAAGAATTGTACGAGCCCCCAATAAAATGATTTTTTTAAAAAGAAATTTAAAATCTCTCTCTCTAAGAATTTAGTTAGGAGCCCTGATGGTGCAGTGGATTACTCATTGGGCTAACTGCAAGGTCCGAAGTTCAAACCCAACAGCCACTGTGTGGGAGAAGAACGATGGGCTCTTTGCTCTCATAAAGACTGACAGCCTCAGGAACCCACAGGGCCATTGGATCCTGTCTGACAGGGTCACTGTGAGTCGGAATCCACTTGCCAGCAGTGAGGGGAATCCAGCCTGAGGAAATCATCTCAACACCCAAAGATCTGGCTGAAAAGATGTTCATCAATGTGTCATTTCTATTAAGATTGGACTTGAAAACCACCTTCTGATGATCAACCGTGGTGGTCATTGTCATTCACACAGTGAGGTCATTGAGCACGAAATGGAACGACAGAAAGAGACTGAAGCGCACACAAACGGAGTGCATGTTAGGCTCCTCTGCAAGGTCCCCGCTGAAACCACCAGAGAGACCAGACTTTGGACCTCCGTCAGGAGTGACAGGGTTGGAAGTGCCCGCAGGGCCAGTTCTCCCTGACCTCCTGGACTGCTATGAGTCGACGACTCGGTGGCAGTGAGTTTGGTTTGGGTTTTGCTGAGGGAAAACAGGAGAAGACATTTTAGGGTCCGAGTTTGGGAAACACGTGTGACTATCATGAGGGCGTGCACTGAAATCTCGGTGTAGTGTGATTTCCATGTGCTTCTCTGGGTCTATCTGCCGCTTCCACACGTGCTCCAATGAGCACCCGGGCCACTGCTGTGCCCTCAGGGTCAGCAACTGCCCCCACAGCCCTTTCCCAGAAAAGGGGCCCGACCTTGCAGGTGGGTCCAAGGCACTTCTGCAGGTTGATTCGATCCACTTCCTGCTCCATTTCCCCATTGAAGTCATAATAGGCCATGTCCCCTACCAGCAGGGCATTGTGGGACACAGGCAGGAGGCCCCACTTCATGGCTGATACCTGGAGAGAAAACAGGAGTGTTAGCACTTGCAAATCTGACCCTCAGCACTTTCTAGCCTACCCCCACCTGCATGCAGCGCCCCTCAGGGTAGCACCCCAGTTTCTCCTATAGAGCAGCTGCCCAGTGCCAGATGGTAGGGCAGACAAAGGGGCTGAGCAGCCCCTGGACTCCTTCTCACCCAGCGTGGGGTCTTGCTCTCACACACTTCCTCTAATGTCTTCCCACCCATTTGATCAGGCTCTCTGACAAGAGGTCCCCTTTTAAAGGTACTGAAAAGAATACACTCAAGAGACTTACTGCTGTGCCTGCCCCTGACCTAGTCTTAGCACTCTGGGAAGAAGCAAGGTGCTGGAATTTGCACCAGGCTGGTGGGAAGCAGGGTCCAGGGTGTCCTGGGGAGGGTTCCTGGAGACCCCCGGCCTACGAGTCAGTGCAGAAACAGCCACATCTCCTCATGAGCAGGTAAGTCCACCCAGAAGCCCCGGTTTACAGATAGCGGGTAACCCAGATGCCAGAACACTGGTAATAGCACAGGCGGAAAGCCCACCACAGCCTGAATGCAGAGCCAGGAGCAAGGCGAGGTGCAGAGGCTCCGTCTGCCTTTTCTGAGCGGCCTGGGTCGGCCCCAAACTCTGCGGGGCATCTCTGGGTCTTGGTCCAAATTCTAGAGATCTAGGAGTCCTGATGGTGCCGCAGGTTAAGTGCTGGGCTGCTAACCCTAAGATCCTTGGTTCAAGCTCACCAGCCCCTCACAGGAGAAAGATGAGGCTGTTGGCTCCCATAAAGATTTTCAGTCTCAGAAACCGTGGGGAGCAGTTCTACTCTGTCCTCTCGGGCCTTTCAGGGTCGGAATTGACTCAATGTAAGTAGGTGTGGTGGTGGGTTTGTTTTAGTTTCTCATGACCAGTATGTGTTGCTAAAGGAAACTGCAGTCTGGGGTGTGGCCTGGGGCTCGAGAGGGCGGGGCTAAGGTTGGGGCAACGCCCAGTACTGGTTGTCTGTTGTCCTGCCAGGTGGCAGTGTTAGGTGCACGTGGAGAAGTACATTACTACACCAAGGGCCACCTGCTTCTTGAGCTCTTCTGGTCCCCAGCTCTGGGCCCTCCTGAGCCATACAAGTGAGCCCCCTCTTCTGTTGAAACCTTTCCTTTCAGAAGTCCGAGCGGAATAAGGGGTCACAGGCCAGCAGGATTGGCCTGAATAGAAACTCAGATGTCAACCGCTCAG
>NW_022106471.1:983222-997292 GCF_000313985.2 Echinops telfairi | reverse complement strand
ATGGAGAGAATGAGCTTCCCACCTCCTCATCCCACGGTGGGTCTTTTTTCTCTCTCTTTACCTTGGCCTGAGTGCCAAGAAATCATCCTCAAACTATAACATGCTCAAACTGCTACTAGCTTGGGTTTGGGCAGCACCCCAGTGGCATAATGGCAATGCAAGGTCAGCGGTTCAAAACCACCTGTGGCTCCGCAGGCAGAAGACAGGCTCTCTACTCCTGTGAACAGTGATTGTCTGGGAACCTCACAGGGGCAGTTCTGCCCTGTCCTGCAGGGTCGCTGTGAGTTGGCATCAACTCGATGGCAGGGAGTTGAGTTTGGGGGGCTTATGCCTTTTTCTCGGGGAAATGGGCAGCAGGTGGTGGGCTCTGTGAGTGACTTGCAGGGAGGCGCGAGCCTCAGGAGGGCCACTCACCGCGGCCGTGGCGGGGGTGTGCAGGTGGATGATGCACCGGATGTCGGGCCGGGCTGCGTAGATGGCCGAGTGCAGGCAGAAGCCTGTGGTGTCCACCGGGAAGCAGCTGCTGCCCTTCTCCACCACCTCACCCAGGATGTTGACCTTCATCTGCACAGGGGAAGAGGGAGACAGACAGGTGTCCACAAGCTGGCAGGCTCCACACCCCCCCCTTTAAGGTGGGTCTGGTGCCCCTTCTACCTACCTACGACGCCCCTGGTGTTGGGAAGAAATACAGGGTCCCGGGTTACATGCTGGGCTGTGATCCTCATGTCGGCAGTTCAAAACCCCCAGCAGCTCTGCCGGGGAAGGCCTGGGATTTCTACTCCTGAGAACCATTACAGTCTCCACCCGCCCACAGGGGGTCGCTATGGAGTCAGCATGGGCTCAATGGCAGTGAGTGGGATTTGGTTTTGTTGTTTGGCCCTCAGTGCGCTCAATCTAATGGGGAAAAACAAACCCATAGATAAGCAGCGTGTGGTTAGCTATTCAGCATGGAAAGGCTAGAGAAGAGTTTCTCGGACGATGCTGTGCACAACCAGCACCTGCAGGTCTCTTTAAAATGCAGGTGCTGGCTCAGTAGTCGGCGGTGTGGGGGCTGGGAGTCCATGCTCATAGCGAGCTCCCACCTGGTACTCTGGTACCTGTGCTGTTGGTCTCCCAAAGGCTGAGCCTTTGAAAAGATATACATTTGTTTCCTTGACCATCCGCCACACATGAAAGTCTCATGAACACCCAATTCACCAGTTGCCCAAAAAGGAGGTCTTCAAGGACAGGCAGGAAGGAGTTGCTAGTTTGACCGTCTGCTTTGCTTTCCAAGGAGTTAAGGGTACTGTGATTGTAGGCTGTGCCCTCCTGTGTGTGCATGGACAACCACGTGTGCGTGTGTGGGCAACCATGTGAGCGTGCGTGGCTGCCTGTGGGGTCAAGAGTTGGGGGAAGACAGCCGTGCTGAGGGCGGTCAGCGGGAGGGCTGGCCTGGCGCCCACAGCTGACCCAGGCTGTTCTCTCCTTCCACGAGTGACTTCACAGAACACTGTCAGCAGGAAAGGTCACTTTGTGGCTGTGAAACAGCAAGATACCAGACCTCCGCTTAGTCAAGCCTAAGCCTAGGCCAACACAAGAGCCCCGAGCAATCCAACAACGGCTTGTATTCCCTTTGCTGGCTAGCCTGGGCCTCGCTCCACTGCGCTCCCCCCCACAGCCAGAGAAAAATGATTCACATGCCCAAGGAGAGAACCATCCCTGCATCCTGACAGGGGCAAGCCCCCTTCTTAGAAACCTCCATGACTTCCCTAACACAGACACAAGCCCCAACATAGGCCCCTCGCTGCACTGTCTTCCCGATCCAGTTCCCCAGGGTGAGCTCTCCCGCCAGCTGGGCAATCACCCTCCCTCCCTGACTGATTGCAGGCATCCCAGGCACTGACCAGCTACACCACAGTTCCTAAAAACCACCCAGTGCTGGTCCTTGGTTTCAGGTGCTAGGGGCCTGAAAGTAGCACAGGAACCCGTCCCACCATTTGCTGTCCCCACGCCCCTGTTGGGGAGCTTGCTCAGACAGTCCAGATGGGAGGCAAAAAAGAGGGAGGGGGCGGGTAAGGACACACAGCAGAACACCATTTGCTTAAACAGAAGCATTAAGACGTCAATAAAGCCTCTTCCACAAAATCTCAACGTCAGTGACCTTCGCAGCATGAACATGACCTCAGAGTTGCCTGACCCCTGGAAGCTGCAGCAGCCCACTCAGCTTAGGCACGTCACACCCTGGGGGTCCAGCGCTGACCCCTCCTCAAAGGTGGCCTGCTCTAAGTTTCCTCCCTGGGGTGGTCTCTTCTGCCTTCCTGGTGCGCTCCTTCAATGCCTAGCCTGTCCTCCCTCAAGAATCTTGGCAGCCTCACGGGACAGCTAGTCTCCATACAATGACTTTGCACAAGTAACAAGAGACACTCGCTCTTGTGGGCACAGTCTGTGGGCACCGCTGAGGTCCACATTGTCAGAAAGCAGCTCAGTGCCAGACATACTGCTTAGTGAGTGGAGTATAAGCCACTCTCTGGCCTCTCCTCTTCCCCACCATTGCCAGACTCCCTGGTGCAGCGCAAGAGCTGCACCTCCAGCCACACACAGCAGCGCTGAGTCCACTTAGGCTTCCTGGGCCTCCCAGGCCAGGACGCCCCAGCCTGTGCCTCGAGGCCAGACCTCTGACGCTATGGTGTCCAAATGCAATGGACTTCGCCTCTTCGAAGTTCCACAAGCTCCTCAGACTCAACTCCATGCCCCGACTCCACAGACCACTGGGTCCTTGCAAAGGCTTGTCTGGCCCTGCCTCTGCTCCTGCAGTGGAGACAGTCCTGTAGGACCCAGATCTCCTCCCTGGCTCACTGGGAAAGCTCCCAGCCAGTGGACCTGCCATCAGCTTGCTGCCACACAGCTGTCAAGGGTGCTACTGGTAGTGAAACCTGTATCTCATTGCTGAATGGACGTTAGTGGCTCTGCATGTCCAATGGAATAGAGCCACATGTCCTGCCAAGGCATTCCGTGTGCTTTGCCTTCAGGCCCGTGTCCCCTTCCAGCCACCCACTGGGAGCTTGGATACCTGAGCCCAACTCAGCCACGTGCCTGTCCTCCCCAAAGCACAGAGCTCTCACAAGCTATACGCCTGCTAAAACCTCACCCCACCCCCAGACCACCCCCTGCCCTCCTGGTCTAAGTCTGCTGACTCTTGACGGCTCCTGAGACTACACTCCGGCACCAGGGTTCACACGAGAAGCCCCTTCCTTCACCCCTCCACCCACATCAGCACACTGGTAGGGCAGGGGGCCCTTCCCTAAGCCCCGAGCCTCCTTTGTCTCTATCCAAGCTCTCTTCATACTGAGATTTAGTCACTGACTGCCTTACCTGTCTCCCTGAACCCTAGAACTAGGGACTCCTAGAGGACAGAGCCCCTGTCGTACTGGTCTCTGTGGCCAGGACCTATGTGATTGGCCATGCGCTCTCAAGCACCAGCATGCTTTCCTGTCTGGAGGCCTGGGAAGTCCCTGAGGTCCCGCCCCGCGCCACACAGCAGCCTGAGTCTCCACGTGAGCTCACCTCAAGCCTGCAGAGCCAACACGAGTTCCTCCTCCCGCAGGCGCAGACCTGCCAACCACAGCTCACCTGTCTAGGAAAGGTGGGCTGCTTCCTTCCTCCCACCTACCATCTTTCCTGATCTAAGCCAGTTTCCTCAATCTGTGTTCCACACCTAAGAGGGTCAGGAGAGCAGACAGGGATCCGGAAGCTACCTGTAACGACCCCCAACTGGACAAGTCAGACATTGCTTTGAGACAAAACACCGTCTCTAGGACAAAGACATTCTTCCGTCAACAAGGCCCTCACAGCTTCTGCAGTCCAATCCCAGGCTTTGCCACCTGGCCCATAAACCTGCACTGGTCATCTCAGCTGGCCCTCACCAGTCTCACCTGCTGCCTGCACTCACACCTGGCCTCCTGGCTGAGTGGCACACTGGGCACTTGGTTTGTTCTGAAAGTCACGTGTCTTCTCTGTCCTATCAAATTCGTGCTCTGTGAGGGGGAAGGCAGCCTTGGCTAATGGGGAGAGGGTCGGTCACTGTAGGGGAGATGTCACCTTAGCAAGCAGTGGGCTGAGAGGCCCTGGGTTCTACTCACCAGACTGGATGCTGTCACTTCACTGCAGGAAACTCCCTTTGGGCTGATGAGGAAATGGTCCTGCTCCTTGCTGACCCGCAACTGGAGGAAAGGCACGGGTTCTCAGGGGCCATGGAGGGGAGGTGTCCAGGTCCAAGGACACCGCTCCCTGAATCAATTGTGCCTTCCTCCAGAGAACCCTTCTCCCCCAGCCCGTGGAACCCATCTGTGTGTGGAGCCGGGGACATGGAGCTACGAGAGGAGCCTAAAAACGGTCATGGGGAGCCCGGGAAAGGCACCACTGGACAGCGCTTTCTCGGTTAAGTGGCTGCAGCAGTTGGAAACCCTGGAAGGGCTTCGTGCATCCCAGCCAATGGCCATCAGCAGTGTCCCGGCCATGCCAAGGGTGCGGAGTCCCCCGTGGGCCGCCCCTCACCGTGACGTAGGTGTCGCTCAGCTGGGCCCAGCCATAGATGTCCAGGAGTCTGTAGACGCTGCTGATCTTGCACCGCATGAGCCGCTCACCCTTGGCCAGGTTCAGGGAGTCTGCTGTGTGGAGGTCGTTGATGGGTGTCATCATGGAGAAGTCTGCAGGGACAGTCCAGCACTCAGGGATAGGGGCTCCCAACTGCCCTCCCTGTCCTTGCCCAAGTCCTCTCCAAATCCTCACTGGCACTACAACTACACAGAGACGTGTCTAAGCAAGGAAGTCAAGGTTCTTTGGTTCTCAGGACAGAGCCCTTATATAAGGAGGAGGGAAAAAACGCAGAATGAGTATTTATGTCCAATAAAGTCCTCTGCTTATTAGGGTAATGATGGCATTGCTTTGGGTCATGTGGTAGTTACATAATCTTCTGTCAACTTGAGAAGGGGTAGAGTCTGGCCTGTCAATCAGGTCATAGCTCGATGATCTCATTTGGAGGCACCACGGATATAAACAGCTGACTATGGGGCCAGATACACACACCCTCTCTCTGCTTCGTCTTCCTCAGCAGTTCTCAACCTGGGGGTCGCAACCCCTTTGGGGGTCGAATGACCCCTTCACAGGAGTCGCCTAAGACCATATTTCTGATAATCTTAGGTACTGAGACACCGCTCCTCTATCTGTCTCCAGGTGGGTCCACCCACATGCAGGCACGCCCACATACAGGGTCACCACAACATGAGGAACTGTATTAAAGGGTCACGGCCTTAGGAAGTTGAGAACCATTGGTTTTCCTGCCGACAAGACACATGGAGCTGGACTAGAGCCCTGGAACTAGAGGAGCCATGTGGAGGCCCACACCAGTGCTGAGATGCTTCCACCGCCACTGGATCCACAAAACTTTCCACCCACTGGCCTGTGATCTTCCTGCATTCGGCATTATTGCATGGCTGCGTGAGTCTGAAGAGGAATTTATAGACTGGTATAGAACATAAGGGCTAATATCGGACTTATGAACTTAACCTGGACTGGGCTGGGATGTTTTCTCAATATTCAATTGCTCTTGAATATGAATCTCTTTCTTATACACATGAGTGTGTCTATGGATTTGTTTCTCTAGTCTACCCAGACTGACACAGGTCAATTTAAGGCCACACAATGAAGGGTGTTCAGACTTCTAAGCTTGCCACAAACTCTACAAGTGGAAACTGAATAAAAAGTCATAGTACGTTTCAGAGTCCAAGAACAGGTATATTTCATCAGTGAGTGTTAATGAAGACATTACTACTCATTGGACCCGCTGTGATCATATCATTTTAACTGGATCGTGTAAAATCATAGCTTTCCCCTTGATTTAGAAACAGGGCTAATCGCCAGGTCAGCCAGCAAGTAAATCATCGTTTTTTCTGATGTCACATCTCCCAGAAGTCAGTGTGTCGGGTTGGCTGAAATGCCTGAGGCCTGGGATAAGGCGTGTCTGCTTCCCTGCTAGGGAGGTTTTGGTGGTGTGGATGGAATGGGGAATGGGCCTGGGGGAGGTAGGGGCTTGACAGTCTTGTCTTTAGGACACCCAGAAGTCCAGGAGCTATGTCCACTCGGTTCCATTACCCATGATGCCCCTCCCTGCTCACCTTAGGAAGGCAGAACCTGGGATGCAAGCCTCGGCATTCTGAGCACTAAGTGTCAAGGGACCAGTAAAAGAATCAATCAGAAAGGATTCCAGTTTAAAAGGATGTCTGGCCAGGAGCTTCCTGAGGCTGCCGTTCCCAGCTTCCCACTGAAAACTTTAATGGGATTAAAATGCTCTTCAGAAGCTTTCACCATCCCAAGAAACCTCACTGCTCCACCACGTGATGCACGTCCGTATCAGGCTTGTCATTAGCCAAAAGGATGAGCAAACGTGCATTCGATGGGTGCAAGCAGAACAGGTCTCGAAGGATGCCACATCAGGGCCTGTGCAGACTGCTGTGGTGCACGCACCCCAGGGCATGTTGACAAGGACCTCAGTGAACCAAGGCCCAGCGAGACCAGCGAGAAGCCTGACATGAAATGCCAATAGGTAAAATTCACCAAGCTCGTCTGTGAAAAGCTTAAACTAACGCTGGAAACAGCACAAAACAAAACCCAGTGACTGACAAAGAAGTACCCCTCAGGCTTGAACTCACGGCACTTGTTACCTCCTCTCTCCACAGCCCCTGATTCAGAAATCCTGGGTCTCTACTGATTAGATAACATTTGTCCAGTTGCAGAAAACGAAAAAGACCAAAATGAACTAAAGAAAAATTATGAATTAATAAAGATGAAGGTGAAAAAAAATGAGCTAGGAAACAGAAATCTTTGTAGAGCCAATCATCGAATCTAAGAATTGGCATATGTGAGAAATTCTGTGGACACACATCTAGAACAGCCAACAGAGAACAGATAGAAATATACAATATCCAGAGTGCTGAGATGACATTGCAGCGTCCACAGCAGAAACTCTAAATGGTACAAGTATTTTAAATGGCTTTAATCAATTTTCAAAAATTTCCATGAAACTGATTATTTTGTAGAAAATGCATGATCAGAATTTACTCAGGAAGTAACAAAATGAATCAAAATTCTGGCTGGAGTTAGAGGGGAAAAAATCCCCCCAAACTGCCTATAAAAATGTCCTAGACCTAATTTAAAAAAAACAACAACAAAAACACCCACTGTCATCAAACTGATTCCAACTCACAGCAACCTTATAGAGAGTTTCGGAGGCTGTCAATCTTTACAGGAGCAAGCACACTTCTCTTTGTAACTCAGATTTGGCGGGGTGGCTGGTGGGTTCAAACTTCCAACCTTTCAGTTGGCAGCACAGCACCTACCAAACAGCGCCACTGAGGCTCCTGGCTTCATTCATAGACAATATATCTTGAAGAATCAGATATTTCCTACCCCATTTCAACACCATCAGGGCAGAGCAAAGGGTGAGGCCACCCTGAATCACAGGATGAAATCAGAGCCCTCATACCACTGCTGCACAAAGAGGGTCAGAAAACGAACCGCCGACCAATCTCCTACGTAAACATGATGCAGAACTCTATCGTCAATGCCTAACAGATCAAACCTGGAAAGGGATTGTTTTTTAAAGACTGCAGTGAGGCCAGGAATGATTTATTTACTTCAGGGATGAGAAAAAATCCAATATTCAGAAATCTATTAACGTAGTTCAATCCATCAGGCTCAGGGGAATAAAGACAAATAATGCCTTAGATGTATTTTGTGAAATTCACCATCCTTTTCTGAAAAGAACCTATGGTAAACTCGACTAAAAAGCCATGTCCCTGACATAATGAAGAACAATGGTCTCAAAACGCAAATGACAAAAAAGCATCCCCAAGAAAGACAGAAGCAAGACAAGGATGATTACTCTCTAATCTATTATTAAACACTAGTCTGTGTGTTCTGATAGCTGCAAAGAGGACACTGGGAAAATAAGCCAAAGGGTAAATGTTGGAACACAGAAGGCAAAATTATCATTACTTACAGAGTATGTGATTCTCTACACACAAAACCCAAAGAATTAAATGAGATGATATTAGAAGTTAAAGAAGAGCTCAACAAAGGCATAGCTTAACTCTATCCATATACATTATTTTCCCTAAATGCCAGCTATAACTAAAAAGAAAATAACCAAAAGAGGATTCATTTAAAATAATAAAGTTACATGAACTATATAAGAGAAACATACTAAGAAATCAGTGTGAACCAAGAGATTAGACTTTAAAGACTACGAGGAGGCAAGGGATGGGGGCAGGAACAGGGAGAGGAATAAAATGGGAAATTCCGGAGGGAGGGAGGAAGAATGGGGCGGGACTGGGGGGAGAAACAGAACCACCTTTATGGGGAGTGGTTAACAAGATATTATTACTGATTTCATGTGCTGAGGTGGGCTGTGTAACTATATAGCATATGAGTCTTTAAATGAAAAACAAAACCAAAAACAAAAAACTACAGTGAAGAGAGTCCCATGAGAGAGAGGGAGAGAAAGTAAAACTGAAATGGGCTTGGAGTCTTTAATAACAAACAAACTGGCTGCCGGCGAGTTGTTGCCAACTCATAGCAACTTCTGAGTTCACTTGAAACACATGAAAAAAAAAGGAGTGTGAATACTATAAAGATAATAATTAAACTTTTCCCGTGGGCATTAAAGACTACGTAACTAAATGAAAGACACCCTTTTTAATGAAAAGATCTGAAATTCACTCCTGCAGATAGTCTGGGACACTCTGCTAGGGTGGCGAAGTGAAGTTGCTTGGTAGGGCTCTTCCATCCACAGATTTAGTAAACAGCATGCAGATCAAGTGCAGAGGGCTCTACCTCGGGAGCTGGTCAGTTTTGTCATCTCTCTGGGCATGAGAGAGCCATCTCAGAAGCACAACTGGAGAGGCCCTTGACCATCATGACAGCGGAGCCACGAGCAGAGCACGTACGAGATCCTTGTCTAAAGAGGCTCAGAGACCACGGCACCAGGGCCACGAGCAGCAGTGCAGAGGGCAACACCATGACCAGGAGGCTACGTGGTCTCAGAGACGCAGGCTTTCTGGCCCATGGAACAAGGGAGAGGCCAAAGGACCACGTGGCTGGGAGGCTAAGGACCAGCCCCTCTCTCATGTCTCTAAGAGACAGGCCTGCTGGCTGAGAAGAGACACTGCTAGGGACCAAAGGGCTGTTTCCTCCCTGTTATCTGATCCTTACAGTTTAGTGATTTTCCTTCCCTTTTCTCCATGGTTCCCCTAATTTTCTACCATAACCTGATATCAATCTGATATTTTCTATATCTTACATGTTTTATGTCTACGTCTTTTTATAATCTGATATTTTTTCAAAGTATGTGGGGAGAGCTTCCTAGTCTAGGAAGATGGGGTCATGCATAGTAACCCTGGCTCCCTCACTGTCCAGTGGGGCATGGAAACCAGCTGTGAGGGTCTTCTGTCATGCCAAAACATCAGCCCCAGGGAAGGGGGGAGAGCAGCCTGGGGCAGGCTGGATGCCACCAGGACATGAGGGTTGGCCTCGGTTCTTTCCCCAGAGCTAGAATAACAAGTGACGGGGTCCTCACCCTCATCCCCTGGGCCTTCAAGCAGGGAGTAGGGACAGAGACCTCGACTTGCAAACCTACTCCTTGGTCTACTTATTGGGTTCAAATTCAGGCTGCCCCCACCCTCCCAGAGCCACGGAACTAGAAGCTGGTTCTCCCTTAAGTCACCTGCCCCTCCCATTCCTGACATCAGGGATAAGCCTCCCGTGGGTCTTTAATTTGCAGCAGCAGTAGAGGCAGATACCTCTCTGACTGGTGCTGGGTTCCCCAAGGCCTGCTAATGCAACTGCACCGCTCTGTAGCCTGGCAACCAGGCAGCTCTGACAGCTCCTTCCTCTCCACCCCACCCGGCCCTCCACCTCTGCTCCTGGCAGCTCCCCAGCCGCCCACGTACTCATGGAAGATGTTGGGAAGACTGCATGGGAGGTGCTGGCCATGAAGTCCGCGATCTGCCGCAGGGCCCAGATGTTGGAAGAGTTGTTCCCCTTCTTCATCTGCTCCTGGATGAGGCCTTCCAGCTCCTCCCTGAAAGACTGAAAGCAGCGCCCCGAGGGCTGGTCCCACCACAGCCTCTCTGGGGCGCCCACAGGGTCTTCCAAGTGCCATGTCTCCTGGGACACTGGCCAAGTGCACTGGGACCTCCCCAAACAAGGAGATGCTGAGAATGGGTCGTGTGTCCCCATGACCTGGGGACAGTAGCCCCGACCCCAAGGACCCTCACACCAGAAGTGGCAGGCCTTCACTTCAGAAACAAAGAGACCGTTTAAAAGCAGAACTAACAGTATTAAAAAACATGTCTCCTTCCCTCTACGTTAGCCATGTCTGTGGCACTGGCTGGTAAGTGTTGGGTTGCTTAACCACAAGGCTAGAAGTTCAAACCCACCAGCTGCTCCTCAGGAGACCTCGAAAGCTACCTGCTTCAGGAAAGACTTACAGCCTCAGAAACCCTGTACCTGGTCCTGGAATTGACCTGATGGGTTTGGCTTTGGGGGATGGCTCCTCTGGGCCCTGGTCCCCTCATTTGTTTAACAAAAGGGCAGGAGTTGATCACGCCACAAATAAGGAGCCCTGGTGGCACAGCGGTGAAGCACTCAGCTGCCCACCCAAAGGCTGGTGGTTTGAACCTGTCAGTTGCTCTGCAGCAGAGTGAAGATCACAGTCTTGGAAACCCACAGGGGAGGTTCTCTCTGACCCACAGGGTCGCCACGAGTCAGAGGCTACTGAACATAAGCAGTGGACGTGTGTGTGTGTGTGTGTGTGTGTGTGTGTGTGTGTGTGTGTGTCTTCGGGGCCACAAATCATGCACTGCTGTCTACCAGGTGGCATTGGGACACCAAAACCAAGCCAAACTCACTGCCATGGGCGCTGATTCAGTAAGACTGAGCAGCACTGTAAATCTTTAGGGGAACTGAGCCTCCTCTTTCTCCCATGGAGTTGCTGGCAAAGTTCACTGCACCACAGAGAGCTTTCTAAGTGTTGGTGACCCTATGAAAGGATGGGGAGAAGCAGGCCTCCTCCCAACCCCATCTCCTGCCTGACTGTGAAATCTACTCCATCCAGGCCTCAGAAATGGGCTGGGGGTGACTCTGTCACTTCTCCCACACCTGCCATCCCTCCTGTTGCACTCTGGGAGTTTGCCAGGACTCTTCACCTCACAAACCTGAGGAGCAGTTCCACTCTGCACACCTGGGGTCATCGGGAGGGGGTTCAACCCCATGGCAACTAACAACAACAACCTATTCCTTCAGGGTCATGAGTGCAAGGTCACCCCAAACTCCAGACCCACCCACCTCAAGGTTCCTTACTTGAGAATTGGGCATTCACTGTGTGGTCTAAGTCGGGGTCCCTATCGCATGCTCTGCCTCTTGATAACCTAATACCAGCCAAGCCAGAGATAGATGCCCCCCCCCACCTGATTCCACCCAGCAGGCACCTGTGTATGCAGTCTCACCTGGGGTTTCCCACCTAGAGGGCCACGCACTGTTTCCTGAGGATCCCACTTCCCTCCACAGAACCCCCAATCTTCCTCTTCTCAGGAAGCCTTATTTCCACACACCGTGCTACTTGGTGGTCTGTTAGACCCACACTGAGCCATGTTCTAGGATGAGCTCTGGACCCACACCAAACCAAAGCCCAAACTCGCTGCCATCCAGTCGATGCCAACTCCTAGCAACCCCAGAGGGCAGGCTAGCGCTGCCCCTGTGGGTTGCCGAGACTGTCACTCTCTACGGGAGAAGAAAGCCTGGTCTTTCTACAGAGGAGCAGCTGTGGGTTTCAAAGAGCTGACCTTGAGGTTAGCAGCCCAACACGTGACCACTATGCCACCAGGGTTCCTTGTACCCATGACAGGGGCTATTGATTTACTGTATGTCCAGAGGGGCAGAGGAGGATCCCGGCCCCTGTGCCCTGCTGAGTCCTCCACTCTCCCGATCTCCTGGGGCTTCCGGGCCCTCTCCACCCTTATGTGTCCCAGCAGAGAAGTCCCACTTTATGGGGTCTAGTAAAGGGAGTCCCGAGCCTTACACTCGCAGGGGGCGGCCAGACTCTGGACACATGCATGTGTTAGTTCATTGTGAAGGATTTGAATGGGTAGGGAAGAATGGAAACTGAGGCTCAGAAGGAGCAGCACAGGAAACTGAGGTGCATCTTCTGTCTCTCAGAGCCCCCTCCTCAGCCCCCTAAAGCCAAACTGGCCGCAAACTGACTCTCCCCAATCCCCCCCACAGAGTAGGAACAATCCGAAGCCACGTGGCCGGACTGTCTCCATCCGCTTGCTTCAACTGCTACCAACCCTGAGCAAGCAGGAAAGCCATGCCATCTTTTAGGTTTACCTAGATGAGCCGCTGCACGCTCCCCCTCAGGTGCCGCCCCCCATCATCTCTGCGCCCTCCCCTGACCCCCACCCTCTTCCACCTTCGTCAGACCCACTCACAGGGCTCTGCAAGATCATGGTGACGCGCTTCTTCTGCTCCATCAGGTTGAAGTCCTGCCGCAGGTCAGCGGCGCGGTTCCGCAGGCGCAGGTACTCAGGGTCCTCCTCAGAGAAGCGCTCCAAGTACTGCTGCCCCTGCGGGGGCGGCGGGGAAGCAGCGTCCGGGGCGGTCTCTTCGCTCATTTTCTTGGTGCGTTTGCGACCCACTCCAGGAACCCTGTGGAGAAAGGAGGAAGGTGGGGGTACAATTGAGGCAAGCATTTCCTTCTGAAGCTATTCCCAGAGCTTCAGAGACACCGGCAGCCACTTAGGCTGCCGCTCATTGTGAGCTCTATAGGACCGGCTAGAGCATCATTATCCCTTGCCTTACTTCATTAGGATCCACGGCCATCCGCGTGTTAGAGTCCTACTGTGCTCCTGGGGTTTCTGGGCTATAATCTGTATGGAACTGCCCCTGGGGGGATTCCCAGACTGAAGGTTTTTACAGGAGTAGAAAGCTCAGTCTTTCAAAATCCCATGAAGTTGGCTGGTGGTTTTGAATGGCTGACCTTGCAGAGCGCAGCCCAAAGAGTAACCACTACACCACACATGGGCATAGAGACCCCGTGCTATAGGGTCTCTATGAGCCAGCATGGCAGTGAGTTTGGTTTGAAGAGTTTACTCTTTATGAAAGTAGTCTGGTGCCTCTTGGTGGGTCCAAACCACCAACCTTCCACTGGAAGCCAAGTGCTTAGCCAGTGTGCCAACAATTAAAACATGATTAGATCAAGTAAAGACGCTGGTCTAGGGCCCTTTCTCAAATATCTGACCAAGTGGCAGTATAGCTGGAGTGGGTGCCCATGTAGGCACCTGACCTGCAGACCTACTGATGTATACCTAATGGCATGACCCTAGTGGCTCAGCCTCCATCACTCAGTCACTCACTTGCTGCCCTCGGATCGATGCTGACTAATAGCGAAAGACCCTACAGGACAGGGTGGAACTGCCCCTGTGCGTTTATGGGGCTAAAAAGTCTCATCTTTCTCCTTTGGAGTGGCTGGTGGCTTCAAACTGCTGACCTTGAGGTTAGCAGCCCAATGTGGAAGCACTCTGCAGCCAATACTTTATGTAAACTGTAAACCCTTCAATGAAACTCAAATCAAACCAAGCCCCCTGCTATCGAGTCGAGTCTACCTCGCAGCCACACAATCCAGGGTCTCCAAGGCTTTGGAAGTCTTCACAGGAGCAGACAGCCTCAGTTCCCTCCCAAGGTGTGGCTCATGAGTTTGAACTGCAGACTTTGTCCAGCCCTTACCAGAGCTCCCTAATTAGCAATCGTACAATACTGCTTGATGTGGTTGAACTATGGAATGTGATGATATCCGTCAGAGCTCCCAATAAAATGATTTAAAAATAATAAAAATTCTCCAATAAGCCTCCTAAAAAATTGGTGGTAAATTCACAAATGACAACTTAAAAGAGAGAAACATAATTACTAATATATGGAAACCCAAACCCAAACTTGCTACCATCGAGTCAATGCTAACTAATAGCAACCCTATAGGACAAG
>NW_022106471.1:971979-982538 GCF_000313985.2 Echinops telfairi | reverse complement strand
TATAATTAGTGGGCTGGCTTGCCCCCAAAAGGTATATAGGTGTGAGCCAGCAATATAGATCTCTCTCTCTGACTCTGAGCTCCTTGCTGCTCACTCCCTGGTCACCCCCCTCTCCTTTGTTCCCTTCCCCTCCTTCCCTTCCCCTCTCACCACGTGGACCACCAAGCTGGGCTGAGGTGAGCAATGTTGCCATGGAACGTGTCTGACTGTATTATTGTAATATCTCTCATGCTCTCAATGACTTTAATATAATACTTATATATCTTAACCGTACAATTGTGCATTACTGAACCCAGAAGTAGTATTACTGAATGCGAGTAGAAGTACTAGTAATAGGAGTATTAGCGGTGGGGGCTGGCCCTTCACCCACCTCCCCCCCAGCTCCAATTTTTTAAATTTAATACTACAGTCCATGTGCTTGAGTGAAGACCAGGGTCTTTCGAGAGTCAAACTGGGTTAAAGTTGCATAATTTTTCCAGGACCTTGAACCGGTTCATGCCAGTCTGATCCCCTGCTGAGAATTTGCATTCCTACTCCAAACAGATGGAATGAGAATCTATATTTTCATTAGATTCCACCTTAACACAGATTCTCACACCTGGAGATCTTGCTAAAGGATAAATTCCATATATCAGGGATGCGTGAAAATGGACATTCTCAGCAGGGGGGTTAAGCCAAAATGAGCTGGCTGGAAGCCTGGTGGAAATGACTGAGAATGAATGGATGGGGCCCCTCTGCCCTGCTACAGGAAGAACTGTCTGAAGAAGGGGGCTGTGCTCCAGCCTCGCCTCTGCAGCTGCATGACTACAGCGGACCCTGTCTCGCCTACGTGTCAGCACTGCCAGGCCCTTCAGTGCCCAGGGCAGCCTACCAGGTTAGCCCTTCCTCTGCTGGATCAAAAAGATCCTGGTGATTGGACAAGAACTAGACATCTAACAGATTATAGATATATAAAATCACCACTGAATCCACCTCACAGTGGCCCAGTGTCTCAGACTAGACACCTGGCCCAGTGTCTCAGACTAGACACCTGGCTCCACACGGTTTTCAGTGGCCAGTTTTTCAAAAGCACGTCACCAGGTTTTGGGTGTTCTTTTTTCCCCTAAAGCACCTCTGGGTGGATTACAAAGCGCCCACCTTTTGGTGAGCAGCCAAGCAAAGCGCTTAACTGTTGGCGCCACTCCAGGGTTCCTTAAGATGGGGAATATTCCTTCGTAATGTTCATGGGGAAATCCCATGATGCGTTCATTCTATTTTCCCACCAACTTGCTGAAGCTCCCTTGAATAGACTGAGATACAAACAGAAGAGCGTTAAACGCGAATCCAGAGACCTTAACCTGCCAGGGCCTCACTTTCCTTCCCTGGATTCCCATTCCATTCTCTTCGCCACCTGCTGGCCGCCCAGGCTCTAGCTGCCCTAGGTCCTCAGTCTCTCAGGGCCTGGTTCTTCCACGGTCCTGCGTCCAACAAGCCTCACCTTCACTGGGGTCAGCAGCTCATTAGCAGGGTGGCCTTGCTATCAGGGGGCCAAAAAAGCATCTTCTTCCTGTCCCTGAACTGCGGGTGACCTCTTCTTCTATCCTGATAGGGTTCAGTCAGGACTCCACCCTATTAGGCCCCCTGAGTGGGTATGGTGCAGTAGATAAGCCACAGTGGGGACGTGAGAGTCCTCTTTTTTTTTTTCATTCTTCCCTCTGGGGACAGGCAAATAGCACCCCCCCACATCAAGGTCAAGGACAGGTACATGCAGAAGGTCCCCAAGGGTTGGCCTAAATTGATGATCTTGGCCTTGAGCGGAAACTAGAACCCCCTGAAGAGCTGAAGAAACACACAGATGCCAAGGATTCTCGTGGCATGCGTTTGTGATGGGCCCTGGATAGCAAGGTGATTCCAATGGGCAGTCAGGGTGGAACTACTACCGACCTGGATGTGAAAGCTTGTGACATGGAAAAGCATGGTGGCCATTTGGGGCAAGCCTTCTGAAGACCACACCAAGCTGTTTCTAACCCAAGGACCACCGCGCACTTCCCCTGCTGTTCTGACCCTCCTCCCCACCCACACTGCCACCTGGACTGCGCACTCAGGCCTGGGTCCCACAATGACAGGGCTGCCAAGCCCTAACCTGATTCCATTCTTTCCTTCATCGGTCGTCTCCTCATGAAAACCCTCCCTGGTGGCCCCCACCGAGCACCACCCTTACTGGTCTGATAAGGAGCCCTCGGACAGCAGGAACTTCAGAACAGGGAGGAGACTGTGCTGGGAGTAGCAGCCAAAAAAAGGATTCTCTAAAGAAATATTTTCCAACAGATTTGGCATGTTGCTAGAATGGCAGTTGTGGTACGAGGTCTCATTTAAAGCCAACTGCTTTCCCTTCATCGAGAGAGAGAGAGAGAGAGAGAGAACTGGAATTGAACTGAAATGTTCCAGGTGGGAGTTGCTCTGGACTGGAGTCGCACCCCAGTTCTGATTTGCTAGGGCTTCGGAAGCAAGTCATTTTCCTTTTATGGGCCTCGCTTTCTTCATCCCCAAGGTAGGAGTGAACAGAAGGAGCTCCGGGATCCCTTGCAGCTCTGCCATGCTATGCATTAACTAAGCCAGTAAGTGACATGTTCAAATGGAAAAGGCAGAAGGATGGGTGGGCCAAGTTTCCTGGGGGCCAAAGACTGCTCTGCTTCCTCCCAAAGCCACTCTCTCGAAGCCAGATACTGAAACAGATACATCTGGAAACATCACATGTGATCCACTGGTAATTAATTGCTTTGTAGACTTAAGCCAATGCCTGTGGATGTGGTAGGGTAATAATGCTTCACCTCCATTCTGCACCCCTGCCCCAGCCTCCCCCACAAGAACACTTCCCTGCAGCCTTCTCTCTGGACCAGGGATGATCAGAAGGGAGCCTCAGGTCGAACACAAGGAGCTCTCCGAGCCTCTGACTGCAGTCAAGACCCCCGGGGCAGGCAGCTCCCTCCGCAGACCAAGCTTCTTCACCGCACCACACCACACCACACCACACCTCCTTTCTGCTGAGTGACTCACCAAGGCAAATGAATTCCCTTTTGCCCTTTCAAAGTCCTGAACTTTGGGTGTTATTTTTAAAACAGCCACAAGCAACTCCCCACCCTCACCCCCACCCTGCCCCAGCCCCCAAGTGATTGGATTTGGACAGGAGGATGAGCTCAGGCTTGAGGTCCACCAGCTCCAGAACCTCCTGAACTGTCGGCTTCTCGGGGACTTGGGAGCTCTTCCACCAAGGCAGCATGGAACTAAGCCTTTCTAGGCCTGCATCCACTCCATCCAATCAGGAGAAGGCTGGTTTTCCCCTCCCCCTTGGAGTGGCTTCACTTCCCAGTCAGGTCTGACCCAGGAGTTAAGAAGCTCTGGACCTGGGGGGCCGAGCCCCCCTCCCCACACACACACTTCCTGGACTGCATTTCCTTCTCATAGCCAGGCCCCAGGGAGCTCTCCCCAAGGGACGCCGGTGGGATGGTGCTGGAGAGAAGCCTCACTTTCACCACCATGAAGGAAGGGGCCTGGGCAAGTGCTGGTGACCTGGGGGCAACCTGATGTGCCCGCTCTCTCTTTTCCAAAACTGACGTCAGTGAGCAGAGTTGTATGCAGCATCGCTTCGTGGGTCAAAAGCCCAGGTTCGGGCATTCAAATCGCAGCCATGCTGGAGTAATAGCTGTGCGGTCTTAGGCAGGCAATTTATACTCTCGTGCCTCAGTTTCTCCACATATACAAGCAATATCACCACCCCATAAGGCTCTCGTGAAGATTAGATAGGCTAATGTTTTGGAAGTGCGTAAGCCAGGGCCCGCTGCATAGTAGGTGCTATTAAGCATTTGCTGTGATTATGGGTTCCTTACGGATTAGAATAATTTTGGCGTTAGGAACTCAAGCAGTAAGCTGCCCCAGAGTCCACGGTCAACAGGTGCACATTAAATAATTACAATTGCATGTACAACTGCATGTTTTCATCCCCAAACTAAGGCCATCGTGAGCTATAGCAACAAAAGGGACATCCAGAAAAAGACTGGGAGGCATGCCTACTGTTTTGTGAGCAGACGTCGGTGGGGACCTGTCAGGGTGCAGACCAGAGAGAGGCTGAGCTGGGTGCTGGGGACCAGCTATCATCGGGCCAGGAGTGGGTCTTTTCATGGTTCATTTTCATTCCTGGGACCCCTCGATGTGACAGACACTATTGCCCCAGTTTTACAGAGAGAGAAACTGAGTCACACAGAGACTCCACAACTAGCCCAAAGCTGACAGCTAACAGTAGGGTGAGGGTTTCTGCCCCACTGTGCAGATCCTGAAGGAGCCCTAGTGACCTGGTGGTTATGAGTGGGGCTGCTAACTGCAAGGCCAGCAAAGAAAGATAGGGCTCTCTACTCCCATAAACAGTGTCAGTCTTGGACACCCACAAGGACAGTTCCACGCTATAGGCTGCTGTGAGTCAGCAACCACTCAATGGCAGTGAGCTTGGCTTTGGTTTGGTGCAGATCTGGTGTGCCTCCACTCCATCAGACTGTCCCCAAATACCTGCTAGTCGGTCCTGTGGAAGAGGGAGTAGATCGGTTCCCTATAGCCTGGGGCCGTGGGTGGGGGTGAGGGGCCAGGCAGAAGTAAGATGCAGAAAGGGCAATTTTAGCAGAGTCTTTGAGGGTGAGCTGTCCAATTGCACAAGTACTCGGGAATGGGAAGAGGGAACAGGCTGCCTTGTTAGCTTGTGAGCACTTGCTCCTTGGAGTCCACTGGCAGCAGCAAGGCTAGCAGGGGCTTCGAGCGCTATGGAAGGCTGGACCAGAGGCCTCTTAGGTCCCTCCAAATCTAGGGTGGCTCCTGAATGAGCAGGAAGGGGCATCTGTGGCAACAGCCTGAGTGTCAGGAAGTTCATCCCAGTGAGATGTACCCAAACAAGAACATCCTAGTGCTGCCTGCCCCCAGCACCACCCAAACTGCCAACAACTTACTAGGATGCTGGAGCAGCCTTCTCCAAGGTTCGCTCTCCTGGTGCTCGGCCTGCACACCCTGCTCCTCTCGCTGGGTCGCTGACCGCATCTACACGACTTCCAGCATAGACGGGAAGCTGGAAAACACAAAAACCATGAACATCAGGGTCTCGTCAGCACTGCAGTCTGACATTGAATGCTGTTTCTGCACCAACATTTACTGTTGCAGCAGCATTTGTAAGGACCGCTGGGAAACTCTTAGGAACTGATCAAAGTTTTATGTCCACAGCAAATGATGCCTACGAAAAGGGCAAGAACTCATCACGACCTTTACAGCGGGGATCAGATTGGGCTTCCTTTGCTGAGGACGACCAGTCAGGTGTCAGCGGGAGGAGCGGCATCATGGGAGCTCGTGGGAGAGCCCAGTGGCGTCTGTGGGTTGCTGGGCTGGAAGGCATATAAGCCCCTTCCTGATACTCCTCAGAACGCTTTACCGAGCAAGAGCTGTGAACTCAGAGGCTGGGGTGAGGGATCTCTGGATGGATGGAGGCCAAGAGGCAGAAGAAACTTGAAGGCTATCAGACCCTGGGAAGTGGAGGGTAGTAGAGTTCAACGAGCCATGAATTGGTGGCTTTAAGGCAATTTCACCTAGCGTTCCAGAAGGGGGAAGGTCCCAGCTATACCCATGGAGGTGCCATGCATTAGGGCTGGCTTGATGGCACCTGGCTGGTACTTGGATACCAGGCCATAAAATACTACCAAGAAGGAAGACAAGATTGTTAATATCTCACAAACAAGGCTGAGGAACTCCCCAAGTCCTGGAGATTGAGGGCTTTCCATGTTACTCATTAAAGTGTTCGTTCGTTTCTTTAGATGACAAAGGGTGTTTTTTCAGTTTAATCTGGGCCTCTCTGTTGTTCCTATCCAGAGGTGTTTGGGGCTCTTCCACCAGAGGCTGGCACGACCACCAGCACCTGGTCCTACCCTGCCACCCTGACTTGAGGGCCTAGTCCTGGCTGTCCTGACCAACTGGCAGCTCAGTCCCTTCCAGGTGCTGGCCGATGAACACTGCCCGGACTAGAGCCATTTGAAAAGACTAGCCCCTCCCTAAGGAGGGAGAAGAATTGTTTGGGGGAGACAGCCATTCTGAAAGAGACCCCAACAGAAAGGCCTGGATAGATTGGGAGAAAATGTGGGACAAAACTCAAGATCCAGACGCACTGCTCTGGTAGAGACTGGCAGACCCTGCGAGACTATGGCCCTTCCAAATCACTTCAGTCTAGAACTGAACTCTCCCCGTGACTCATTGTTAGCCAAACATAGACACGTCAGTGGGGTAAACAAGAACACCGGGGGGGCTTTGAACTCCTGAAAACAATCAACCATCAGAAACCCCTTGCCCAGGGATGGGCTCGGATGGTAGGAAGGGCTCTGGAAGAAGGACAAAGGAAGAGGAGGTGGGCCGTGCGCTGCTCACGTTGTGGCAATGACAATCCACATGCAGGACTTGTTGCATGGGGAACCAACGGGCTCTGGACACGGTTACCCGAACCCCAACAACAAAGCTTTTTTTTGCATTGGTTTGGAGGCACAGGGAGCCCTGGACACATGCAGACCTCTAAGGCACGGTTTCCCCCTGGCGGGGGGTCGGGGTATGTGTGCAGAGCTTGGATATTTCTGAGCCCAGTTCCAATGCCTGCCCCTCTAGTTTGGGATTTGTGTAGCGTCTCCAGAGAACTGGTCTCCATGTCCTGCATGTGCAGCTGCCAGCTGGGGCCCTCCCTCCCATGGCTGTACTGTTAGCTAGGACAAGGTCACCGCGCCACCATTTAATGCTGCTGCTGTCCCATACTCGCCAATGCACGGGCCCTCCCTGCAGGGCTGGCCCTGGGCTGCGTTGGCTGCCCCATCTCTGGAGGCCACCTTTCCACAGTCCTCCCAAAGGGCCCGTGCAACAGCCAGGTCAGTGGCCCCACCTGAAGCACGAGCGGCCCGCCCTCCCATCCCCAGCAGCAGCACCGGCCCAGAGGTCTGGGGATTCTCTGTCAAGATTTCAGAGTCTAAATGATTTCTTGTTTTGAGTGAGAGATGATTTTAGTAGAGGTCCAGTAGTGACTGTGACAGTCATTAAGAGGGCAGACAAGTACAGGGAAGGGCACAACCAACAATGTGACTCCCAACGTGGAAATTCCATTGTGGGAACACCAGTCCTTGAGTACAGGGTCATCCCAGATTAAGATGAAAATTGTCCAGAGAAGAATGGCAGGCAGAAGTACTATTTGTAAACCAGTCTCTTATGGCAATGCCATTGTTGAATCTCCTCTTGCAGGACCCCGGCACGCCCAGAGCAGCAGGTGTTAATGGAGGAAAGGGAAGAGGCAGGGGCCTGGTGCCGATGCTACACTGAGGGGCGCTAACACCTGGGGCAGGTCTGGAAGGACCCTGATCTGACAGACCCTCTGAGCCTTCTCTAGCTCCAGTATCAAACCCAGCATGACCACCCATCAGCCTCTGGTTTCCCCGTTGTGTGTCCATGGCTGGTTGCTTGGAGACGCAGAGCTCTGAGAGGCTCACTCTCCCAGCTTGCAGTCACCACACCCTCAGACATAGCTGACAAGGAGGCGGCAGTGTGAGCCCAGGTGTCCCAAGCAGTGGGCAAGGGGGCATCAGCCCCAGCGCTCCTGAAACTCCTGAGTGGCCAGGTTCCCCCCACCCCACCCCGCAGCCTGCTCAGTGTGCAGTCACGCTGCGCTGCAGGGCCAGTCGTCTTGCAAGCAGGAAGACAAAGGAGGGAGGGAGCCAGGACACTGGATTTTGTCCTATTCTGCCCTCCCCAACCCCCCACAAGCACACACTAGATTGTGGATCTAGACAAGTCCTTAAGGTCTCAGGGACCTTTGTCTGTGTCCTGCCATCCCAAACCCATGGCAGTCAAGCCAGCCCTGGCTCATGGAACCCCATGCATGTCAGGGCAGAAGCTCCATAGGGCTTTCAGCGGCTGGCTTTTGGAAGTAGATCGCCAGGCCTTTCTTCTGAGGCACCTAAGTAGATGCAGTCCTCCAACCGCCTCAGTTAGCAGCTGAGCACATGAACTACTTGTGCCCCTCAAGGACTTGCCATCCATGTTGACTACACTTAAGTGCCACGAGCATGAATTGGGGCAAGTTGGGCCCATTTAGCAAAGAAGCTCTGTCCCAGGCAGATGGGTTCCGGAGGTGAGTGAGGCCATAGGGGAGCTCCCAGAACAGTGCCGGAGACAGGCCTATCTCAGAACAAGGCACCAAGTGTGGAAGGGGAGGTGTGCGTGGCAGGTGCTCTGACCAGTGTGCTGCTGCTCCTCAAATCACTTTCTCATGCACACACTGTTCTTCGGTCATGTAACACACACGGCTGGGCTCCCACGGGCAACCTCACTCCTCGCCTATTTGGAAGCAGAAGTCCAGCAATGGAGTGCAGCTCTCAAAACGAACCAATCCAATTTCACACTGACTTTGGGGAGACAGCAAGGCCCTTCCTTCTCTCAAGTTCATCTTCAGCTGCACCCCTTAGTTGACTGTCTCACTGAGCCCCTTCCCGGGCCCCAGGCCCCTGTCCCCAGCCTCACCACCCCAGGCTCCGGGAGCCTAGAGCTCCCTCTCTACAGTGCCAGCTGTTATCCCCATACCCTTGAATGCTACTCAGCCAAGACCCTGCTGGGGATTCACCCTTCCAGAGGGGCAGCAGCGACTAAGGCTCCCTATCCCAGTTTTCTCCCCTGCCCCACAAAGACTACTCACTGCCAGCCAGTCAGTGCTGACTCCTAGCGAGCCCCTGTGGGTTTCCGGGACTGTTAACAGTTTATGGAAATAGAAAGCCCGTCTGTCTCCTGCGGAGCTGCTGCTGATTTCGAACTTGCACCCATATGGATCCAAGCCCAGCTCCTCATAACCACCGCTAGGACCAGGTAAGTGTAACCCTGGCATAGAACGTCACATTTTCAATGCACCGTTCCTTGTGGTGCATAAAAGGAAAAGGAAGAGAAAGTCTCTAAGTGGAGAGACAGATGCCCAAGTTGTCTGATTATCTGCTAAAATGTATTTCAGCTGCTCGCACCCCGAGGAGAGGAGCGCCTGTCTCCTGCTGCTCGGTGGGAGTCTCAGACAGGAACTGACTGTATCACTCTGCACCCGGAGCCCAAAGATGCCACAGCTGTCCCTTCCTATTTGCCCCACGCACCATCACGAGCACAGTCGACCCTTGGCCCTGCCAGGCTGTCAAAGCGCCAGGCCCCCCAACCCCAAACCATGGCTCAATACCAGGCAAGGCAGCATTTGTTCCATGTCTGACACTTGAAGTTGGATCCCAAACTCACCAGTGCCGAGTGAGACTCCCCCCAAGGGAGACAGGAGACCTTCACAGCCTTGCTTCAGTTGCTTTGCAGAAGAAATGAGGGTGACTGAATGCAGGGTGGGGGGTGGGCCACACCCTGTGTGGTCTGCTCAGATAAAGAGGAAGCTCCCGCCATCACAGGAGAAGCTTATCATGAACCTTCTTCAAAGTCTGCCCAATGTTCCCAAGTTCCATGGAGGGCAGTAACTGCTGTGACAGTTTCTAAACACAAAACCAAACTCACGGCCATCGAGTCGATTTCTGACTCATAGCGACCCCACAGGACAGAGTCGAACAGCCCCTGTGGATTTCTGAGGTTATTAATCTTGATGGGAGCAGTCAGTCTCCCCTTTCGCCCTAGGAGAGACTGGTGAGCTTGAACTGCTGACCTTGCAGTTAGCAAACCAATGAGTAACCCATTTTACCAACAGAAAGAAAGGGGGGTGGGGGAAGTCTACAAGAAGAAAAGTAGAAGAAGGAAAAGGGGAAATGGTGAAGTCTTTCTGTGCGGGCTCTGGCAACTCCATCGGCTGGAAACACCTCTCCGCACCTGAGCGCTGCAGACCCAACGTGTCCTCATCTCTGGGCTTTGCCAACTCGCTTAACCAAGTCCAGTCCAGTTCAAGATCCAAACAGCAAAGTCTCAAGGGCCCTTTGCCATTTCTCCTGTGATGCAGGAATTGCACAGCTGTGAATAGATGGACCCCGAACCTCGGAGAGCCAGCTCTATTCTGTGTCCACGGACAAGCAGAGTTATTCGTGGAGTATCTCCTGGTGGCTGAGAGAGAGCAAGAACTGGAATTGGGCATGAGTTGGAAGGAAAGAGGCATGGCCCTTCTGTCGGCCAGAGGTCCACAGGCGTGTTAGGATTTTACAAAGGAATACAAACAAGGCGCCATAAATGGTGTTGTTAGCTGCTCCTGCCAACTCATGGTGACCTCGTGGACAACAAAACACAGTGCTGACCCTCCTTATCCTCACCATCACTGGCTGGTGGGGCTCATCGCAGTGGCTATGGTGTTAAACCAGCTCACAGTGGTCTCCCTTGAGCTTGCTGGCTCGCCCGCTCCCTCACTGATCATGACGCCCTTCTCCACTGCTGGGTCGGTCCTTTTTTTTTTTAAATCATTTTACTAGAGGCTCGTACAGATCTTATCACAATCCATACATCCATCCATTGTGTCAAGCACATTTGTACATTTGTTGCCATCATCATTCTCAAAACATTTTATTTCTACTTGA
>NW_022106471.1:970408-971562 GCF_000313985.2 Echinops telfairi | reverse complement strand
GCTCGTCTCCTCCCCACGACCCTTCTGTAAGGGGATGTCCAGTTTTCTACAGATGGGCTTTGAGTCTCCACTCTGCGCTCCCCCTCATTCACATTGATATGATTTTTTGTTCTGGATCTTTGAAGCCTGGTACCTGATCCCAATGACACCTGGTGATCACACAGGCTGGTGTGCTTCTCCCATGTGGGCTTTCCCACAGGGTCTCTCCTAATGACAAGTCCAAAGCAAGTGAGGCGGACAGTGCTCTGGTGTGAGCCATAAGGTTTTCGTGGCCTTTGCCAGGGCTTTCTTCCTAGCCTCTCAATCGGGGAGCGCCCCTGAAATGGAGGTGATGCTGTTGGTACTTGAAATATTGGTGGTAGAGCTTCCAGCTTCACAGCAACATGAGTATCATAAACTGACAGATGGGCAGTGAGTCATATGTAGATATACATGTATCTATATATGCGTATACACACACACACACATACAGGCTCAAACACATCAACCATTGTGAGGATGGTGCAGGACTAGATGGTGTTTCATTCTGTTATCCACGGGAGTCAGAGTGGACACCTAACAGTAACATAGAGGTAGGTGTATCTATAAAGTCAACACAATACAGGTAACTGAAATTCATTCTCTGTGGTCCGAAATGAATGCGCCCAATGCTTGCTGGAATGGGAGACTAAAAACCCTAGGTCCACACCTGTCAGGGATCAGGTTAGCCCTTTAAAGGGAGAGATTGTTCAATCAGTAAAAGCTATTAAACCCAAATAAGTGCCTGGTGCTGCGCTGGGTCCGTCTACTCAGCCTTTCAGTGACGACCCACCTTCTTGGTTTCTTAGGTGAGGAAAGTGCGGCTCCCACAGGTGTAGTGACTTGATCAGGGCCACGGAGCCGCACTCAAGAGGTAGAGCCAGGGTTCAAAGCCACGTCTTCCCATCTCGCACACGGCTCTTCTCGTCCAAGTGAAGGTGAGTGGATATGAGGGGCACATGGAACTCAGCAAAGGGACCAAGCCTGAAGATCAGGCTCCACGTTCCCGGCAGAAGCCTTGAGGGTCTGATCCGGATCTGGGAGAATGACTCCAGTACCTGCGTCTGCCGTGTGGAGGGCTCAGAACTGAGCTGCTCACCCCCACCCCACCCCACCGCGCACACACACCCAGAGGA
>NW_022106471.1:955033-969979 GCF_000313985.2 Echinops telfairi | reverse complement strand
CAAAGGTCTGTGCCACTGACCACAGAGCACAGAGCTCCTGCCGCCCATGTAGGGGAGAGAGAGCCTAGCAGGAAGGCCCAGGGATGCAAAATGTGCTGGTCCAGCAGGCGGGCTGCACTCAGCCCGCAAAGACTTAGTGAAAAGGTCAGCCAGACTGGGATACTGTGCAGATAAAGGGTGTCAAACAGGCTGTCTAATTGCCTTGACACAGCCTCTGGGTCCCCGCTCCACACCTCAGGCTGGCCCCAAACCCCATCATGGATACTTTTAATAGGTCACTGCGCCTACCTTTTGCCTTCAGGCAGAACTGTACCTATAATCAAGGTAGCTGTATTGTGAGGCGTGTCACCTCAGTCAAGTTCAAACATAAAACAGTTGATTCTGCTTTTTTGGCCCAATCTGAGAGCATCTGTCTTTCCACAGGAAAGTGACGTGTACCCCACTGAATCATGGGACAGGGCTATCCTTGCTCCCATCCCCACTGCCAGGCAGGAGTGTCCTCCATCTATGAGAGTAAGTCACACCCTTGGCCACAGCAGGTGGAAGTAAGTGTTCTCTGCAAACATTAAGGTCAAAGGGATGCTGATTTTTTGCTTTGCTGTTGTAATGACAGAGCGGCATGGAAAACGCCGGGCACCTTGCACCAGAGACTGGAGGAGTGGGGCAGCTGTCTCCCCACTTTTCACACCTGAAGGGTTATGAAAATGCACAGCTCAAATACAACTTGGGACCTGCTGATGTGAAGCAGGGGGAGAGTCTGTGGGCCCCACGAGGGGATGGTGGGATCTGGAGGGAATGTGTCGTGGATGAAGGGTCTGAAGGAGTGCATGGGCCACGCTGCTGGCCTAAGGGACATTCCTGTGGGACATCCCGGAAGCCTGAGCAGTGGGACTCTGGCTGTCAGATGTCAGAACAAGATGGTCCTTTAGGAAGCACAAGGTCTGACTGTCCACTCTTCTCTCCTATGTTTTGTATGACTGGAGGTATCAAGGGTAGAGTGAGTAAAAGTGTGTGTGTGTGTGTGTGTGTGTGTGTGTCTATGTGTGTGCATGTGCTTACACCTCCAATGTGTCAGAGACGATGATGACCTTGTGCTACCAAACCCACCTCCTCTTCTCCCTGGGCACCCACCTAGTCTACATGTTTCTGAGCCCCTTTCCAGCTGGAAAAGACCCTGTGATGAGAAGGGTGGCTCATTTTTCTGCCTCTGGGATGGTTTCTTTTAAGCCTAGCAGGGTGGAAAAACTGACCAATCCATCCATTCATTAGGATTCTATGAACCTTCTTGACATGATCCCACCTCCACAAGAGTACTATGCACCTTAATTACATTATTAGGAAGCTATTCTGACCATAGCAATTATCTTGATGATCAAGGATCTAGAACAATGGTTCTCAGCCTGTGGGTCATGACCCTGATTCATAACAGAAGCAAAATTAATTATGAAGTAGCAGTGAAAATAATTTTATGGTTGGGGGTTCACCACAACATAAGGAACTGTATTAAAGGGTCAAGGCATTAGGAAGGTTGAGAACTACTGATAATGACCAATGAAACCAGTCCAATCCCATATCCAGGTGGTAACATGGGTATACCTTTTATAGAAAATCTAAGAAGGTCAAACTCATTTCTAGTTGGTGTAAGTGGGCTATTGAATCAGATTAAGTACTTAAAAGAACCTGCACATCTAGACATATGATCCTTAGCCTGCCTGCTCCTCGGGCTGCTATAGAGCCATTGCTGGGATAGAGGGCAAAGGGAACAACAGGTTACCACCAATTGGGTGGCTATCCGATCTTGGAAACTGAGCTCAATCAGCCTCCCTCCAAAATCTCTTCTGCTGGAAGGCGTAACATGGGACCTGAGTCACACAGGCGAAGCCATGTCTCAGAAGTGGGTGCAGGGAGATACAAGTCCGGGATCTGACTTGATAAAGAAGGTGAACATAAAGCGAGCATTGTAACCACAGTGCGTTTCCCAACCTCAGGCATCCTTGATGATTTGGCACACTCTTCATTTAAGGATTGCTAAGAGAAAAGAAACATTACTGCCAGGGATAAGTGAGTCACACGGCAGAACACATCCCCTTGTCAAAAGTGTGGAAACCTGGGAGGAAAGGGAATCCTGCTTGTAAATGGAGGTCACCCTTTGGGGCTGCCCTTCGTAGCGAGGGCGGCAGATCGCACACTGGATCAGGAAGCTGAGTTTTAGGAAGGCCTCCTGAGGCCTTAATGGAGGGATCTGTCAGCAGCCAAGGTCTCTCTGCCTGTCAGTCCCTGCTCCCCACAGCACCATGTCCTCAACAACACAGTGTCCACAACAACATTGCACTGATGTGCACAGCCCCCTGATAGGTTTCCAGCCACCGGTGCACACCTACACTCACTTTGCTGATGAAACATCGCCCTTCTCCATGAAACAGGGCAGAAGGTCATCGGCAAAAGCAGACAGGAGAAGAAGGCCCACAGCAAGATGAGATGAACACGGCGGTGGCCCGCAGGCTGGATTCCAGAATCTGCTGACCTAATGAAAGCCATCATTGCCAGAGGGGTTCTCCAGAGGACCTGGACCACAGGAGGCCTTCAGCCAATGCTAGTTCCGTGCCCTATGTCCTCCCTCCAAATAGTCTCGGAGTTCTATCAGTCAAGTCTGCCCTGTGTTTGCCTCATGTTAGGAGGAGGGGGATCTGAGGCAGGTAGAATATGATGGACTATTGGGGTAGGGGGAGTGGTCAACTCAGTGGGAGTCCAAAGCAATCTCCCTACCTTAAAAGTCCCAGGAATTGGCTCCCCCACACAGTCTGGGCGGCACAATGGGCCCAGGATAGAATCCTAACTCTGCATCTTTCTAGCTGTGTAACCTTCTTGGGCAAGTTATTTAATTTTTATAGACTCCCATTTCTTCATATATCCAATAGGGCCTGAGACAGTACCCCCTCAGGGGATTTGTGTGAAGATTTTTTATAAGTGACCTATTGTAACCCTATAGGACAACTTAGAACTGGTCCTGTGGGTTTCCAACTGTATCTCTTTTTGTTGTTGTTTTTATTTTTTAACAGTTTTAATGGCACTCCATCCACATATCATATAATTCAACAATTCAATCATATCAAGAAGAATTGTACAATCATCACCACAATCAATTCTAGAACATTTTCTTCTTCTTTGTACTCACTGTTGCTCATGTAATCTTTTTAATTGCAGCAAAAGTATACACAACAAAACACTCTCCAATTCAATGTGCATAATTCAGTGCCATTGATTCTACTCTCCATGTTGTACAACCCTTATTGATATCCTTTTCCACATGATTCTGCCACCATTAACAAACTCAGTGCCCCCTAAACAGAAACTCTTCCTCCTTCACCCACAGTGAGACGGTATCTCTTTACGAAAGCAGAAAACCTCCTCTTTCTCCAAGGGAGCTGCTGGTGGTTTTGAACTGCTGACCTTGTGGTTAGCAGCTCGATGTCCCCAGGGCTCCGGGGCAAAGATTAAATGAGATAGACTATGAAAGGCCAGGCTTTGTGCAACCAAAAGTAAATAAATAAATAAAAACGAGTTGCCACTGAGCTCATTCAGCTTCACCGTGGCACCATGTACGGCAGAGCTGAGCGGCTCCACAGGTGGTCAATGGACGTTTTTAAAAAAAAATCAATCTCCAGACCCTTTTTCTGAGGTGCCTGTTTGTACTCTCACCAACAAGGTTCTGGATAGAAGTCACGCATGCTGGCCGTTTACAACACTCAGGGCCTCATGGCTCCACTCAGGACCCAACAAATGGTAAGTAAGTAAGTAAGGGGTTCATCAATGGTGGGCACTATTTTTCCTTGTATGGCTTATTGACATTGTAGCAATTGAGGGGCTTTTGTTTTGTTCTCATCACAGTCTGGATTCCGTCTTGCTACCAGCATGTGTCTGGACTAACTGCCCCACCACATGTTCTCAAGGGGCTATGAATGAATTCATGAAACTGAGCGTAACAGAATTAGGCAGGTTACATCTGCTTGCCGAATGTCTGTCCTGCACACATAAGACACAGGTAGATTTTTCTCTGGAGCACAGCCCTGAAAGCTGAGCACCCCTTTTCCATCCAAGCAGGGAATCAAGAGCTCCCTGCGATGGTTGCAACGCTGCGTGCGTGTGTTACCGGTGAGAAGGCCTGGACTGTGGGTGTCTCCAGCTCATTCCCTGACCTCTTTGATGGGCAGTTCACCACCGGCCATCTCCCAGCACACTTATGCCTGTAGAAGAAGGACTTCTTGCTCTTCTTGGAAGTCAAGTGTGGAACGCAAGAGGAAAGGGTGGGCTTGAAGTCTGGGAAATAACTGACAAAGAAGGGCAAACCGAGGCAGAAGACTGAAGAGCGTTGTCTTAGTTACCTCGTGCTGCTGTGACACAAATAGCACACGTGGGTGGCTCTGCAGAACAGAAGTTTATTTTCGCACTGTTCTGGAAGCTAAACGTCCAAATTAGAGTCTTGGCTGTGTCAGTCCCTTCCTTGTCTGAAGCCCCAGTTGCTCCCGGTTCCTCTGCCTTCCCCAGCTCAAAGAGGATCCTCCGATGGCACCTGTCTCTCACACACCCACACACCCATACCCATGTGCGTCTCCATGTCTAGTCTGGTCTTTTGATGACCCAGAAGTGATTAGTTTTAGGATCCATCCTGCACTGGTGGGACCTAATGAACAGAACTAAAGAAAACCCACTATTTCCAAATTGGACCACATATATGGGTACAAGGGTCAGACATTCAATGTCTGTTCTTGGGGGGCACAATCCAATCCACATGGATGTGGAAAGGGTAAGAGGCAAATTTGCTCACTAGATCCTGAAGTGGGCACAGTAAACATGGCTTTGCTCCTCACCCCAAAATCAAAGGACAGTTAAAGAAAATTAAGTGAGGCTTCACACAGTGCTTAGTACATGGTGGGGCTGTGTTTGTCCAAGTCACAGTACAGACTGAAATTGCCCAGAGATGAATCCTATGAAAAACCCCTCTAATGATCATCTTTGCTCATTGTCTTATGAAGCAACACCAGGAAAACATGGAGACATGGCTGAGAGAGAGGTTCGTTGGTATATATGTGTATATATAGAGAGTTATACCAAGGAACTGGCTCAGGCAGTCGTAGAGCATGGCAAGTCCCAAGTCTCTGAGTCAGGAACCATGCTGGTGGCTTCTCCCGGCTCACGTGGCTTCAGGAGATGAGTCCCATGAACCGAAGATCAGATGAGGAGGAGCCAGATGAAGGCTCCAGAGTCAGTTAGTGAGGGGGGAGGGCAGAATATCCATATGTGAGGGGGCTTTTAGAAATTCATGGGAAACATCTCTCCATTCCTTCGTTTCCACGACCCTTTTGAAGCCTCTTCATATATATTAATAGATGCAGGCCACATCCCCAAGAAAACTCCCATTACATCAGATTGGCTGATCACACGTAGGATGATTACATCATTACATAAATGCCAAACTCGGTCATTGAGAAACTGAGAATCGTGACCCAGTCAAGTCGACACACAATGATGAATACCCATAGTACGTTTGGCCACTGACTTGAATCTCCTCCCGAGGTTGTAGGATTCAGCTCTGTAACCTGTCAAGATCTGAGCATCTGTCTTTGGTAGGGTATTGTAGAAAGAGCCTTTGTCCCTGCCTTGAGCAATGGCTAGGGCCATGGCTCTGCATGCACTTCACTGACTCAGTACAAGGCTCTCTGCTGAATGCTAGTAATGCAATGGTGGGTCAGCTGCTGCCCCACCCTCCAGGCATCAACAACTGAGGGTCTCCCCCCATTGTTAAATGGTGGTGGACAGTACAACTGCCCCACACTCTATCTTGGCCTTCTTTATGCCCAAAGGAAATGGAGCAAGGTCCTCTGATGCCATCTTTCTCCTCCCCCACTTCCCACTCCTTTTCTTTCTGCCTGTGAGATGACCTTTGGAATCCATTTCAGAAACATGGTCCCATGATGGCAAAGAGTGCCTTCTGGTGCAGTCTGCCTGGTTTGTATCCCAGGTTCACTTTCTGACGATCTGTGACACCTTAGGCAGTAACCCCACCACCACCACCCTTCAGGTGTCATCATCTGTGAAGAAAGAGTGGTCATGGCGGTAACAACCCCAGGGGCTGTTGCCAGCAACTGAGTTCATCCGGTGATACCCTAAGAATGATGCCAGCTGCAGAGCAAGCACACGGCCATGCTGGCGGCAGCAGGCAGTTTTCTGTCCCTGTGGGAAAATCAGAGAACCAGGCTGGACCCACTGGGGAGGGTAGGCATGGGCAAGGGGTATGGGGAAATATTCCATGTGGGGTCTTTGGTGGCCAAACCAAAATTATGGATCTTTGCAGCTGTAACAAAACTAAGGATCCTGAGCTCACACCAGGCTTGATGATCTTCGAGGGTCCTATGTCCTATCACAAGAATCACAATTAGGCGCAGACACAGGGAAGGCGGTGTGAAGACTGAGGCAGAGATTGGTTTATCAGTCTCTACGAGGGTCCACCAAGAAGTGGTCTCATTCTTGCTTAGAGAGAAAACAAAGTTATTGGCCTATGTAGGGCCCAGATCAATTTCTGGAAGAACAAAAACGTTAGTGACAGAATCCCAATTCCCTTATTTCAATAGATTTGATGTCTGAATGCTGTCACAAACCACTGACTGCCTGGAGCCACCAGAAGTTAATTGAGGTAAGGAAGACCTCTCCCCCAGGGTCTTTGGCAGGAGGACAGCCCTGTTGGCATCTTGAGTTTGAATGTCTAGCTTCCAGGACTGTGAGAGAATCAATGTATGTTGTTTCATGTCAGGAGTGGGTAACCTTTTTTCTACCAAGGGCTATTTGGATATTTATAACACCACTTGCAGGCCATACAACATTATCAACTTAACAATTAGCTTGCTATATTTGGCCAAACACTTCATTAAGTCTCACGCCTACTGTATGTTCAGGCGCACTCTGAGGAAAGTTTAAACAAGTTCACAAGAGACAGAAGACAACCCATCGGAATTCCAAGAACATCTCCAGAACTGATTTGACATATTGAACAGTAATGACAGAAGACCTGATGAGCTGTGGATGACATCAAGAACATCATACAGGAAGAAAACAAAAGGTCATTAATAACAAAGGCAAAAGGAAATGATCAAAGTGAGTATCAGAAGAGATTTTGAAACTTGGCTCTGAACTGTAGAGTAGCTAAGTCAACTGAAAGAAACGATGAAGTTGAAGAGCTAAATAGAAAATTTCAAAGGGCAGCTCAAGAAGCCAAAGTAAAATGCTGTAATGAAATGTGCAAAAACCTAAGTTAGAAAACCAAAAGGGAAGAACACACTCGACATATCTTAAACTGAAGAAACTCAAGAAAAAATTCAAGCCTCAAGATACCATATTGAAGGATTCTATGGGGAAAATAGTGAACAATTCAAGAAGCATCAAAAGAAGATGGAAAGAATATAGTGAGTCACTATACCAAAAGGAACTAATCAACATTCAATCATTTCCAAAAGTAGCATATGATCAAGAAATGGTACTAAAGAGAAAAGTTCAAGCTGCACTGAAAGCATCAGCCAAAATCAAAGCTCCAGCAATTGACGGAATACCCACTGAAATGTTTCAGCAAGCTGATGAAGCACTAGAAGCACTCATCTATAGTCAGATACTTGGCTCACTGGCTGGAAGAGATCCATATTTGTACCTATTCCAAAAAAGGTAACCCAACAGCATGTTCAAATTATTAAATAATATCATTGACGTCACATACAAGTAAAATTTTGCTGAAGATCATTCAACAACAGTTGCAGCAGTACATTGACAGGGAGCTGCCAGAGGTTCAGACCAGATTCAGAAGAGGATGTGGAACAAGGGACATGACTGCTGTCATCAGATGGATCTTGGCTGAAAGCAGAGAATACCAGAAAGTTGTTTTCGTGTATTTTATTGACTATGCAAAGGCATTCAATTGGGTGGATCCTAACAAACGATGAATAGCCTTAAGAATAGGATACACACACACACACACACACACACACAAAGAATGGGATGAAAATCAGGCAGTCCGCACCAGAGGCTGCCCTCTTTGTCACCATGTGCCAATGTTCCTGTCATTATCATGGATTCTAAAGGTCACCTTACCAGCTGAAAGGAAAGGAGGTGGAGAAGAAAGATGGCATCAGGGGATCCTGTTTCATTTGGAATCTTTACATGGATCAAGAGACAGTCTTTTGAACAGAACAAGGTCATAATTCTTGGTTTAAAACCAGGAAAGGTGTATGTCAGGATTGTATCCTCTCACCATACTAACTCAATCTGTATGCTGAGCAAGTCACCAGAGGAGCTAGATTATATGAAGAAGAATGCAGTATCAAGATCAGAAGGCTTATTAACAACCTGAGATATGCAGATAGCACAACCTTGCTTGCTCAAAGTGAGGAGGACTTGAAGGACTTGCTGATGAAGATCAAAGATTGCAGCCTTTTGTGTGGAGTGCACCTCAATGTAAAGAAAACCAAAATTCTCACAACTGTACCAATAGGTGAGACCATTATGGCAGTTACATAATATGTCAACTTACGAAGGGGTGGAGTCTAGCCTGTCAATCGGGTCATAGTCAATGATGCCTCTATGTGGGCCTGGCCTTCTCCAGGGGATTCTGGGAACTCCGGTTTTCCTCCCTGGAGGCAGAACACAGACATTTGCTGTGAGGCATTCCTGATGACAAGAAACATGGAGCTATGCTTATCCATAAGACCTGGAACTGGAGGAGCCACGTGGCGACCAGCCCCAGCTCTGAGATGCATCCACTGCCTCTGGATTCCAAAGACTTTCCACCCACTGGCCTGTGAGCTTCCTTCATTCAGCATCATTGCATGTGTTGCCTGAGTCTGAAGAGGAATTTATAGACTGATATCAGACATATGGGCTAATATCAGACTTATGGACTTGATCTGGACTGGGCTGGGATGTCTTCTTAACATACTATTGCTCTTGTATATAAAGCTCTTTCTTATACACAAATGAGTGTCTCTTGATTTATTTCTCTAGTCAACCCAGACTAACACAACCATGATACATGGAAAAAGATTGAAGTTGTCAAAATTTTCATTTTGCTTGAATCCACAATCAATGCTTGTGGCAGCAACAATCAAGAGATCAAAAGACTCATCGCATTGGGTAAATCTGCTGCACAAGACTTCCTTCAAGTGTTCAAAAGCAAGGATGTTACTTTGAGGACTACGATATGCCTGACCGTAGCATGACATTTTCACATGCGTATGAAAGTTGGACACTGAATAAGGAAGACCAAAGAATCGATGCATTTGAATTACAGTGCTGGTGAAGAACGCTGAAAGTACCATGAACTGCCAAAAGAACAAGCAAATCTATCTTGGAAGAAGTACAGTCAGAATGTTCCTTAAAAGGGAGGATGGCGACACTTTGTCTCACATACTTTGAACTTGTTGTCAGGAGAAACCAGTCCCTGGAGACGTGCATCATACTTGGTAAAGTGGGGGGAGGGGGGCAGTGAAAAAGACAAAGACCTTCAAAACGATGGATTGACACAGAGGCTGTGTCAATGGACTCAAACAAGAAAGTTTCTGAGGATGGCTCAGGGCCAGGCGGTGCTTCCCCTTCTGTCGAACATAGGGTGGCTATGAGTCAGAACTGACTGGATCACACTTAACAACATGTTGGCTGGAACTGCTTCGCTTTAATGAGTCATATGATGTTAACTGCTATTGATGATTTCACAGGCTTAGACAGCCCACTGGCCAGGCATTCCCAACCTGTTAAGCTATAGAATTAGGAGCCACTGACTCTAGTCACCCTGAGAAACTAATACTAGGTGCTGACAGGTTAAAGCTCTAAATATTTGTTCCCCGAGCATACTGTCATGGTTAACACAGCTCTTCTCCAACTGGTATTGTGCATGTAAATCACCCAAGGATCTTGCATTCCTGCAAATTCTGATTTGGTGGGGCTGGAGCGTCTACAGTTCACAAAGGTTTCCAGGTGTTGCTGATGCTCCCAATCCCAATGACCACACACCTGTAGAAACAAGGGATTATGAGTACTATATTGTCGCCACATGATGAACAAGACCACTGGAAGAAGGGGGCAGAAGTGGCAGGCCCCGCCAGCCACAGGGCTGGGCCACTGTGATGTTGTTGGTGTAAGGTGCCCTTGAGTCAGCTCTGCCTACAGTGACCTCTGAATAGCACAACAAAATTTTGCCCAGTCTGGTGCCATCTTCATAATTGATGCCATGTGTGCGTCCATTGTCAGAGCATCGGCTTCCTGCTACGGGGCAAAGAATCTATACAAATCACTGGCCCGTGATGGCACCTCTCTGGGACGGGTCAATGCTTCGGAATTGTACAGCAGCTCACCAGGGCTGTGCTGATGGGTTCTGGCTGCTCCAGTTTATCATCCTCTAACAGGGTCATCCAAGAAAAGGCCTCAGCTTTTTTGATAATGGGGGGAGGGAGGGCAAGCTTTTTCTCATCCAAGCACAATTCCGGAGAGAATGGAAGCCATACTGACAGAACTCCAGATTCCTCAATTCAAAAATAACTTGACAGACACTCACAGATTCGTTTTTGTTGTGTTTCTGGAGGAGATGAGAATGAGCCGCTCGCAGAGCCTGCACTGGGCACTGAGACTCAGTTTGGTGGAGGGGAGAAGGAGAGAGGCTGCCTCATATGCTGCTGCTGGATGAGGGTGGAAGCGGACAGTGTATTTGTTTCCTGGGGAACCCTAGGAAAGCGCCACAAACTGGGTGGCTTAAACCCACAGGAATCCACGCTTTCACAGTTCTAGAGGCCAGAAGTCTGAAACCGAGGTGTTGTCGGGATTTATTCCTTCTGGGAAGTCTGAGGGAGGGTCTTTTCCATGCCTCTTTCCTAATTTTTCTTGCTCATTGACCTATAGCTACAAATGTGCAATCTCTCTCCATCTTCCAGGAGCTTCTTGTCTGTGTTGAAACCCCCTCTTCTCTTAATAAGAACACACTCATTGGACGTAAGGCCCACTCTTAATCCAGGATGATCTCGCCTCAAGAACCTTGGACCTTCACTCCATCTACAAAAATCCTTATTCCAAGCAGGATCCCATTCTGAAGTCTCAGGATGCTCTCTTTTTTTATTTTATTTTATTTTATTTTTTTGCCTTTTTATTATGTTATTATTTTGTAATCATTTTATTAGGGGCTCATACAACTCTTATCACAATCCATACATACATCAATTGTGTAAAGCACATTTGTACATTCATTGCCTTCATCATTCTCAAAACATTTCCTCTCCACTTAAGCCCCCGGCATTAGGTCCTCATTTTTTGCCCTCCCTCCCCACTCCGCCCTCCCTTATGAGCCCTTGATAATTTATAAATTATTATGTCATATCTTGCCCTGTTTGATGTCTCCCTTCACCCACTTTTCTGTTGTCCGTCCCTCAGGGAGGAGGTCACATATAGGATGCTGTCTCTTGTGGAGGTCACAATTCAGCCCATTTCGATAACTTTGTCCTCTCACAGAACATAGGTTATTTTTTTTTTAATTTTATTGTTAGACCCCCAATCCCAATGGTCAAAAGAAGACAAAGCTATCCCTCAGTATGTACTCTTCCTACATTTCCCCCCTTGATCTTTCTTCAACTTCTTCTGCAGCATGTGCGCGTGCGCGCACACACATGCGCGGTTAAACGAATATGTCTAAAACACTCATGCTTTCCCTTTGCCAAGGCAGTCACAATGCTTTATAAGATGTATGGACGACCATCGATCCGTAGTAGCTGCCTGAGTCCTCCTCTGGATTCTGGAATTGACTCCAGTTCTTGCTGTGGGCTCAGGGTGGGGGTGAGGTAGGGAGTGCCAATGTGCTGTGTCTTTCTGGACAACAGGATAGAGTCGAAGCACATCTGCTCAGCTTCCAAACTCATTCCCAAGAGAACTCAAGCTACCCCTAAAGGGTCATCTCCCACTTCCTCTGTATGCATGAAATGCCCACCCCAGACAAGGTCCCGCCTTGCCCACCATGCCAGCCCCCAACACTCCAGATACAACCTGCCTCTGACTGAGCTCGGGCTAAGCCTACCTCTTCCCCTGATCCAAGAGCTCTCCATTCTCCAATACCTGATTTCGCTCTCCCTCTTCTTGCCTACGGTCCCAAACCCCCTATGTGGGGTCACTGAGAGTCGGGACCTATTCCACGGCCATGGGTGTGCATTTGTCATCTAGGCTGCAGTGCCCCACAGTGTCCATAAGCCTGGGTCTCTGCTTGGCGTTCCTCATCTCTGCATGTAAGTCAGGGGAAAACTAACCAATCGGTGAGAGAATCCAACCTTTCCCTCCCTTAGACCTTTGTCCTTTGCAGGGTCTCCAAAGGGAACCTGCCTTACCTCACTGTCTCTGGGGCTTTAGAATGCAGAATTGCCAGGGAGGGAGGCAGGGAGAGAGCTAGAGAATGGAACCATCCAGAAAGTCTGTGGGTTTTCATGAGCCTCCTGTGAATCCCCTCCGATCACAGATCAGGGACGTAAACAGATTTGCTGTAGATTATTCCACACATATTTAGGTTAAGATTGAACCCATTGTCATTGGATCTCCTTTTTTTTTACCCCCGTGGTCATATGTTCTGGTTGTTCACGTTTTCTGGTTTCTTTCTGATTGAGGTATTTCCCAGTTTTATTTTGTTACTCTTATTAGGTGGGTTTTTTGTTATTGTTTTTCTTTCCATTCTGTATGTTTTTCTGTATCTGAAATCCAGGATAGGGAAATCTATGAATGTCATTCGATGAATAGTTTCTTGGGGGTGTGGCAGAGAAGGTTGCGGAGAGGAATGGGAAGCTAATAACAATGTGAACAAGAAAGAAGAAAATGTTCTAAAACCGAAGATGGTTGTACAATTCTTTTTTTCCCCCCCTTATAATAGAGGAAACCCTAAGAAAAACCCAGAGACAAGAAGCATGCGAATGGTCCAAAGAAAGACATCAGGGGTTCCTGGTTTCTGTCTTCCTCACTTCTGCAAAATATGGCCAAGAATAATGCGTTTCAACTTTCAATCTAATAGCGCCAAGAATCATTCGTAGCAACAGTTTTGAAACAAGTGGAACCATCAGTCATCACTTAGTCCTTTCACTTTGGGAGCATGCCCTCTGCCTCTTAGAAGCTATCTGGACTTTCAAGGAGCCCTGGTGGGCGTAGCTTAGGCATTGGTCATTGGTGTGCTGACCACAAGGTCAGTGGTTCAAACCCACCAGCCACTGCACGTGAGATCAATGCGACTGTCAGCTCCTGTAAAGACTTGTAGCCTCAGAAACCCTATAAAGGGTTGCTGTGAGTCAGAATCCCTTGCACCATCCCTCTGCGAGATAGGGCTCCTGTACATGGATTTGAGTAGTTCAGGCTGTGACAGGACCCGGACTTCTGACCTAGAAGCTGCTTCTATGCCTCAGCTCTTCCATACCTGAGGAAAATAAATGCTACAAAACTACCATTTCAAGAAGGATTAAAAATGTTTCCCCTAAAGATATGCAGCAAAGTCCAACTCCTCAAATCTTTGGACCAGATGGTTTCTCAAATCTGCACAGTCGGTTCAATTCAATAGTTATTTAAATGTGCCACGCATTTTAAATACATGGTGCTTCTGCTAATTAACACTTCATAACGTCTCAGCAGTCCCACAGGCAATTTTATTCATTTGTAACTGGTCAAAGACCGTGTGAAGAAAATGAATCCTATTTCTTTCCCAAAGCGCGGCTGGGGATAGAGTATGTGAAGTGTCGGGTCCACCCCAGCCTGTGTGAAGTGGGTGGTGGGCAGGAGGGTGTGAGCTCCTGGGGTGGAAGCACTGCCCCACGGTGGGCAGTTGAACACAGGGGTTCTTCCAAAGGCAACCTCCCCCAGGGGCCAATGGCTAGTTCCCCAGACTCACGAACACTAAGGGGACAACACAACAAGAGGAGACACACGCGAAGATGCACACTCGTCTGACAAAGCCAGTCCACTGAGCGAAACTGCCCGTGTGTGAGCTGTGTGAGCCTGGAGGCAAGGAAGCCAAACCCACATGTGCAAGATAGGAGCATTCTGCCCCCGATGGTGCCAGGCTGCCTAGACACACTCACCAAGTCCTTGCTCTCTGCCTGGAGATCCAGCGCGTAAAGGAGCATCTGGTTAGTACATGGCAGTTTCCAAAGATGGAATCACAGATCGTGGAATGTTCCCCCAAACTTTTTGACGCTACCTCCTGTGTCTTCTTTAAAACAACAACTAGTTCTGAGATACCGCCTCTTAATTTCCATCAAGCCACTCCTGCCGCATGGGAACTAACCCCATGCACATCACAGTCGAGCTGTGCTGCACAGTTTGCAGTGGCTCTGATCTCTCAGAAGATCACCAGGCCTTTCTTCCAGGGTGCCTCTCTCAAAAGCGCACTGCCTTCGAGCCAATTCTGACTGGTGGCAACCCTATAGAACGGAACTGCCCCTGTGGGTTTCCAAGACTGAAACTCTTTAGAGGAGCAGAAAGCCTCATCTTTCTCCTGAGGAGCAGCTGGTGGTTTCAGTTAGCTGACTTCCTAGTTAGCAGCCCAACACATAACCACTGGTCCACCAGGGCTCCTTAAGGTGCTTCTGGGTGGTCCTAAGTCACCAACCTTTTGGACAGAAGACAAGCACTTAACCATTGGGGCCCTCGTCTCCAAACACTTACTCATCTTCTCTACATCACTGTGACCAAATGAGGCAGCTTTCTTCCTAGGGCTTTGCTGAAGCCACGGGCAGACGGGCCAAGAATCCCAAAGAGAGCATGGTGCTCTTAAGGATAAGCCCTAGGAGAATCGAGGCTTGTTTTAATGAGGCAGCTGTGTTAGTCTGGGTAGACTAGAGAAACAAGTTCATAGACACTCATGTGTATAAGAAAGAGCTTTATTGGGTACATAAGCAAATGTGG
>NW_022106471.1:951768-953559 GCF_000313985.2 Echinops telfairi | reverse complement strand
GGCTGGTGCCACTGAGACTAAAGGATAACAGCAATGGCAGAGGGTGACTAACTAGGGGGAAATTCATTGTGCGGAAGTTTCTGTTTTTGAAATTCCCAAAGAGGAGAAGACAAACACAAGAGCTAGAACGGGCTTTCATCTGTCACTGGACTGGAAATTCCAAGGGCTGGGCCTTGTCTGACTTTTCTCATGACAATGGCCTTGCCACCTAGACCCATGCCAGAAGAGCACCATAGGCACAGGTACGAGTGGGATGGTGCATATCAAGAGGTGCCTTCTTTTTCTAATCCCATCAGGCCTCTGAGAGGCCCTCTAGAGCCGGGGCGTCTTCCTCTGCTGGCTTTGGGCTGATCTTCATCAGGCAGCATTTGGGAACCAGCCAGCCTTCGTCAGATCGCATCAGGCAGCCCTGGTCTCTTCCCTGATGATGCGATGACATGACAGCTGTGTGTGACAACGCCCCTTAATGGCACAAGTCTGATGTCCTACAGGCAGCAGACTCTGTCCCAAAAGACATTCACAGGACATTCATAGGGCATTTTCCATCCTTTCCGATTATCATTATTTATTTATTTAATTTTAACGGTCCAATCAACTGTTAAAAAAGGAGCCCTGGTGGTGTCGTGTTTACATGTTGGGCTGCAAACTGCAAAGTCAGCAGTTCAAAACCCTCAGCCACTCCTCAGGAAAAAGATGGGGCGTTCTACTCCCATAAAGAGTTATAGCCTTGTAAACTCAGAAGAGCAGCTCTACCCTGTTCTATAGGGTCGCTGTGAGTCAGCATCAACTCAATGGCAATGAGAATATTGACACAGGATTCACATGTTATACAATCCATTTTGGAGCCTTTTTTTCCCCTTTCTTGTGCTTTTTCTTACTAGCCCCCCATTTCCCCTCAATTTGCCCTGTCATTAGAGATTTACTTGTCTTGGGTTTCCTGAATGGAAAACATACAAAATTAAAAACAAAACAACAGCAAAAAAACCAACAACGATAACAAAATAAAACAAAGAAGCATATCAACTGAAAAGAAAGCAGAAAATAATAAAAACTAGAACAAATTTAAAATGGAACCACAAGGAGCTCAAATGATCACAGGTGTTACATGTTAACCTAACTACACCTGCGCATTAGTCCACCTTCCAATGCACTCTGTCTGATAGCAAGGCTATTCACATCCCTGGTCAATGGTCAGAGGGAATTCACTGGAGGCTATTCACATCCCTGGTCAATGGTCAGAGGGAATTCACTGGAGGCTTAATCCACGTACAAATGGTTTGGGGGCTTTCACTGTCACCCACAGCCTTCTGCAAATTGGGTGCTCAGAATGTAAACTCTAATGCCATCCCCTTGGGTTTTATTATTTAGAGTCTTTGGATCACACAGACTAGTTGGTGTGTTTCTTCCATGTGGACTTAGCTGACAGCTCCCATGAATGACTGCTTGTTTTAAGACAAGCCTTTAGTATCTTGGATGCTATTCCTTCTCATCAGTGGGAACTCTTTCATTTTTGAGGCACCACAGGCAAAATGAAAAGGTGCCAATATTCTGATGGGCCCTGCGCTCCTGAGGTGATGTGCATGGCCACATATTTATTCTCCTCATCTTTCATTGGGCTAAAAGGATTAAGGAACACTGGCAGCAGGTGAGACCCTAGCCATAATTCCGTGTTAAGTTGTAGTCACATCATAAGGTAGTGCCAAAATACTATATAGTCTGAGGCAGGGGTCCTCAAACTTTTTAAACAGGGGGCCAGTTCACTGTCCTTCAGACCGTTGGAGACCCGGACTA
>NW_022106471.1:950547-951432 GCF_000313985.2 Echinops telfairi | reverse complement strand
ACCTACGAATCTTGACTTAACTACAAAGCTATTTGTCTTACATACTCTGGACATATTATCAGGACCAGACCCTGGGGAAGGAGATCATGCTTGGTAAAGGAGAGGGGCAGTGACAAAGAGGAAGGCCCTCAGAGAGATGGACGGACACAGTGGCTGCAACAATGGGCTCAGGCATAGGAACAATTCTTTGCAAGGGTGGCACTACAGGATTGTGCAGTGTTTTGTTCTGTTGCATACAGGATAGCTATGGATCGGAACCAACTCGATGGCACATAACAACAGCAACAACAACTTTTGTCAATCAAGCAAAGGCAGTGCTCTTAAGTAAAGCCCATCTACAAAAGTCCAGGGTCACAAGGGCTTTTCTAGTCAGGTCGAGGTTTAGTCTTCAATTAATTCCTGTCCACCCTAGGAATATTTTAAGGCAATGTGCATCCAGATCAATCAAGATAATATGTATATAGCACAGAGATTTTCCCCCCCAGATCCAGGGGTAGATATTGAACCATACATCACACATAGAAGTCAGAGCACTGAGTTGGTGTTTCAGGTGTAGCGTCCTGGGGAAAGACCTGAGCATGTTCAGGAGTCCCGAATCTGCTTTGTGATCTACAGCAAACAGCTTATCCTCTTTGGGGTTCTAGCTCCCAGCCTGTGAAATACAGAGCTGGGCCAGGTAGCCTCTGATGTTCCTTCCAGTTCAGAGATGCTCTCTGTCTGTGAGACTGAAGGGAGATGACTTGGTACGGCCCTCTCTCCCTAGTCTTTGCAGCTCCCACCAAATGACTGGGTGGGCAGCTTCCTGGACCATGGCCTGAGCCGAGCTGAGGGCCTTGGGGCAGGAGGCTGGTTTGCAGAATAGGGTGCCCTCTGGGCCTTGATCCG
>NW_022106471.1:942199-949319 GCF_000313985.2 Echinops telfairi | reverse complement strand
CTTTCTCTTCCCCAACTCTGCCCAGCAGCAGATGTTGCTTCCTTCGCAGAGATGAGCAATCTCTGCCAGCCTGTCTCTCTCGATGAGTGATTGTAGGCTGCTTTTTAAGGAGGCTTTAATAATGCATGTGAAGGAAGGGCAGGGAATGAATAAAACGCCAAGACTGCCCAGCCTGGAAACGGGGCCCTGGTGGGCAGAGCAAATAGGGCAGCTTGTAGCCTGCATCTTCTGGTTTGTCTCAAGAACGAGGGATTGGATCACAAAGGATGCCAGTTGACAAGCGGAGGTTGGAGCCAACATCAGCTTCTCGAGAGCCAGTGTTGGTGGCTTCCCAGCAGTGGAAGGAAGAAATGCATCGGATTCAGACTTCAAGCCTATCTGACCGACAACTTGAAATATGCTGTCGAAAAGGTGCTGAATCCTATCAGGGGATCCGAAGCAGGGCAGTGTGCAAAGGAAGGGAAGATTCTATGTCTGGCTTCCCAATTAGCAGATTACATAACTGATGCTACTGTACCACCTGAGAGGTTTTTAATACCCTTCCAAACAAGGCAAAGGCTGGTGCATTTTCAGCCGGGGCTGGGGGGCGGGGGGGGGTTGGTTGCTGCGTCAACAGAGAGAAGCTTGCCTTTCCTGTCCCCCAAGTCCCACTGCTCTCCACAGCCACACTAAGGCCCACCCCCAGCAGCAGATGAGCAGAAGGCGCCTCTGTTGTCAAGGAAACCGGTTTGTTGCTAGCACTAGAATTAGAAAGCCCAAACCTGGCCTCTGCAGTGCCTTCTGCCCACTGTTCCTGGGGTGCCTGGCGCTCTCTTGCCCCCGCAGACACTGACAACCCTTCCCCAGAAACATGATCATTGGCCAGTGGAGTAGGGGCTCCAGTGATATCCCTTCCCAGCCATCAGACACATGAACAAGCCCATGGAAAGCCAGGCAAAGGAAAAGGCCCCTGGAAAGCGCCTGGGCACGTGCCAAGTGAGGAACCTGGGAAAAGCTAAAGGACATGACTTGGCCACCACTTCCAGCCCAGCACGCGCTCCTTCCAAAGCTGCTCTTCCATGTTTCTCCATGAGGGAGCATCAATCCACGAGTACCCATCGGTCAGCCCAACCTGGATCTCTGACCTGATGCCGGAATGGGACACTTTTGGAGGTGAAGGAAGGGCCTGTCGATTAAGCTCCGAGGGAGCCTTAGAGAGTCAGGTTGTCATGAGGGTCTGGGAGGAGGGGAGAACAGGACCCAATATTGCAACCACCCTTAACAGATGTAACTATGCCCGCTGGGAAGTTTCTTATGTTTTTAATACAATATAAAGAGTGGGTGGGTGGCAGTCAGAGGTAGAAAGGAACTAAGCCAGGGGAGAAGAACGAACAGGCGTAGGAACAGCCCAGTCTGATCTCCTCCCACTCTCCTTCTCTGTTGAACTGGTTGCAATGGCCACGAAGAACCCACAGACATATTCACAAATGGGAGGTTTATCAGGGAAACGGTCAGGTGACAATTCTGGCTCAGAAATGCTCAGGATACAGTTCTTTTGTTTAGACCATCTCTTCACAGCCATACATATAAGTACATCTCTCTGGTCCTCGGACTATCAGCCACACAGCCTTTTAGCTTCTGCCCTGATTGGGAAATGTTACAGCTCTTTTAGTGTTGCCAGTAAATAACCAATCAATGTCCACTCTGCTAGTAGCCTTTGCCTGACAGTGCTCAGCTCTAGCTCAGATCAGCAAACCTAGCTCCCGTAATTAAGTGCCTGGAGGCCTAGCCCTTCGCAATGGAACCTCCTGCCTGAAAGCAGTCAGCTTTCTGGATTTGTGTGACCAGCCAATGCCTCTGTCTCCTGTTCTAGGTGCCGCTGCCACTCCTCCGACATTTCTCTGCTGCCTCTGTTACACTCTGTCTTCTGGATTAAGGAGATTTGGTGCAAAGGGATTTTGGGATCCAGAGGATATGCTCTGCTCCTGGTTCTTCTTACTCAGTGGCAGTGAGAGTCCCCCCTTTTTGCTTCTGAGATGAATTTAAAGCTTATTTTAAATCTTAAAAACAAAAATAACTTACTGCCATCCAATTGATTTTGACTCATAGTGGACCTATAGGACAGGAAAAGAACTGCCACTGTGGGTTTCCAAGACTAAATCTTTATGGGAGTACAACTGACCACCCTCCACCTTAGAGTTCCATATACCCTATTTACATGGGTGCTGGGCACATTATTTACATCATTAGCAAGCAATCCAATTCCCCTGAAACCTCACATTTTCATAGTCCTACCCAGTCATTTGATAGGAATTACAAAGACTATAGCTAGACTCAACAGAATGCAGAAATTATCAAACAATATCATTACTATCACATGCAAGTAAAATTTTAGTGAAGATCATTCAAAAATGTTTGCAGCAGTACCTTGACGGAGAGCTGCCAGAAATTCAAGCTGGATTCAGAAGTGGAGTTGGAACAAGGGATATTAATGCTGCTGTCCAATGGCTCTTGCCTGAAAGCAGGGAAAACCAGAAAGGTGTACACTTGTGCTTTATTGAGTATGTAATGGCATTCAATAGTGTGTGCCAAAACAAGCTATAGGTAACATTGAGAAGAATGGGAATTCCAACACTTCATTGAGTTCATGCAGAACCTGTACACAGACCAAAAGGCAGTCATTCAAACAGAACAAGGGGCTCTGGCATGGTTCAAAGTCAGGAAAGGTATGTGTCTGGGTTATATCCTCTCACTACACTTACTCAATTCATATGCTGAGCAAATTATCTGAGAAGCTGGGCTATCTGAAGAAGAACATGGCATGACGATTGGAGACAGGCTCATTAACGACCTATGAGATGCACATGCTGAAAATGAGAAGGCCTTGCAGCACTTGCTGATGGAGATCAAAGACCGCCACCTTCAGAAGAGATTACAACTCAAGGGAAACCAAAACCCTCACTAACAGACTTAGCAGACAACATTCAGATAAGCCAGGAAAAGACTGGCGCTGCTGCGGATCTCATTGTCCGGAGATCCACAATCAGCACTGAAGGAAGCAGCCGTGGAAGAAATCAAATGTCGTACTGCAGTGGGCAATCTGCTACTCTAGACCTCTTTAGAGTGTTCAAGACCAAAGATGTCACTCTGTGGACCAAGATGTGCCTGATCCAAGCCGTGGTGCTTTCAATCACCTCAGACACATGTGAAAATCAGACAATGAAGAGGGAAGATGGAATCAGAGTTGATGCATTTGAATGGCGGGGCTAGTGAAGAAGACTGGACGGATGGCAGACTGCCAGACGAACAAACAAATCTGCCTTAGAAGTGGCTGCAACCATGGGCTCAAACACAACCATTGAGGGTTTGGCACGAGATGGACCGTGTTTCCTTCTGTTGCACACAGGGTCTCTCTGAGTCGGAACCTTCCCGACTGGAGTCTTCGAGTGGTGCGAGCAGTGAACACACTTGGAAACTGGAGGTTCAGGTCCACTCAGAAATGTCTCAGAAGAAAAACCTGGTGATCTATTTTCAAATATCAGCTACTGAAACCCCGTGAAACAAGAGCTCCATTCTGACAAGGCTAGGGATGAACTTGAAGACAATTAGTTTGCTTTAGCTACTTAGAGAACAGGTTGTACCTGCCTTGTTAAACCGGGAGCTCTGAGAGATCCATTTCTGACCATCTCACTATCCTTCCTAGAACAGAAAGCACAGCCCGCACACAATCCCTGGATTGATGCGGGTTTTTGGTGTGTTCATGAATGGATGAATTCTTATTCTCAACATGAGGAAGCCACCTACAGCACACGCTGAAGTTTTTGAAATGATTATGAGAAAGAATTTTAAGGATTCCATTTTTAGAGTTCAAAATGACTGGTTTTTCATCTCTTCTGGGATTCTGTTCTACTGCCCTGATTACGGCGACTGTCGTCTCCTTCTCATTAAGGGCAATGATGATGGTGATGAGTGTTGTCAGCACAGGGAAGCTATTATGAGACTTGTGAACAGAAAGGTAGCTAAATAAGATGGCCTCTGGTTACATCCTAATGGCCCACAGAATTTGTTGGAGCAGAAACTTACATAATGATGAACTAAAAGAGAAAGTAACTCCTTGGCCAATAGGACTAGACTTTACACGGCCAGTGTTTAGCACATCAAAACTCCCTCACATCTCTTCCATGGGCCAGGGACATATATAAACCATAGATATATTAATGGATTTTGAGCTCACATTTAATCATAGCCTGAATCTAAGCACAATTAGTTCTTATGATGTGGCTTTACTGGATACTTGCCCTCATGAAGAGATCACTGAACATATAAGTGCTATATACCAAAGTGTGGTGAAGAAATCAGATAGTGCTCAGCTATCAAGAAGATTAGTGCCTAGGGTCTTAGCGGTTTGTCTTAAAACAAGCAGCCATTTAAGTGAGATTACAGCCAAGTCTACATACACAAAAGAACCACACCAGCTTGTGAGGTCCAACGACTGCAATTATAAAATCCAAGTGTGGAGGAGGGAACAGTGTTAGAGCTTGAATTCTGAGCACCTAGGATCCAGAAGGCTATGGCGAGTGAAAACCCAAAATCCATTTACTGGGTACCCCCATGAATTAAGCCTGGGTACCCCCATGGATTAAGCCTCCACTGTATCCCTCTAATCATTGACCAGGGATGTGAATAACCATGCTGTCAGAAAAAGGGCATTGGAAAGTGGACGAATGCAGATGTAGTCAGGTTAAAATTTAACAACTTATCATTTGATCTCCCTTTTGTCCCACTTTAAATTTGTCCCAGTTTTTATTATGTTCTGGTTTCTTTTCTATTGAGGTTTTCCTGTTTATTCTGTTATTATTGTTTTTGTTATATGTTTTTCTTTATATGAAATTCAGGATAGCTAAATCTATAGAGACTATAAGTAACTGGATTGAGGGTTTCTTAGGGTTGTGGAAGGTGTTGGGGGGAAATGGGGAGCTAAAATGAGTACAAGCAGAAAATGTTCTAAAATTGATTGTGGTGATGACTGCATAAAAATTTTAAATATGTTTAGACCAGTGGATTGTATAGGGTTTGACTTATAAGTCAATAAAACTGTTGGGAAAAAATTTTAACTCCATCACATACAGCTTGGAGGGCTGACAGTCATGGAACCCTGTTCACACAATCCAAAGTTTAAAATAGGTTTTTTAAATGCATTTCCCAAACACCATGGAGAATAGAGTTTGTTTTTTCTTCTGCACAGTTACCTACATGCCTTTTTCTTCAACCTCTGACCTCCTCCCCCTCCCCTTCAAATGTTTCTCCTTCCTGTGCCCCCTGCCTTATTCCCACTGTACCTTCCCTTTCTTTCTCTTTCCCTGCCAACCTCAACTTTATCAATAAATTAAGAATTCACTCAGTAAACCCTTCCTTCACCCTAGTGACACAGTTAGTTACTTGTTGGGCTGCTAACTGCCAGGTTGGTGATTCCAACCCACCAGCTGCTCCATGGGAGAAAGACGAGGCTTTCTGTTCCCATGAAAATTTGCAGGCTTGGAAACCCCCAGGTCGTTCTACTCTGTGCTACAGGGTCGGTCACTACGATTCAGAATCCACTCGACGGCAATGAGTTTCGTTTTTTGTGTGTGTTTTGGTTTTCACACACACACCCCCTCACCTCCTAAGCCCTATCTCTAGCCCCTAACTTTATATCACAAAAGCCAGAAGGTCTGGGCTGACGGGACAGTGGTGACAAAACAGGACAAGGAGCCATGAATACAAAACAGAGTCTCTAACTGCCAGGAGGGCAGAAAAGGCTAAGGATAATCAGAGATGCTGATGACTTTGTCCCATGGCATGGAGATGAGGAGGCAGGAGAACCGGATATGTGTGAAGGCAGAAACCAGAGTCTCCAGGCTGGAAATGGGCAGTGCCCATCCTCAGAGCTGTGTGAGGGCTGGCCAGCTGGGCAGGTGCTTGGAGCCCTATCAGTGAGAAGCTTAGTTAATGCAGGATTGGCATAAAGCCAGAAGACAGCACCAGTAACTAAAGTTTCCACACACAGCTGTGTGGGGTCCCATTGAGTAGACCGCACTCTCCAAGCAGAAAACAGGTCCCTAGCCTGCACTGTCCTAGAATGTCTAAGTATTTTTGCAAAATCGCCCTCTAGGTGTCCCTGTATAACCATAACAGCCCCCTCAGGGTGGCCATCCTGTTCGGCTGAAATCTCTACACCCAGTAGGAGATGATGTAGTGTGATGTGCTCCCTGGGCCTACACAATCTTTAGATTTGCTCCCAGGAGCCTGGTGGGGCCATGGTCAAGCACTGAGCGGCTGATGCAGAGGCTGGTGATAGGAATTCCCAAGCCGCTCCACAGGAGAGGGACTTGTTTCCTGCTCCCACAGAGTTTACAGCCCAGGAAACCCCACCCCAGCCCCGGGGGGCAGTTCTGCTTGGCCCCCATCCCAGGAGCTGCCATGAGCTGAAATCAACCGCCATGGTGCCCAGTAGCAAGGCAAACTTGTCCTATGTGTAGCAAGAAGTTTCTTCGTCTAGAAAAGGTTGACATTTTTCATTTAAGTTTTTAAAACCTTTTCATGATTTTGTACATGATGAGAATCTATTTCACCCCACTCCCACTTTTAAAGGGGGGTGGGGAGGTAGGCTATATACTTCAAGAATAGCAGCTTAGAGGAAAGGAGACACATTAGGCCATCTGGGTTGCCCACAGGTCTTGGCACAACTCTCTTGCCCAGGAGACAGGAAAACAATCACTGTTACCTAAAGGATATTTTCAGATGGATCCTGTTTTTAAACATTTGATTCATCCAAGTCATATGCTGGTTCCATCTCCCTAAGATCGGGAGTGCACAGCTAAGACGTAGCCGAGCTGAACGCTGGACTGAGGTTTATCTAACGCCAAAGCCCAGTGCATCATGACACCTCCAGTCATTTCTATAACCAAGCCAAACCAACTCACTGCCCTGGAGTCAGGCTGACTCACAGCAACCCCTTGTGGGCTTCCATGACTGTAATAGTTTACCGGAGTAGAAAGCCCCATCTTTCCCTCTCGGAGCTGCTGGTGGTTTCAATCACAGCCCAACGCATCACCTCTACACAGCCAGGGCTCCACAGTCATTTCTACAGCTTAAACCAATC
>NW_022106471.1:935561-941617 GCF_000313985.2 Echinops telfairi | reverse complement strand
TCCTTTTCCCCTGCCTGGAGAGACAAGAAAGGGTCTTCCTCTAGATCCTGCCAACACCTTAGATGTGGACGACTTATCTCCAGGATTGTGAGGCAATACGTTATATTCTTATACATCATCCAGTTTGTGATGTTTGGTTACAACAACCTAGGAAATTAATACCCACCCTCCCCGTGCCCTCAGACTGCTTCCAACTCATCATGAAACTAGTACAGCCCATCGATGAGACTAGCCTAGCCCCTCCCTATCCACATTCTCACAATACAAACTCAGGAATCAAACAGAGCTGGATGGCTCGATCTCCTTGGACACTGGACAGTTACATCATAATAAGGACACTGGACAGTTACATCATAATAAGTAATCGTATGGCCAGCATTGAGCGCAGGGTGAAGCATTAAGACAAGAGCACTTCAGAAAAAAAAAATTTTTTTTTCTTTGTTCTGGGGAAATCAATCATCCAAAGGAATGTAGTTTTGGGGTTGTTTTTGTTTATTTAGGGGGTCTACATTTTTTGGAGAGTTCTAAAATTTTTTAGCGATGTAGAAGAGCCTAGAGAATCCACCCCCCACCAAAACAATTTTTTGTTGTTTACTGGATTCAGTAAAGATAAGAAATCAGCACACAAACATTCATTGAACAGTTGGCCCTTGAATAACACAGGGATGAACTACCAGAGGCCACCACTCCCAAAAAGATGCTCTCCAGTAACTGCACTGGGATTTTTTTTTTTTTGAGATTTGGGAACAGCTTGGCAATGAGCTACGCAGCCTAGAAATATCAAAATAAAAATAAGAAAAAGTTAAGTATGTCATGAATGCATAAAAGGTATGCTAGTACTAACCTATGTTGTCATTTACTACCATAAAATATAGGCAAATCTATTAATTAGAGATTAGAATTTATCCACAGGTACGTACACAAGCGCTCATAGACCATGGACAGCTCCTTTTGCAGCAGCGAGCAATGCAGGCAACTGTGAAGACCAGCGTTAGATCACAGCTGTTACAGACTGCACTGCAGTAGTAGTTTGGTATGTCCTCTCTCGCTAATGCGGTTCGTTCAAGGGTGGTGAGTGGCCACTTAAAACCCAGTGTGACATTAATCAGCTCCTCATGAGGTGCCAAGTCTCTCCAGTAAATTGTGTAGATTAGTAAAAAGTGCTGTGTGTGGCTTCACAGGATTTACAACAGGGCCAATCAAGGACATCATGAAAGATATTGAGCATGGTAAAAAAAAAAAAAAAAGATAGGGGTTGGGGTGGTGGATGAAGGGTTTCAAGATAATGTATCTTGGACAAATTCAAGAGCTAGTAGGCAGCAAAACAACAAACAGACAATTGAAACCTACTATCATTGAGTCTTTTCCAACACAGCAACCCTGTATAGGTTAGACCAGAGGTCCTCAAACTTTTTAAACTATAGTTTAAAAAAAAACTACTGCACATATCTTATTTTGAAGGAAAAAACAAAGGGGCAAAAACACCCAGCGGGCTGGATAAATGTCCTCAGTGGGCCGCATGTGGCCCGCAAGCCATAGATTGAGGATGTCTGGGTTAGGCTCTATATAGACTACAAATGTTTACTGGTGTAGGCAGCCTCATCTTTCTCTTGCAGAGTGGCTGGTGGCTTTGAACCGCCAACTTTTAAGTTAGCAGCCCAGCGCCTAGCCCACAGAGTCACCAGGTCTCCTTTAATAGGCATAAGACCAGAGTAATTGATAGATGACAACTTGATGGAGATGAGTGCTTCTGAACCAATGGCAGGCGATGAGGAAAAACACATAGATGAAGCAGCGCCGGCAAACAGATTGACATCAGACAATGTGGCACAAGAGTTCTGATTATTCAGGGCTGCTTTTGACTTTTCCTTCTTTTCTTTTTTCTTTATTTTTTTACAGCATGGATCCTTCTGCAATATGAGCACTGAAACTAAAGCAAATGGTGGGAGAAGGATTGGTACTGGACAGAGACATCTTTAGAGGAATGGAAAAAGAAAGAAGTCAGGCCAACATTGTGATGTATTTCCATAAAGTGACACTTAGTGCGCCTCCCATCCATCTCCCTCCACCTCTTCCATCTCTGCCACACCAAGACCAACTCTCCTCTCCCACTCCTCCTTGGCCCTACTCCACATGAAGACGATCCCTCTTCTGAACAGATGTTGTAAACTTACGATACCAATAAATACAGTCTCATTCAATCCCTGCCATTAGGGGATTCTGGCTCCCAGTCACCCTACAGGACAGGGTAGACCTGCTCCTGTGTCAATCCAAGATTGTAACTCTTTATGACTAGTTATGTTATCAGTAAGGCTCTGGTCAACAGTAGGCTATCCATAGTTAGGTTTGGGGGAATTCAAAAAACCATACACAGATTTTCAACTCTGCTGAGGGGGTGGTCAAAGTTCAAGGGTTAACTACATCTCCATATATTGTCAATGAGCAATTCCAAAAGGAAGCTTAAAAAAAATCCCATTTCTAAATGAAATGGAATGAAAACTAAATAGCTACAAAGCACTGACTATAAGGCCTTGATGAAAGAAAATTTTAAATATGTGAATGAGTAAAAAGGCCTCCATATTCATGAATAGGAAGGCCTAATATAGTTAAGATGACAGTGCTATCCAAACTATATACAGATTCAATTTTTTAAATCATTTTATTGGGAGCTCTTACAGCTCTCCTAACATTCCATATGTCAATTGTATCAAGCATATTTGTAGATGTGTTGCCATCATCATTTTGCAGATTCAATGTTATCAAAATCCCAATGGTATTCTTTGTGGGACGGAAAACCCGATGCTAAAATTCATACGGAATTTCAAGTAACAAGAAATCAGGAGGAGTGTGCTGACAGCAAACAGGAAACAGATGGGTGATGTATAGAGACTCTGAGGTGGGATGGTAGAGAAGGAAACTGCCACAAGAACAAAAGGCAGTGGTCATTGAGTGTATGCTAACCCACGGTGGTCTACCTGTGCCGGAGCAGAATGCGCTCCACAGAGTTTTCCTGCTGATGTTGGGAAGATTTGGGGAAGCACTTTTCTCAAAGTACTGCCAAACTTTCTGCTAGCCTCCAAGCCTTAACCAGTTGCACAACGAAGTGACTTTAGGGAAAGAAACAGCAAGTGAAAATGTCTGCGTGACAGAAAATTTAGAGCTGACACGAATTTAAAAGATGCTTCCTGCCCCACACTCTAATGACCCTCTGATATGCCTCATCCTTTGATTAAAAGTCTGACCGAAAAAGAACCTTACATTAGTGGTGCTTTGGGAGAATAGGAGAACAACAGTGTTTAATGAGAGCAAATGTGGTCCAGAAAGAGGGCAGCTCCTCTGGGAAGCAGTGCTCCAGTATGACAGACACTACTATGCATCCACGTCTGGTCCTCTCCACTTCCTGGCATCGAGGATGGCAATTCTCCAACCTCTTCCAGCTCACTGCTGCCGGGTCTTTCTGTGGTCAGTGAAAGAGGAACAGGGGTTCTGGGAAGACGCATTCTAGGGCATTCTAGGCAGCGGTTGTCCCGGCAGAGGCCTTTCTGTCCAGCTAAGTCTCCGAGGAAGGAAAGCATAGGAAGAGGTCCCACCAACACTCCCCAGACTTGCAGGAGGTGCAAGATATGTAGCGGTGCTGTCCTCAGCCTCTGAGCTCATCGGGTGGTTCGATCCTGCAGTGTAGCTCAGCCTGTCCTCACCACTAGCCTGCGTGAGGGCATGGTCTCAGAAGCAGCATCCGCATGGAGCGGAAGTGGACAGAGACGTGCAAAGTCCTCCACCCAGAGTGTCGTGGGGGAGTCCATACAGTTACCTTTTCTTTTAATATGTGGTACAAATGTCTCAATCTCCTATTCTACAAATGGTGACAAGCCATGTGCCTCTTACAGATTCCCCGAGACTGGAAATCTTAAAGAGATATTTGAGTTGTACATCAATCATTTGTAACAATCGATCACATATTAGGTCACAAGGGACATTCGAATACACCCTAAAAAGCGAGAAAGACATTCTCTAAATACAACATCTTAAAATAGGTACATTTTAACCACAACAGCAAAAAGCCTGCCACTATGAAACTTAATTCTCTTCTAATGTTTGTTCAGAAAAGAATTCTAAATTTCCATCACATATTTAGAAAATAACAAAGAGGGCACTCTATATCAGGGGTGGAAAACATCTGACCTGCAGGCTGTACAAGGCCCACGAAATCATCCACGCCAGCTGACATCACAGGCCTCACCAAAGAGCAGCAGTCCCCCCATCACCTCGAGGGTGAGATCGTCCAATGTTTGACCAGCATGGCCCATGATGTCAGAAGGAGCCAAAGGGTCCTTCACAGAAAAGGTCCTTACCCCTGCTCTAGCTAAACAATTATGGGCTATCGCCCATATTTAGAAACAAACTTAGGGACTTTTGTCATCAAATAAGAATAAATTTAAAATATCTAAGCTTACAACTTTAAAAATTAGAAAAACAAAATACACCCAAGGAAAGTAGAAAGCAATTTAGTATCACAAAAAAAAGTTAAAAACAAATAGGTACGCTAATAAATAAATCCAAGAGTTGGTTATAATAAATAGCCACGATCTTAGGAATTCAATAGCAAGAAATTGCAAATGTGTATAATGAGGGTAGCAATGGATACATAGGAAACAAAAGGGAATATAACAATGGAAACAGAGGCAACAGAGGCAGTGGAAGAAAAGGGCAGAGCAACCACCCACCAAGGGCCTGCCAGGCCCGGGAGGGATCGAGGTAGGGGTGGGGAGCAGCAGAAAAGGCCATGTGACTTCTCTGGCTTTGCTTTGGAAAATGGTTGCTTCTCTGTGTGGGATGTTAGCATTTAACCTGGCAATTTCTAGAGAGAGTCAGATTTTCAACTGATTTCATATATAATGAGCACAATTCTAAACTGCAGGCCAATTTGGACTTGGAGACTTTCGAGAGGGAAGAGACAAGTTCATTTCATGGCTGGTTCGTGTCCCTCACAGGGCCTCCAGCCCCCATATTCCCCCTTCACAATGGGACTGGCTGACCCTTCGGGATTGGAGAGGTGGGAGGAGAAGCCAGTCTACCTGGGAACCACCTGTCTCAAGATTTAAGTTCAGCAGGTGTGCACTAAACCTTTGCAGGTGGTGAAGATCCAGGTCCTGCCTCTCTCCTCCAGAGCCAGGTCAGGAGGCTCCTTCAACTCGAGCTCTTCCTAAAAACCCAATGACAGAAAAGCCACCAAACCTGCAGCCCCATGCGTGACAGAGCTGAACTCTACTCCACCGGGCTTTCTTAGCTGTCGCATTTATGGAAGCAGATCACCAACACTGCACTTCCAGACAATGGGTCGGCTTGAACGGACAACTCTTAGGTGAGTGATCGTGCCCAAACCATTTGTGCTGCTATCCAAGGACTTACAGACGCTAACCCTCCTTTGCAGTTCTATCTAGACCAGTGGTTCTCAACCTTCCTCATGCCACAACCCTTTCATACAGTTCCTCCTGTGGTGGTGACCCACCAACCATAAAATTATTTTCGTTGCTACTTTATCACTGTCATTTTGCCACTGTTATAAATAGGGCGACCCCTGTGAAAGGGTCGTTTGACTCCCACATTCGCTTTACCGGATAAAACTGCCCATCTTCCTGCGAGAGCGCCAGCTATCCTGAGGGAAACTTCGGAGGGAACCAGCTACTAGATGGTTCGATTAGTCTTTCGCCCCTATACCCAGGTCAGACGACCGATTTGCACGTCAGGACCGCTACGGACCTCCACCAGAGTTTCCTCTGGCTTCGCCCTGCCCAGGCATAGTTCACCATCTTTCGGGTCCTAACACGTGCGCTCGTGCTCCACCTCCCCGACGCGGCGGGCGAGACGGGCCGGTGGTGCGCCCTCGGCGGACTGGAGAGGCCTCGGGATCCCACCTCGGCCGGCGGACGAGGCCGGCCTTCACCTTCATTGCGCCACGGCGGCTTTCGTGCGAGCCCCTGACTCGCGCACGTGTTAGACTCCTTGGTCCGTGTTTCAAGACGGGTCGGGTGGGTGGCCGACATCGCCGCCGACCC
>NW_022106471.1:927599-934147 GCF_000313985.2 Echinops telfairi | reverse complement strand
CTTGAGTGGATAGCCTCCCTAATTTCAATGCATCTGAGGTCACCAAGATCGTAGGCTGATTCTTCATTTCTTGGACCTCACAGTAACTCTTCTCTACTGGCCCTGAATTGCCCCAAGCATGTCCTTGATCAGGAGAGTCCTATCTCTTGGCTGGTCAGTTTTTTGGAGAGAAAAGCCTGTTCTGTCCACTCAAAAATCAGGTACAGCACCTGCGAATGCATGTACTGGGCCCAGTGAGCACCACAGATGGCTTAGAATCAGCTCTTGCCACAGTGAAACTTAATTTGGGGGTGTTTCAGATCATTTTTTATATCGATGCCTATTTCTTTCAGGTGAGATGACCATGAAGTACAGTGTGTGGGTGTGTAGGTATCTCTCCAGCGTGTCATATGCGTGGGTAATTGTATAATACTGTCTAAAACCGCTCACACGGGGACATGTGCAACAGAGAATGTGGTTGTCTTTTCCTGAAGCTCAATTCCTATGGGATCAAGGTGCACGTAAGGCACCTCAGCACTCTGAGAAATGTTAGATTTCTGTGAAAGTCTCACGTGGCTCTCCCTGTGCTTTTTGCTTTCGTTTTACATTAGTTGCTCAGATAATCTACAGGGAGAAGGCCTGGTTCAGAAAACTTACCACCTGCAACAAAAGAGAAGACAATGACAGGCATTTGGCCCCATGCCTTTCTTAGTTCTTAGGATACCTACTGTCTTAGCTCTCTAGCACTGCTGTTAACAGAAATACCACAAGGGATGAGACGGCTTTAGCGAATGGAAATTTCATTTTCTCATAGATTAGAAGACAAGAAGTCTGAAGTTTGAGTACTGGCTCTAGAGGAAGCTTTCTCTCTGTTTATCTCCTGGTTTTAGGAGGTTCCCTTCACAGGGACCCTGGGATCTAAGGATTCCCCCACACTCCACTGTGACCTTTTAATACAGTCCTCATGTTGTGGTGACCCCCCCACCCAACCATAAAATTATTTTCATTGCTACTTCATAACTGTCATTTTGCTACTGTTATGAATCAGGCGACCACTGTGAAAGGGTCATTCGACCCTCCCAAAGGGGTCGCGACCCACAGGTTGAGAACCACTGCTATAGATCATATCCGGCCTCATTCACATCATAGAGGTTAGGTTTTACAACATGCAGGATAATTACATCAGATCACAAAATGATGGGTAATTACATAATACTAAGAATCAAAGTCTGGTCAAATTGATACATATTGTGGTGAAGGAGTGGGACGTAATTCAGTTCTTAACACACACTATCATTTAAGTTCCTAAACTTCTGAAAGATACATCAGGGAAAAGCCATCCGGAGGAACACCTTGGGAGGTCTGACCGCAGCATCTTAGAGGCCTTACTTGTCTGGCCCAGACGTGCAGGGCTATCAAAGGCACCAGGCCCTTTCCCCATCAAGGTTTTAATTTGCCAAGCAAATGAAGACATGGCCATTAACCAGGTTGCTTCTAACCATCACTTGTAATATTGTGAGCTGTATGCTTGGGTTTTTTTCATTAAAAAGTTGTTTTGCCTGTTCTAAGGCCTGATGTGGGTATAAATATTTCAAATGAGACAAAAGAAATCATTCTGAGCTTATTTTTCTGATAAATTCTTGGCTAAAGCCCTCGGAAGCATAACAAGAGTGCCCTGGTTTATATATCTTGTTGATAATTTTAACAAATCAAATGAGCTTCACTTGGCTCATTTGAGCCACTTAGAGTCACACTATTACCTACTTTCAATTTCATTTGGCATTGAAAATAAAAACATTTGACCTTAATGTTCCAATCCAAGTGCATTTGGTGATTTTAAAGCTTTGAGGAAACAAATATCTGACAGAAGTAAGGCTAAGAAAATGTTTAATAGCATTGTGGAATATTTGACTGTTAAAAAATACACTGAGAAGAATTTTCTACCAAACACCGGAGACTTAAATGGGCAGCAGAACTCATTGAATCAACTCTATCCACAGGTCTTACAGAGAAGAATTGAGGACTGCTGACAATGATTTAACTTTGAGGAAACAAACATTCACCAAGCACTTGTGTGCAAGGCAGAATGGTGAGTAAAACCAGGCAAGATCCCAGCAACCATGAAGTTACAGGAAGTAGGCAGTAATTAATAGGCATAGAAGCAATCATACTTGGATCTGTGGTAGGCGCTGTGAAGGAGAGACATACAAGGCCAAGAATGCCTACAGTTGGAGAATTTGGCCACCTAGTAGAGGCAGTGGCACTTGAGCTGACATTGTAGAGAATAAGCATCCCAGGCAGGAGCACTAGCATGCCCAATACCCTGTGGGGGATTGAAGCAAAGAGAACATGAGGGATCAAAGGAGGGATAGTGTGGGCAGAGCAAATCCCAGGAGCCTAAGGAGGCCGGTGGGGGTAACAAGGAAGTCACTCTGTGCTGGATCTTATTCAAATGTACAGCCATTTCCCCACTCCCTAGTCAATCAAATATGTACTGAGAGTCTTCTGTATATTCCCGGCACCATGGGAGATACAGCAGTGAACAGATGGAAGAGATCCCATATAGATGCCCAGGTGGTACAAATGGTTTGCACTGGCTGGACTACTGATTTTTAAATTGGCAGTTCAAGTCCACCCAGCAGAGCCATGCAAGAAAGGCCTGGTGATCTGCTTCAGTATCATTACAGCCAAGAAAACCCCACGGAGCAGTTCTACTCTGCAACACATGGCAGTGCCTGGAGTGGAAATCAATTTGATAGCAATGGGTTGGGGTTTTCTAGGTGGATAATAAACAATATCCTTTCAAACGTGTGGTAGGAGATCATCATTTGACAACCAGCATAGTAATAACTGTGTCCAACAAGAAACACCAGTGGATGCTAAAACCCATGGGCAAAACCATGAAGACAAACAAGATGCTTAGAGCCTCACACAGCTCCTCCAGGAGATACTTAGCGATTACAGAAGATGAGTGGCAACCTGGCAGTGGAAAAACCTGACGGATGCCATCTTAAACCAGGAACGCCAGCACCTGACACCTGACAGCTGTCCCAATCAGAGCCCAGCAGCACTGCGGTGGTTGCCCTGCCAAGGGTGCCAACCCAGCCCAATCGTGAGGAGCTCCCAACATCTTCTACCAGAAGAATGTTCTGCTAAACAGCTGGCTTGTGCCCTTGGAAATACCACAGCCACAAAAGATAGACTCAAAGAGGCATGACCCCGGATCAAATCCTGGACCAGAAAGGAAAACACACACACACACACATATATATATATACACATTGTGTGTGTATCATATATACTCGAGTATAAGCTGACCCGAATATCAGCCAAGGCACCTCATTTTACCACAAAAACTGCATTTAAAAATGTGCTGAAAAAACAAAAAAACAAAAACAAAATGCTGAAAAACTCAGCTTAAACACGAGTATATACCTTGTGTGTATATATTTTAAATTGCTAGTTGGTCCACTAAAACTCATATATATATATGTATGTATGTATGTATGTATGTATGTATGTGTATGTATATGTACTGTATATGTATATAATATTCTCTTTTATAATATATATTCTCTTTTGCCAAAAAGAGTATTAGTGGACCAACTAGCAAAATGTAAACAAGGTCTATAGATTAAATAATATTATTGTACCAGTATTAATTGCCTGGTTTTGATCATTATATTTGGTTACGTAAGAACATCTTTGGTTTTAGAAAACACACACTAGATTCTTTAGTGGCAAATCAGCATTACATCTTAGCAAGTTAAACTGCTCAGGGAGAGAGAGAACACCCCTTTGAAAAAGAGGCACAAAAACAAAAAGGCGCAGGCAAGGAAGGACCCAGGAAAGGGCAGTTCAGGCAGAGGGACCAGCTGGTGCAAAGCCCCTGAGGCTCTGAAGCGCTCAGCAAGTAAAAGGAGGATGAAGAAGTTGGCCTTGGCTGCAGCTGAGCAGGCAAGGAGCAAGTGTTTTGTGAGCATAGAGGAATTCTGTCCTTTTCAAAGAACATCAGGAAGCACTTTCCTGTTGTTAGGTACCATGCTGTCAGTTCTGGCCCATCGCAACCCGATGCACAACTTAGTGAGTTTTAACAGGAAAATACAAAATCCAATTTTGCATTTTAAAACCTCCTCTTGGCTCCGTTGAGAAAAATATAGTGTGGAGGATGGAACCTAAGTGGGTGTGGAGGCTACTCCAGATGCCCAGGTATGAATGATGAGGCTCAGCACCTGGGAGAGATGGTGGGTCTGGGGATGTTTGAGGGACAAAAATCAACCAAGACGTGGCTGTAACCCAAATGAGCCCTCTGTTGCTCTTCCCTCAAGCTTTGAGCCTATGATTTCAGGTGAATTTTCAAAGTAGTCCTGCCCCATCCATGCGGAGACCCAGGTTCTATTCTGAGCCAATGTACCTCATGGGCAACCACTGCCTGTTTATCATTGGAGGCTCACGTAATACAATGATGCTCCAGGTTCCAGTGGAACTTCCAGGTAGAGACAAACTAAGAAGAGAAGACCTGGTGATATACTTCCAAAAACCCAGCCAGTGAAAGTCCTGTAGCTCACAATGGCCCAGTGCACAAGTGGTCATGGGGATGGGGCAGGTCAGGGCAGGTATGGGGTTTCATCCCCAAGAGCCAGGGGCCTGTGGTTCCTGTTTCTTGTTCCCACAGCCTGTGTTAGTCTGGGTCGACTAGAGAAACAAATCCAGGGAGATCCATATATGTATAAGAAAGAGCTTTATATTCAAGAGCATCGAATATTGAGAAAACATCCCAGCCCAGTCCAGATCAAGTCCATAAGTCTGATATTAGCCCATATGACCAATACCAATCTATAAAGTGTTCTTCAGACTCACAAAACACATGCAATGATGCCAAATGCAGGAAGATCACAGGCCAGTAGGTGGGAAGTCTTGTGGATCCAGTGGCGTTGTAAGCATCTCAGCACTGGCAGGGGCCTCTACGTGACTTCTCCAGCTCTGAGACTCTGGCTGCCATCAGCCTGTCTCCATGTGGCTTGTCAACAAGAATGTCTCACAGGGACTGAGCTTGTGTCCCACCTCAAGTGAGCTATTTATCTCCTTAATGCCTCCATATAAGGTCATCAAGCTGCCACCTGATTGACAAGCTAAACTCTACCCCTTCAGTCTTAATCCTCTCAAATTGACAACAGATTCTGTGACTACCACATGGCCCACTTCTGGTCAGTCCCACAAAGTGCTGAATTGGAGACTGAGCATGTTCACAATGCGGGAAGGAAGCCTTTGGGCTGTGGGAATGATCCCGGCTGCCGCTGAGTACATTTCACCTGCTTCACCTTCCTCCTCCAGAGCAGCTGGTAGGCTTGAACCACCAACCCTGCAGTGAGGAGCCAAATGCAGCATTTTCTAGCAGCCCAGAACAAAGCCAGGGATACCAAGTGCTGCAGATGAACCCCCATCCAAAGCCAGACTAATCCTCCCAGCAGAGCAGCTGTCTGTCTTCATAGACAGCCTGTCCCTCTTTCTTAAGAAAGCCCAGCAGGCGCATTTTACACAATGCCCAATGACTCTAAGGAGTGTCACCATGTTTATGATTAATCAGCTGCGCACACTCAGGGACATATGTGAGGTAGGTATCCAAGGGCAACAAAAGACCCAGCAGAGAGGAGATAAAAATTGAGTTGGGGCCCCCATAGCCCACAGCTAGAGAAACAGATTAACTGTACACGTAGTACAAATATCTCCTGATGGAGATGATTGCCAAAACAGGGACTGTTTGAACCTAAATTCACTGTGAAATAAATCTATTTTAAAACCGACAGGTATGATAGATGTATGTAGATGGCGAGGGAAAGTCTGAAATAATAGAAGGCCCCTTGACAGAACTCAAATAACAACAAGCTAGTGCCTCTGGTTCCTTTCCCTCAGCAATTGTGATGATCACTTACCAGAAATAAGTGAAAAAATTAAAAAAGCCACTGCTGCCCAGTCACTTCTACCCTGTCCTACGGGGTGGCTATGAGTCACAGCAACTTATAAAGTAGCACCCAATCAATGTTATAATGCTGTCTGTGCTAAAAGGGGGTGCTTCTGAGAAAGAATCATGCATATAGGGCATTGGGATTCCAACTTCCTCTGTGAGGCCCAGCTCAAATGTCAGCTCCTTTGTGACGTGGTCTCTGATCTTGGGGGCTGAATTCATCTGTCTCTCCCCTGAGCCCTTACAGCTCTGATCACAGGGTGGTGGAATTATTTATCACGGCCTATCTATCTCTGACGGCTGCCTCCCATGACAGTATTTAGCACACTGCTAAGCTTCCTACTCATTCTGAAGCCTTCAGGAAGATGTAAATACTACAAGCATGGGTGGCAGTCGAGCTGATAGTTGCTCACGCTCTTGAACTGGTAGTGGGGTCAGGAACTACACCAAGTGGGACTCTAACTCTGGCCATCTGACTCTAGAGCTGTGCCCTTCCCCACTGTACTCTGAGGCCTTACAGAGGGGCAAGACCAGCCTGGGCATCACTGTACAAATTCAAGTCTGTGATTTGTAATTCACTAGCTGTCTCGACATAAGACACTCA
>NW_022106471.1:919955-925764 GCF_000313985.2 Echinops telfairi | reverse complement strand
AAAAAATATTTTAAAGGGCTTCACTGGATGTTGCTGATTTTAAAGGAAAACCAGGATGGAGACCAGCATATTAACCAAAACCAAGCCCACAGCCATCAACTCAATCCTGATGCATGGCGGCCCTATGCGGGGTTTCTGAGGCGGTAAATACTGACAGGGGCGGACAGCCCGAAGAGCAGCTGGAGGGTCTGCACCACCATCAAGTCCTTAGCAGTCCCACCCTCACCCAGCGATGCCCCCAGGGCTCTTCGACAAACAGATCACCACCATAAATGGGACCAGACTGCTTTTTTATAAGAACCACATGTTCTCCTTTGGGGCTCCGGCTGCTGCTGCAGTAACTTTCTGCATGCAGAGCCCAGTGATGAAAGTGGTACTGACCATTATCAACAATACCAGAGCAACCTGGTCCCAGCAACCAGGCCTCCAATCAGAGGCTGGTCATCAGTTGTGTGAGCGCCGACTGATTGCTTTCCCCCAAAGGCAGCAGCACTCGTGTGGCCAGCTGCCCTTCATACACCTTCAGCCCCAGGTGAAACCGCTCTCATTTCTACCCCTCAGTTGAGTGTGCAATGATAACCTGATGTTCGCTTTACTTACAGATCTCTAACAGTCGGTGACAGAGTCCTGGGAGTGCAATGGAGAAGGACTGAGCTGCGACCAACAAGGTTGGCAGTTCAAACCCACCCGTGGTTGCTGTGGGAGGCAGACTTGGTCATCTGCTTCCAGAATGACTGCGGCCTTGGAAAGAAAGCCCTATGGGGCAGTTCTACTGTGTCACGTGGTGTCACTGTGTCAGAATCATCGCCACGCTGCCCACCAACAGCCACCCTCAGGGAGGTCAGACATCGCTTCATACCTCTGCTGATCAGCAGGATTGCTTCACCTGGGAACTGCCTGTTCCTGTCCTCGCCCACTTCTTGTTGGCTGGTCTTTTCACTTCCTGCCCATCTCCCTTGTAGTATTCATCTCTCTGGTGTCGCCTGCCCAATATGTCTCCCCACTAAATTCCCCAAGGCCAAGAACCATGGCTCCTTGGTCATCGATTCCCAGACCCAATGCTAATGACCTGGCATCCAGCAGGCTCAGGATAGTCACTGGCTGGAAACAAAAGTGAAACCCTTTAAACTGTCAGGGAGGGATTTGGGTGGTCTAATTGTGATAGAGGACCGCGGTCACTAGAGATGTCTGCAGAGGATGCATTTGGTCTGAGAGAGCTGGGAGTTGAGGAAGGTTTCTGATTAAGACATGCTTTTGATTAGGAGCTGTGCTGCTTGGACCCGGAGAGTTGGAAAGGCCATTCTAGCTCACTTAAGATGAAGGCTGGCTTAAGCCCCACAGCCATCACATCTCACCCACAGGTCTCCTTATTTGGTGAGTTGAATAGACAGAGAGTTTATTTCCACCCTAAGACTCAATACAGTCTAAGCTCCAGATTTCCCTATTCCCTGGGCCCCACAAAGGTCCAGCCTCACAGTTCACAGGACTGATGGCCCCAGGCTCCTCCTACCGCACTTGGCTTCTCAACGCAGGTCCATTCCCTAGATCCAAAAGCCCCCATCGTACAAGAGAGTGGAGGCATGTTTGGGCTCCTGATGAGAAAGGAGCCCCGGTGGATGCCTTCAGTGGCTAACTGAAAGATCAGCTATTCACACCCACCAGCAGTTCAGGGGGAGACAGCGGAGGCTATTCCTTCTGTAAAGATGGCAGCCTTGGAAACTGTGTCCTGCAGGGTCTCAATGAGCTGGATTCGACCCCACAGCAGTGGGTTTGAGGGTTGGGTGAGTAGAAGTGGAACCACAGTGATGACCATTGAGTTCCCTGGCACTGACAAGGACCAGCTCTACAGCACTCGTTCATTGTCTGAGAGGTTTGGGGGCCTCTGTCCTTCCACGGCTTTAAATGTTGGTCAGTAGAATGCTATTGCTTCTACAAGGCATTCTGAGGACACATCATTACTTTAAACATGATGGTTATGTTCTTAAGGGGTTGTGGGGGGATTGCAGAGTGGGCAGTTCCAAATTCCATTAGAGCACTTTAAGGAAAATAAAATTAGTTTATGAGTGCAAACACACATCAAGCCATTAAATAATGTACAAAGCACTTAATGTAGCATGAAGCCAGGCAAGTGCAGACACTCTTCACCTGATTTAGTTGTGCTGAGCTAAAATGAGTGGCTGGATTAAACATGGAGGCTGATGCGAAACCCTGAGACTCTACAGAGCACGGAGTCTTGGCAAGGACATCTGGAGCAAATGTTTAACAAGGGTGACCTCCTGGTCACTAATGTCATGAGAAGTAACGTGTGTGTGGCCATCACTGCCAACTGCCTTGGCAATAGTTGCCTCCCTGTCATCCTTTGTAACAGAACCTGTTTTTCTTCAGGCTTCATTTGAATACATCTGAATGATGGCGCTGGCAGAGAAGGTTAACTTATCACGGGCTGCCAGCAGACCAAACCTTCCTTGGAAGACGTACAGCTTTGTCTCGTGTACTTTGGACATGTTATCAGAAGGGACCAGTCTCTGGAGAAGAACAGCTTGCATGGTAATGTAGAGTCATGAAAAAGAAGATCTTCAAGGACACAGGTGGACACAGGACCTGCAATCATGTGTGAGGATGGTACAGGCCGGGCCGTGTTTCCTTCTGTCATACACAGTCTGGCTATGAGTTAGGACCAACTAAAAGACACCTCACAACCATGGTGTACCCAACTCAACAACTGCATTTCTCAGTCTCCCCTGAAGCTCCGAGTGACCATTTAATCCCATTCTGATCGATAAGGTGTACGCAGAAATCTGTGGGGAATTTCTGGGAAGATCTCATTTCCTGCTGGAGATGCTGTCCCTTCTCTCTATGTCTGGAAGCGGGAGGCTGGAAATGCAGTAGCTGGCTTGCAAACTTCCATGAGAAAGAATGCCACCCGCCATGCATGGCAGAGTAGTGAGACAGAGGCTGTCATGAGTGCTACTACCTCGAGACTGCCTCGGTGGCGGAAAGCAGGCCTACTCAGCTGAATCTCAGTGGCTTGCTTTCTGCCTCATGCAAGTGGAGGCAAGCCTTAGCCAACAAAGTGCCGCGCGCGCGCGCGCGCACACACACACGTGTGTGATTTCCCCATCTAATGCATTTGGAAATCAAATAAACACAGGTCCCTTTCCAGGGTCTCTCCAAACCGTTTTTATAGCTTAGATCAGTGGTTCTCAACCTTCCTAATGCTGCAAACCTTTAGTACAGTTCTTCATGTGGTGAGGACCCCCCCCCACCATAACATTATTTTCATCGCTACTTCATCACTGTCATTTTGCTACTGTTATGAATCGAGCAACCCCTGTGAAAGGGTCATTTGACCCCCAAAAGGGTCGCAACCCACAGGTTGAGAACCGCTGGCCTAGATGCTCAATGATCCTCCCGAGTTCTTCCGACCGTGGACATTTCAATTTCATGGAACATATCTTAGGGACAGAACGTATTTTGGGCAACAGGACTCTACATGTATTTGTCTTCTCTTCCTTTCCTAGACCATAAGCATGCCCTTGTAGGAGCCACAGGCATAAGCTCCTAGCCAACGTGGACATTGAAAACTTGATCACTGACTCTTAAAATCATTGTTAATTTTTTTTTTCTCTTGACTCCAGAGAGAACTAAGGGGCAGCATCAAGGTCTGGCCACCTGGAGAACCGGCCTGGACCCTGCTCGTCTCTTCCACCCTGATGCCGCAATGGTTAAGCACTCCCAGAAAGCCACTGACTTACACCTGTCATGTATTCGACCATCCGGGTTGCTTCTTACTGAGACCCAGCCATTTCTCCTCATCCTTTGTAAGCGTGGCAACCGACACAAAATGCAATCTTCTCAACACAATTCAACACAGAGGGAATGTAAGCAAGGAATAAATCTTGGATTCTGAATGTCATTTTCTCAATATATTCCATATTCTCTATGCATTACAGGAAGTGGTGGTGATGTAATGAGAAATAAAAGAATTATTGTTCTTCTCAAGGATGTACAAAACACAATGTGCTAGTAAGGCGCGTTATATTATTGGCACCACCAGACATAAATATTTTTTAATATTTTAGATGAGCAATACCCTTGTCAAAAAATGCTTGAGGAAGCCAAAGAAACTACAAATTCTATAATATTCAAACCTTTTGGACATTTGCCTGTGGATGTTTACCATGTAATTTGTGCTTATCAAAAATAGGGAAACATTAAAAATAAGATACTGCCTCCCTAATTCCTCTAAGTATATCAATAGCTTTTATGTTTACAACAAAAAAAATAAGCCAAAAGGATCTATTGGATGTTTTTATCATAAATCACACATTCATAGACATATTATCTAGTTCTGAGTTATAAAGTATATTCATTTACTCGATCCACAAAGATAAATCCACTGCCTAACCCTGGTGGCTCTGTGGGATAAATGATGAACGGCTAACCACAGGGTGGGTGTTTCAAAGCCACCAGCTTCCGGACAAAGATGAGGCTGTCTGCTCCTGTAAAGATTTAGTCTCAAAAACCCTGTAAAGGTTCACTAGGAGTTGGAATTGACTTGATGGCAGTGAGTTTGGCTTTTCATTTGGCTTTTATCAAGTGTCTGCTTTTTTCCTACCCTCCCAAAATAAGATTAATAATGTCTCCCTGATGGTTAGACTTCAAACACATACAACTATGAATGCATACCATTAGCACAGAGCCTGGTAGGTAGGAAGCACTCAATAAATGCCAGCTCACTACTATTGTAATGGATCCAAATGGAAAGATTTGGGATATGTCTTGCAGCATTGAGCCACCAGAAATTTGCTATTGGGTTAGAGCAGTGGTTCTTAGCCTTCCTAATGCCGCTGTGACCCTTTAATACAGTTCCTCATGTTGTAGTAATGCCCCAACCATAAAAATGTTTTCGTTGCTACTTCATCACTGTCATTTTGCTCCTGTTATGAATCGGGCGACCCCTTGAAAGGGTCATTTGACCCCCAAAGGGGTCACAACCCACAGGTTGAGAACCGCTGGGTTAGACGAACGGAGGGCAAGAGAAACCAAAGCAAAACACCTGCAAATGTTTGCCTTCAGCAACTGGGAGGGTGATGTGAGAGAGGTGCGAAGAGAAGTGGGTTTGCAAAAAGAAATCAACAGGACAGATGGTGACGGAGATGTCTGTAAGTGAGACAGAGACCCTGAGTTCACCAGGCGTCAGCCAAGCCTAAAGCCTGGTCTGGAGGGAGTCTCCGAGGAGAGTGTAGGTTGGAGTGGATTGGTCATTTTGGAGAGTGGGAAAGTGAACACCCCTGGGATTGCCAGATAGTCTGGGTGCATTTTGGAGATTTTTCGCCATGCATTTTTAAAACCGTGCTTCCTCCCTCAAAACTGCATGCAGCCTTGAATCACAAGAAAGTGCACCTCCGTGATCGATTCTGTGTATCTGCAGAAGTGTTCTATTGCATGAAGGGTCACCATCCAAAGAGCCATGCCAGCCAAGAATGTCAGCGTGGAGCCTTAGCACCAGGGTGATAAAGGACAGAAACCTTCTGCCCTCTCCATGGGAGGTCCGACTCTGGGGCGGCGGGAGTCAATGACATGAAAGCACACGATGCCTCTGGAGAGGGAACTTTTCTTCCTCTTCTTAAAAGTGACAAAAACTCCAAGGAGATCCCTCTTAAGACTAGTGCTTTAGCAAACAACATCAGATCCCGTTCACTGCTTTTAATTGTGTCTTGGACAAGCCTGAAATCAATAGTGCCTTCTTGTTTATTTGCCTTTCTGCTTGGAAACCAATGTCATTGATTATCCCATCAGGCTGTGG
>NW_022106471.1:907318-919375 GCF_000313985.2 Echinops telfairi | reverse complement strand
TCTTGGCCACACATCCCTATGGTCAGATACCCCAGATCTTGCCATCACCACTTCCAAATCGGGCTCCATTACCCTACTCCTCACTCATCCCCGGGGGGCCACTTACTCAGGCACCCCAACAACTCTAAGACATCCGACTTACCGTATTTTCTCACCTAACCTCAAACTCTCTCCTTCACATCCCTCTACGATCTGGCTTAAAGTAAGTGGTCCTCAGGGGCAACCACTTGTGGCAGCTACATCATCTCCTGTCAACTTGCAAAGGGGTGGAGTTCAGCCTGTCAATCAGGTGACAGCTTGATTGCCTCATGTGGAGGGGCTATGGAGATAAATAGCTCACTGGAGACCAAACCTACTCTCTCTGCTTTGTCTTCCTTCCAGACATTCCTGTTGACAAGCCACATGGAGCTACACTGATGGAGCCAGAGCCCTGGAGCTGGAGGAGCCATGTAGAGACCCAAGCCAGTGCTGAGATGCTTCCACAAGACTTTTCACCCACTGGCCTGTGATCTTCCTGCTTTCTATATCATTGCAAGTGCTGCGTGAATCTGTAGAAGAATTCATGGACTAGTATCAGACATATGGGCTAATATCAGACTTATGGACTTGATCTGGGCTAGGCCGGGATGTTTCCTTAATATACAATGACTCTTTATATATACACACACGAGTGTCTCCCTGGATTTGTTTCTCTAGTCAACCCGGACTAACACACCACTCCCTTGCAAAGTACCTGTAACTTCTCTGTAACCTCACCTAGCAGAGCCACAACCTTAATTAAACCAGATGTCATTTTGTTCCAGGCCTGCGTCTGAGCAAGCGTCACTTGCACATAACTGTCCTGTCTGGATTCCCTTCAAAATTACCTCAGCCCTTTCCAGTGATTTCTTCATATGACCAGAAAACTTGGCTCCCCCTGGCGTAGGCTCCTCAAGAGGTTATCTGTCCTCAAATCTCCCACACCCACTCCTCACTGCACTCTCAGCCAAGAGTGAGACCACCAAAACCGGCTCATGAAAGTGGCTGCAAGCAGCTGGCACCACCTCCTCCTCTGGCCTAATCCTCTAACCCCCTGAGTCAACCCAGTGCCTCGCCCCAGAGAGTTGTGGTTGGCTACTCTGCCCAAAGCAGCCTCTTCCCACCATTCTCTCTCATGCTACCTGAATTTTTCTTCAGCATACCAGGTCTCGGTACTGGGAACTGTCTATTGAGTTATTCAGCATGAGCTTATGAGAGTGTCAACTCCTGACTCACGGTGGCATTCCCAGCACCTGGAATACTAGATGCTCAGTAAACACCTGCTGACTAGGTCAGAGCCCCACCCCACCCCACTCACCCCACCCCAAAAGAAAAAACATTTTCACCACGCTGAAAACTGAGGTGGTAATCAGTAAACCAGATAGGCATGGAGTGGAAGCTGGAATTTCCCATGTGCCTTAACTCTAGATTTACTTTCTGAATGAAGAATCTTTGGCACCCACAAATCCCTCCTTCACATGCAGATGAGAAACACAAACCTGTGAGAATATGCTCTGAGCTCCTTGGACCGATTCCTTACTTTCTAAATCAAACCTTGGCAACGCTGACAAATGATCTCCTAGTGCACGCAGTCAATAACTGCCAGCAAGGCTCCTAAAAGTGTTCATTGTCTCTTACCTCTCATTTTTTAATTTTTATTTTTATTTCCCATTATTGAACTAAAATGAACACATCATGCAATTCAATAGCCCAAGCATACCGAGAAGGGTTGCACAATGAACTATGGAACATTTTCTTCCTTCTTGTGCCCACGGTTGACTCCCTCCCCCACACCCCACCTCCTCCCATGCCCCCAGGGAATTGTAATTTCATCTACTGTCTTCATGAATCCTGGTTTCCCTATAGAAACATAACACAAAGACAAGGAAAGGGGGGGGACCCAGCAACAATGATGATATAAAACAGTGAAATACCTCAAGCCAAGAAAAAGCAGACAATATTAATATTTGGAGATCAACTGAAAATGGGTCCAAAGGGAGAGGTAATGGTGCTACATCCCAGTCTAAGTGCAGTTACTGAGAAACTCTGTACAATGCTCTTTGTCTGATATTGGGGCTGTTCACATTCCTAGTTTGTGGGCAGTGAGGATTCACTGGGAGCTCATTCCATGTAGGGACCCTGCAAAATGGATTTGGACTTCCACTATCAACCATAGTGTTTCAAAAACCAAGTATTTAGAATTTAGGCACTGGTACTATTCCCTCCTCCAAGTTTGGATCTTGTTGTTTACAATCCTTGGATCACACAGACCAGTGTGCTTTTTCTCTGTGAACTAAGCTGACTCCTCAATTAGATGGCTGCTTGCTTAGTGTAATGGTTACACGCTGCAATCCATATGGTTGGCAGTTCAAAACCACCACCAGCAACTAAAGATAAAGACTGGGCTTTCTACTCCTGTAAACAGTTACAATCATGGAAACCCACAGGAAGTCACTAATGAGGCAGCATTGACTCAGTGGGCAGTGAATTTTATTTTGTTTTGAAAGAAGCCTTTTAGATCCCAGATGCTTGCTATTTTTCCTGATAGCTGGCCATCACTTGATTTCTTCACACCCTGTGCTGTGACACTCATATCTTCAGTGATCTCCTCCTGAGGGCAGTGTCATGTCAAAAGAACTAATTGTTCTTATGTTAGGGCTATAATCAAGTGAGAACTCACAATGAATTCATATAATTACGGTTTCTATAAGTCCCTGGTCCACAAACCTTTCTTTATAATGTGCCATGGCTACTTTGCTAGAATAGCTAAAGAGAAACAACTGAGCTTGTTAGAACTTGATGTAAACTAAGTCGGTCGTCTCTGAGTGGGGGCTGGAGCATCTGTTGCTGTTTCTGAACTGTTCCAGTTGGAAGAAGATACTGGACTGAGTTCATCAGAACTGTTACCCTGAAAGGGGGTGGTCTGAACCCACCAGTGACACAGTGGAAGCAAAACCCCGGTGAGCTGCTTCTCTTCAGATTACAGCCACGAAAACCCTCCGTGCTCTGTAAAGCCCTGGGTCACCATGAGTCAGCACTGACTGGGCGGCAACTAGCAACAGCAACACCATCAGCTATTGGAAGGCACTTCTGTAATAAAGCGAAACAAGTGCTGAAGTCATAGCAGGGGCACATCAATAATCTGTGTTATCACAACCATGTGTGACTTGATTGAAAATGAATGGCCCTGGGTGGGGGAGCGAAGGGGCAAAAATGAGGAGCTGATACCAAGGGCTCCAGGAGAAAGACAATGTTTTGAAGAAGATGATGGCAACATATGTACAAATGTGCTTGACACATGGATGCATGGATTGTGAGAAGACCTGCACGAGCCCCCAATACAATGATTTTTAAAAACAAAGAAAATGAATGACCCTGGCTTCTCATCCCAGATAAGACTGTCCCATAAATATTAGTATTGACATTAATATTGAGATGAGTATGTCCAGATACATATAATCTTTAGGGTGCTTTAGTTTAGTTGTTCCACAAGAACAAAATAAAGAAAAAGTAGGTCATCTCCAGGGGAGGGCTTTCAACAAATTTCTGGAGGACAAAAAGCAGATGGTGTCTGGAGACCAATGTGAAAGGACAGAGAGCCCCCACCTAGATTTCAGGCAGTGGGCTCTGAAGCCAAGGAGACCACCATCTATCTGATAGAGTCCAAAAAATCCCAGGGACTCAGGCGGAAGACAGGTGGACAGAGAGAAGCTCAAACCAAAGGCAATCATTACAAGTCTCCATGGGAACAGCTGCCCCAGCTCCACCCTCTCTCACACTCCCCTGGGAGTGGTCTGTCACCCTCAACCCAGTATCACTGTACAGGGTCTTCCCTAGAGGCACTGCCCAGCCTCTGAAGGCTTGTCCTGGGCAGCCCCAAAGCTGCAGCTGCTCCCACAGAAAAGCCCTTCACACTTGGCCATGGAGGGGACCGCGGCACAACATAACCCACTCACACTTCGCCCTCAGATCACTGTCCACGCAGTGTCCCAAGAGACAAGATGCTGCAGAGCCTGTAGATGATGCAACATCCTGGCATACTGCTTATTCAGTGGTGAAAATACAGAGCTGATCAGGAGTGAACCCCCTTAAAGAGGTTCAACTTTGAGCATCACCTTATAAACCAGTGGTTCTCATGTTATGGTGACCCCCCCAACCATAAAATTATTTTCGTTGCTACTTCATCACTGTCATTTGCTACTGTTATGAATCGGGTGACCCCTGTGAAAGGGTCGCTTAACCAACAAAGGGATCGTGACCCACAGGTTGAGAACCGCTGTTATAAACAAATCTTAGAAACTCAGCTGGGCCTGTGAACCTCAATGAATAGTTTATCAACTTGGAGATAATGTCAAAAGGCAGCTGGAAGGAAGGAGAATGCAGGCAAGGAAAGAGGGTGGGACTACCCTTACTGTGCAAAGCAGAATTCCAGAGACTCAACCAATGGTCTCTGGAACAAGAAGTCAGGCTTTCATAAAGGTTTTAAGGACTCAGGAGGAAAGTTGCTTCAGCAGCACCTATACTAAAATTGCAACGATACAGAGGAGATTCGCATGGCTCCTGAGCCAAGGACGACACACAAATTCATGAGGCATTCCATATTTTAAAAAATAATAAAGAAATTAAAGACTCTGGAGGAGGTGCAGGGGTGAGTGGCTAAAAGGAAGACTGAGGATGCGAAGTCATGGCCTCCACTTCCACAGCAGGAAGTCACTAGAGGGGGGTGGGTGGTGATAAATTCAGAAACTCCAATGGATGCATGCTGTGCATTATATTCATATTCCATTGTGCGAGTATTATGCTTATTAGGTTGAGAGAGAGACATAACTCCAGCAGAACAAGAAATAACTAGCTGAAGTGGGGGGCCTGGAGATCAGGAATTAGGATGGGGCACGGTCTGTTGTTTTTTAGGGTAGAAGTCCTATTTGATTTGCAAGTGTCTCCAGCTTAGGACGAGTTTCCTTATCTCAACTCCACAGCTTGGTCAGTTGACGATTTCTTTTTTGTTAAGTTTTCATTATCCTTACATTTCATTGTCAGTCTCTTTAGAAACCCAGTCTATATTTGTCTGGGGGGTTGGAAACATGGCAAATACACTTACAGCGTCAACATCCACCTGCTTCCTACTCCTCCAGTTACATGCATGTTATGTAAGCAAAACAAACCAAAACAACCCTCACACGCGGACAACTGTAAGTGCAGTTGTAAGAACCAATAGCAACTGCAGTCCGTCCTGAGACCTTCACTAGGCCTGCATTAGCTATGCATATGCATGCCCTGCGAAAGCATGGCCAAGAGAATGAAACACCTGCACAAAACGCTGGTCGCTGTTTTGAAGTAAGAGAAAAGGCGTCCTGGGCACAGCAGGTTGGGAGCAGGCAACAAGCGGGTTAAGCTGGATGCTGCATAGCTATGGTAACAGATGTAGCTAATTTAGGATGCAAGTGAGGGTTTGGGAAGGCTCGGAGAGAAACGTGGTGTTAAGAGGGGGAAGGGAGGAGCATACATTCCAAATAAAGGAACGCTGAGATAGTCAGTCTGGATGCTCTGCCATCTGACACAGGCAAGGGGGAAAGCACGGAGCCCGCCCTCACTCTTCCTGCTGCTTCTCACCAGAGATTTCCAAAAGTCAAAGCCAAGGGATGCTTAAGTCGCCTCCAGGCCGCACCCAGAAAGCAAGCAGGCAGTTCACAAAATAACACGGGCGGAAAATCACGTCCACTGTTCCATGATAGTCTGTCTGTATTTTAAAAAGCCCAGGGCATGACAAAGTTGGAGAACTGCATGGGTTCTTGGAGAAAAGCAATTTATAAATGACGTTTGAATGCACTTGTATTGACTTTCCTGTCAAGAGAATGATTCACATGTGAGCACAAGCCTTTAACCACCCCTTCCAAAATGCTGCTGAGAAATTACCGAAGGAACCTAAAGATAAGAACAAATCTACATGGCTTCCGGTGACCCTGGAAGCCGCCGTCCAGGGACAGAGATTGTGGGAACACCACAGCTTGGTAACATCAGTTCTTCCCATCCCTGAACATGATGCTCTATTTTTTGAGTAAAAATGACTCTCTGTAAAAACAGTCCAGTCCACCCAGATTTTCTCATATGCTAGCCCTGGTGCATAGTGGGTTATGAGTTGGGCTACTAACACCAAGGTCAGCAGTTCGAAACCACCAGCTGCTCCTCAGGAGAAAGATAAAATGTTATACTCCTTTACAGAATTCTAGTCTTATTTAGAGAGGTATAAATATGGGCATGTACGTATGTAAGTATATTCATATATAATGATAGGAACATTGGGCCTCTACTCAAGTCCTCCCTCAATGCAAGAACACTTTGTTCTAGTAACCTGGCATTCTGTGATGCTCACCTTCCCGACACGATCACTGAAGACAAAATGGGTGCATAAGTTAATGTGGTGAAGAAAGCTGATAGTGCCCTGTTTCAAAAGATACAGCATGTGGGGTCTTAAAGGCTTAAAGTTAAACAAGCAGTCATCTAGCAGGGAAGCAACAAAGCCCACATGGAAGAAGCAACCAACCCGTGTGGTCATGTGGTGTGGACAGGATCAGGTATCAGGCATCAGAAGACCCAAAATGAACAATCATAACAATGCGAGTGAAGGGGGCCAGAGTGGAGACCTAAAGCCCTCTGCAGACAGTTGAACATCCCCTCGCAGAAGGGTCACAAGGAAGGGACAGCCAGTCAGGGTGCAGTATAGCACCAATGAAACATACATTCCTCTAGTTCTTTAATGCTCCCCCCCCCAGCCCCCTACTGTCATGACCCCAGTTCTATCTTACAAGTCTGGCTAGACCAGAGCATGTGCACCGGTATAGATAAGAGCTCTCGACACACAGAATCCAGAAGAGATAAACCCCTCAGGACCAATAATGAGAGTAGTGATACTATGAGGGTAGGAGAAACCTTGGGGGAGGGGACAAAAGGGGGAACTGATCACAATGATCAACATACAACCCCCACCCAGAGAGATGAGCAACAAAAACGCAGGTGAAACAGCAGATGGTGTAAAATATGAAAATAAAAATAATTCATAAATTATCAGGGGTTCACGAGGGTGGGAGGAGTGGGGGAGGGAAGGGAAGGGAAGGGAAAAAAGAGGAGCTGATACCAAGTGCTCAAGTAGAAAGAAAATGTTTTGGAAATGATGATGGCAACATATGTACAAATGTGCTTGATATAGTTGATGTATGGATTGTTCTAAGAGCCCACAATAAAAGGATTTATTAAAAAAAATTTTAAGTTCCAGTCTCTCTTAAAAAAAGAGAGAGAATTCCAGTCTTGGAAGCCCACAGGGCAGTTTTACCCTCTCCTACAGGGTTGTTATGAGTCAGAATCGCTCAATGGCAGTGAGGTTTTCAAACAACGCAATGATGCATCATGTTCTAATGATTTCAATCTCTTCCTCGCTCCCTCTGCTCCATATGCCCTTCCAATATCATTGGGGTGTTTGTTTCCTAGGGCAATTAGGCTTGCTAGAAGTTTGCCTATTGGGTTGGCTTTCTAAAAGAACGAGCTTGCCAGAAGAGATGTGGGAGAAGGGCCTGTGGGTGGAGGGAAGGGCCCACATAAAGGTCCAGAGGCAGGGCGCTTGTTCCCAGAGAAGTGTGGTTTCACCTGGCTAGGGGAGGGTCACAGAGCAGAAAGGCAGTAAGAAGTGTGAAGTGTGGGCTTTATCCCGAAGGGAGAGAAGGGACAGGTTTGGGTTTTCATTATAATGATTACGGTGAAATTCGCTTAACAGTAGTCATTGTCAAGTTCACAATTTGTTGGCATTCAGGATGGTGTGCCACTACCACCTCTATCAAGGTCTCAAACATTTTCATCCCACCCACCCCCACAAAGAAAGCCCATGCTCATTAGCAATCATTCCCCATCTGCCCCCTCTCCCTAACTCCTGGAGAGCCACTAATCGAATATCCTTCTCGGTGGATTTGCAAAGTCTCACCTTCGTCTCATTTTGTCATGCGTGTTTGGGACATGTGGTCAGGCGAGACCAGTCCCTGGAGAAGGGCCTCCTGTTTGGGAAGGCAGAGGCGAAAAGAGAAAGAGGAAGGCCCTCAAAGAGGTGGACCGACAGACACTCCGGCTACCACAATGGGCTCAGTCATGGGAACGATGGTGAGGATGGTGCAGGACCAGGCTGCGCTTTGTTCTGTGTGTTGTTGTTTTTTTGGTCTGTTGTGCATAAGCTTGCTGTGGGGCACAGTCAGCCTGATGGTACTTAACAACAACAACCCTGAATTCACAGAGTCTGGCTATGTCACACGGAGGGGATCATACAAATCACCGTTTGTGCCCGACATCCTTCTCTGGGCATCAGGTTCTCAAGAGTCATCCCCGAGGTAGCACATCTAAGAACGTCAAGAAGAGGTTTGAGTTTTGTTTCAGAAAGACCACTCTGCAGGGGGCTAGGGAGGTGAGGCTAGAGCAGAGTGGAGGATTGAGAGGCACAGGAGCGGTTCTGATTCTGGCCCAGTGCAGTGTGGGTGTAGGCCGTGGAAACCCAAGCAAACTCGCCCAGGCAAAATGGAGGGGCGACCTCAGGGACATAGGGAGCCAAGACCAGCTGCGCTTCATGAAAGCTAGAACTAAAATCAAGGTGGCCACCTCAAGGCACCCAAGCGGCTTCTCAAACTGACCAGCGAGCAGAGGGGAGGACTGGCCCATGATTTCACTCCAGTGTCATCTTTTTTGTCCCTCTCTCACCGTGGCCCGCTCCTCATGGTGTACACAGCCTAATATGGTCAGCAGCCCTGAGATAACCGAGTTTCACAAGTTCATGTCAGATTCAATCAGCTGTCTGTCACAGTGTGAGGACTGGGGTGGAAGATGTCAAACGGTTCTTAGAGCTTCCGCAGGTAGAAGCCACAGGAGTTTGCTACTTGGCTTGGTAAGATTTTCTTAGCCTCTTTGAGGTTAGACACAGGAGGAGACTTGTCCAGATATCACCAGGAGCACTGAGATCTGTTTCCTGACAACTGTGTCCTAGCCTGCCAGCTCCGGGACCTCCTGGGGGTTTTCGGGGTGAGGTCCTGTGACAGATGAAACACACGAGTGTTTCCTTGAGGAAATCGAAGAGGAATTGAAGAACCGATAGATGATGATCAAAGACTACAGCCTTTAGTAAGGATTCCAACTCAATGTTAAAAAAAAAAATCCTCACCACTGACCAACAGATAACGTGAGAAATGGGGGAAAGGTTGAAGCTGTCAGGGATCTCCCTTTGCTGGGATCCACCACCAATGCTGATGCAAGCAAGAGTCAAGAAATAAAAAGATACATTACATTAGGTTCAATGTACTGTACAAGACCTTGCAAAGCATGAGCAAGGCAGTGAGGCTGCACTTTCCCATGAGTGCTTTGTTGGACATTTTGTTTAAGTTTGGTTTGGTTTGGTTTTCGTAAAGTAGTCCTTAAAAGGGTTGTGGTTGTTAGATGCCATCAAGTTAGTTCCGACCCTTTGCGACCCTATGCATGCAGAACAAAACACTGTTCCATCTGTGCCATGCTCACAATTGTTCCTAGGTCTGAGCCCATTGTTCCAGCCACGGTGCCAACCCACCTCCCTGAGGGCCGTCCTCGTTTTAGTCGCCCCTCCACTTTACCAAGCAAGCATGATGATTCCAAGGGAAGGGTAAAACATTAAAATTTAAAACATCCATGGACTTTCTTACACTTATGTACTTTTGCAGTCAGCAATAAGTTTATCTTCCGGGATACAAAATGCCAGAAGACAAGCGACTAATATGTACAGCTGGAAGTGTAAAGGTTTACACAAAGAATCATATGTTCCAAAAAGACAACACTACTGCATCAGGGCAACAATTAGCTTCAAGAACTAAGAAAACATGTTACCTTTTCTGGAAATAGCAACATTCCAACTGATCAAGAAAGAAGTAGAGAGCAAAGAAGCTGAGCGCTCCAGTCACACACACTCACACCGACACGGAGAGCAAACAGCTGCTCCTACGGTCTGAGGCCTAACTGAAACATCCAAAGAAATCCCGAAAAATGAAAGCATACATTTCCCACACACCCCCCCAAAAAAACCATGATCCTTAGGGTTCACTTGTTAATTTATTAAAGTAAGATAGTAAAGAATGGGAGACAGTAAAGAAATGAAAGTGTAATAAATCTCTCACATGTCTATGAGTCTAACTAGACACTGTCTCAGAAGAAGTACCCAATAGAATGCTCCTGAGAGGCAAGGATGGCGAGACTCCATCTCACGTACTTTGGTCCTGTTGTCGGGAGAGACTGGACCCTGGGAAAAGGACCTCATGCTTGGTGAAGTAGAGGGGCTTCGAAAAAGAGGAAGACCCTTGATGAGATGGGTTGAAACAGAGGCTGCAACCCTGGGCTCAGACATAGCGACAGTTGTGGGACTGACAGATGTGTGGGTCTGCTGCACCAAGGGGCCCCAGGAGTTGGAGCCGACTAAATGACATTTGACAACAACTAGACACTACGCTCGTTTGTGATGTTAATGAGGACTAGTAGGGGGAAACATATACAGAAAATGTCCCTTTGACCCTAAGAACAAGACTATCTTGCACTACAATAAATTAAGAGGGGAAGGAAATATCTTAGAATTATTTTTCAAAGCATAAAATAAAATTTCAGAAAAGCAGACATATCACATCATCAATGTAAACTTGAGCTGAATAATCCAATTATATTGTTTTGAATAGAGTGCTATAGATAGACAAAAAATTGAAATGAGATGGAAAGAAAATTTAATAAGGGAAATATATATATATATATAGAGAGAGAGAGACACATACACATATATACATATACATGTTTATATACGTACTTATACACATATGTATGCATGTACCTGAAAAGCATATGAAATGAAAACAAAAAGATTATCTGATTAGGACATAGAACAAAATTTAAGAAAAAACTATATCTATTAAGACAGAGAGTTTGAAAAGAAGGATAACTTCATTCCATAATGAAGAGTCAATAGTCACAGATTTTTGTCAAAGTGAGTTGTCAAAGATTTCTTTTTCTTGGACCCACAGTGCATGATCATGGAAGCAAGTAGAAGGAAGTCAAGAACTCAGTGTATTGCATGGGGTAAATCTGCTGCACGAGACCTCTCTACATGTTGAAATGCAAAGCTGGTGCGCCTTGGTATCTTCAACCACCTCTTACGCACGTGGAAGTTGAACCAGGAACAAGGAAGACCACAAACAAGCTCATGCATGTAAGCTGTAGTGCTGGTGAAGAATAGTGACGGTACCCGGAACAAACAAATCCACCTGGACAAAGTTCAACCAGAACATTTCTTAGACGCGAGGATGGTGAGACTTCATCTCACATATTCTGGGCATGTTATTAGGACACACCAGTCCCTGGAAAAGGACATCACGCCTGGTAGTCAGTGAAAAAAAGCAGATTTCAGTGAGACGGTGGACACAGTGGCTGCAACAATGAGCACAGGCAGACACAACAATGGTGCCAATGGGCAGGACCGGGTGGTGTTCCTGCTGTTGTACTTCGAGTCGCTGATGAGTCGGACACAACTTGACAGCACCTAAAATGACAGCAGCAAGGATGACCAACCATCCCACTTTGTCCAAGATGGTCTTGATTTTAAGGATCTCTGGTGACACTGTGGATTAGGCATTAGACTGCTAATCACAAGGCCAGTGGTTCAAACCCACCAGCAGCTCTGAGCAAGAAAGAAGAGGCTTCTGTCTTGGAGACCTTATGAGTCATAATTGATGGGTTTTTTTTATTTGGTCTTCATTTTAGTGCTAAATGTGCCCCATCCAACCTATCAGCCCTGGGCAAATCTGGCCCTCAGTAACACAGTATCAATTACAACTGTCACACAGCAGGAATCTTTCATGACTTTTATAACATATATTTGTATATTAGGTATTATTTGCATAATATTTAACTTTATGTATTACGATGCATATTGCATATATGTATTGATATATATTTATATATATACACACTGTACTTGTTGCTTTTGTTAGGGGTCATCAAGTTGGT